>NC_079969.1:28730853-29344518 GCF_029852145.1 Microplitis mediator | reverse complement strand
AGCAATAATATTAGTATCGGACAACTACACAATATCAAAGTATCCAAGACAATATTAAAGATTACAAAAATAACAAATATTACACAATATTAAATACACAAATTATTACAAACGATTAGTTTACAAGAGAATAACAACTATTGGCAATATTCTAGTTACTGTTGTGAAATGTGCGCGGCGGTAATGTTAAAATCGAAACGAATACACGATCGGTCGGATAGCAATGTCGTCCGTTCCTTCGCTCAATTAGAACTATCTCTCTGTACCCAATATTCTTGAGTCCCCGAATCGACCAAAACTATATCTCAGGTAATTTTTACAAACTCGTACAATTACTTCCATATGTTTGAAAACTCATTATACCGACAATATTGCTATCTCTCGATCGTGCCTACGTTGGATGCCCAGACGGGCTCCTTCGACTTAAGTCTACCGTCATAAACGTAAATATGAAAACTAACAAAATCTTAAGCGGATTAAATTGTAAAATATTTTTACCAAGTTTTTATTGTCTAAAAACGAACTCAATATAGTTGGGACTTTCCCAAGTCAGAAAAAACCCAAGTATTATTTTATCTCCGACATATATATATTAAGACAATGTAAATTGTCATCTCCTCTCTCAGCCTTGTGGTTCCCATTTTCCCCCGTCTCGTTGTCGTCTGAAACCACCTAAAGCTAGAGTCATAGTGCCATGATCACATGACTAATTATCACCTCAACGCATGACCGTGAGGGGAAGTGGGGAGTGAGCCCAAAAACTCAGCCCTAAGACCCTACGGTGATTGAACTTCACTTCGATCCTGGATCAATTAGCGATAAGACATATAATTTAGTTTTACTGTCATATACTAGCAATTTATTTGCGACTTTGTTAATACGGATAACTACTTTGTAAATCGGGAAATTAACTTGCGTTCTAGTTGTATTACTGGCAATTCTCTTGCGATATACTTTACTGTCCAAGTTGCTTGGTGTCCAAGGTGCTCATAAAAAAATAGTCTCCTAATCCATTTTAAGAGCTTCACATTAAAATAAAAATAACTAGAAAACAATGCGGAATTCGAAAAAACTTTATTCCAAATAACTTTTAGGGAATAAAATTGTCTACAAAAAAGGTCTAATGATATTTTGTAATAAAACTGATAGTTTTGCCAGAAAAGTAGAAAATCTCAAAATTTAATGTGAATTCGAATTCAACCTCAAATAACTTTTGAACAAATAGATTCCTCAAAAAATGATATAAATCTTTTTTTGTAGAGCATTCAATTCCCTACAAAAAAATGCCTGCCATTTATTTCTATGACGCATCGTTAGCTACTTATAAAAATCAGAAGCCGTAAAAAAAATTTTTCTTTATCCCTTAGTCGAAAGTACGCACTTCCCTCCCTAATTTTAAGGCCTAAAGTCTCATTTCCCTCTCCTGGTGGAGTTACACGCGCCCCACTTATATCGCCGGGAGCAAAAAATTTTTTCGTGCCTACGGAAACAGCCGGCTGCTGCCATCTACTGAACGTCTACCACTTTATCAATAAAATTTTTGACGATAACATCATAGATCGTTGCTTTATTTATATATATGTCAGTGTTTTTGTGTCTCGTTGTTTGTGATATTTTAAGTAAACAGTGTACACTCGTTGTCATTAATGCCTGGTCCCCCAGGCTATAGAATCTTAGCCATGCAGGGGGCCAGGCATTAATGACAACGAGTGTACTTGCAATAATAAAATGACTGAAAAAGTATCATCTGATGACTTTATGGACGAGGATGAGGTGATAAAAGATTTTGATGCAGAGGCGAGGTTAATTATTGAAAGTTTATGTATTCATTTATATATTTTTTATTGGCAGGGAAAAAAAACTTGTTCATAGGCATAAATTTATTTCTTTCGAAAAAAAATAATTTTTTTTATTTTTTATTTTTTATAAGTATAATTATGTCTTTTTTTTTTGTTTTGTTTTTGATGCCTGCCCCCGCCGACCAGACGCACTCGCTTCGCTCGTGCTTTCAAATGTCGCGGGGCAGGCATCAAAAACGCAACAAAAAAAAAAAGAGAGACGGAAAAAAATTAAAGTTTTATGTATGTCCGAAAGAGGCGCGTCAATAGGGAGCAAATAAAAAAAACATGGCCGACCTGTCAGCTGAAGGCAGAACGTGGTTGTATTGTTTATAGTATTCAAAAATGTAATTAATAAACGTACTTTCGACCAGGTATAAAGAAAAATCGTATACACCACACGGGAAGATAGTTGAAAGCCCTACCCTGTGTGTCATGATGCCCTCGGCTTCGCCTCGGGCATCTTATCACACAGGGCAGGAATTTCAACTTTCTTCCCTTGTAGTGTAATATACTATTTTCCATGTTATTCTTATGGGAAATAGAAAAGTGCGATGAGGAACCTCTTAATGTTAATATTAAGAGCTCTAATCTTCACAGGCGTCTTTTTTTTATCTAAATGAAACTTTTGAACCTGTTTGGAAGAAAAAAAAAAGTTTGTTAGTTTTTGGGTCACCCTAATATATATATATATATATATATATATATATATATATATATATATATTTATATATATATATATATATATATATTTATATATATATATATATATATATATATATTTATGTAATATAACGGACTGTTGAGGACACGACTGCGTCTACAATGCTTATCCGATCTTAATGAATTTTTCCACACTTATTCTATGTGTAATTACCACGGTTAAGTTCGAAGAGATGAGCTGAATCGATCGATTAGTTTAGAAGTTATGGTTGTTTTAAATTTTAACGATTTTTCAAAAAAAAATCAGTTTTTAATCACTTTTAAAGTCCATATAACTTTAAAACTACAACTCATAGATAATTTCTGTAAAATGTATTTTAAAGCTTGACTAATAAGCTTTAATTTATGACCCTAGACTTTATATTCTGACCATTTCTTTCAATAATTTGATAACCTCAAAAATTTTAATGGAACCAACAATTGTTAAAAATATGGTTTTCATTCCACATAATTTATGATTGTCCCATTATAATCCAATTTTGTCAGTTGGATTTTATTGTGCACAAAATAACCTGTAAATTTTACTGCTATTTTATATTTTAAAAGTATTTCTTTTATTATTTATGATGTATCGAATGTACCTTGTAACCGGGATTCGGTAATAGTTCTTCAACGTCATGCTCGAGGGATAACTAGAACCTGGTGGCTGCCTACGGTAACTGGACAACGAGGGATAAATTAACTCTTTCTCATACTAACTGGATTTGCTGAGGCAAAGTTACAGGGCGCATGCGCGGGCCTAGGGTACGAGGTAGTAACCGACTCGCTGAGGGGCAGGACGGACAATTCTGAGCAAACCACAGTATACTGGAGCTACTGAGAGCGTTCCCTTCAGTTAGCATGCAATTCCCATACCCCCACCATTAAATGATGAGCAAGCGCTCAGTAGTCTCACTATACAGTTCACACCTTTTGCTACAACAACTTTATCTGTCATACTTTCTATCCAAAACGTTTTGGTAAATTGAGTTATTCTACGTCGACGGAAGTCCAAGGAAATCTGGAATCATTATCTGTTGGAAGTCTTGGTCCATTGGAGTAAATTTTGAAGGAGTTGGAATTTTATTATTGAGAAAACCGTTCAAGGAGATTTGTGATGTGGTCCTGGGCCGATTTAGATGCCAAGAGAGCCAAGATGGCTGAGTCCCGTGACGTAGGTGTCTTATAATTTATAAAGTTTTATTCAAATTAATTATTGCTTTGGTAAGAATAATCTTACCATTTAAATTATATAAATTGGCTTTTATTGTAAATAATTTCTCTCAGTTGGAGAGTTAAAATTAAATTTGAAGTTTCTGTCAGTGCTGAGAATGGAAATTAATTAATATCATAATTATAAATTATCCAAGAAATTAAAGTAAAATTTATAAAGTCGAGTCAGTGTCGTACCCGCCATTTTGGCGTCTGTAAATTGTCAAGGTCAAATCGTCATTCTCACCAACTTGTGTCGTCAAATATTGTCGCGGTTTTATTTTATTTGATTATTGTAAAGTGGGGTCTGTTGTCTGGGTAAATTGGTTAAATAAAATTGCCATCTAGTTTATACACGTATATCATCTATACAAATCTTTTATTTTACAAGCTACCTATACTCTCAACATCTTTAATTATTCCTTGTGACCAGGATCGGGTATTCCCCGCCCTGTAGAAGAGCTAGTCACAAAACAGTTGATTTTATCAACTGAATCTAATCTTGGCTTCCTGGACAGGGGGTCACACCCTGGACTGGGGGTCTCGGTTATAACCTCTAATTCCAATGATTATCACTGGTCTTGTCATTACGAAAGCGCCCACAAATCTTATCGGATCTTAAGGAAATTTTTTACACTAATTCTATAGGCGGTTACCTTTATCAAGTTCAAGAATGGACTCAATCGGTTAAATAGTTTTGAAATTATGGCTGTTTAAAATTTTCATGATTTTTCGTAAAAATCAGTTTTTAATCACTGCTAAAGTTAATATACCTTTAAAACTGATATTCATAGACAATTTCCGTAAAAAGTATCTGAAAGCTTCCCTGATTAAAAAAAATGATTAAAAAGTATTTAAAATGATTTGTTTTTTAATCATTTTAAATACTTTTTAATCCTTCAAATCATTTCTAATCCTGTCTCTTATGGACATTTAACGTGTGAAATCATTTTTAATCATTTTTTTTAATCAGGGTTGTCTGATAATCTTTAATTACTACCCCTAAGCTTTATGTTTTGACTATTTCTTCCAATAATTTGATAGCCTTGAAATTTTTAATGAAACCAAAAAATGTTGAGAATAAGGTTTTCATTCCGCATAACTTAAGCATTTCTCATTATAATCCCATTTCGTTAGTTGTATTTTATTGTGAAAAAAATAACCTGTAAATTTCACAGCTATTTGATATTTCAAAAGTATTTTTTTTATCACTAATAATGTTTCAAACGTACCTGTTCGTCCTATAATTATAACTGGTCATGCCATCGTAATAGCGATTACAATTATGATCTCATACTAATTAAATTGTCTATACTTTGTTTACGTAAAAGTTAGTTGCTACATTTTACCTATATAATGTTTTGTCAAATCAACTGTCTGAAGTTCTCTATCGAAAATAGTCGTTGTCGTTTTTTTTATACTCACTCTTAGAAGACGAGCCTAATTTCATATCGTGACTATACACGAACATGGATCACAAGATATGTATGTATGAAACTTTTAATATAGATTAATTGGGAAATCTACCTGCCATTTCGGCTGAAGAATGTCCTTTTTTTGTTCCTTATGGTGTCTTGTAGTAGAAAAGACCCAAAGAAGGCCAGAGAAAAATTTATTTTTTGAGTTCAGACCCATATGAGAATAGGGGGACATGGGTGGACATGGGTGGAAATGCCACTATGTATTTTTATGAAGAGTAACCCGTAACTCTTGCCCTGTTAGGAATAACCCACACAGTAAAAAATATTGTGTAAAATCAACACAGTTTGTGTGTTAAAAACGGTTGACACAAAATTTGTGTTGAAATTTCGACACAAACTTTGTGTAACCCCTTTTTAACACAAAGATTATGTTGAAATATCGCCACAAGAGGGCGCAAAGAATTCCACAGTAACACACAAAATGTGTTAATTAAGAGTGTATAACACATTTTTTATGTTACAAAAAGTGACACAAACTTTGTGTTAGTTTAACACAAACCGTTTTCGACACAAATACACAATATTTTTTACTGTGCAACACAATATGAATGTTTTTGTTCCTTATGGTGTCCTGTAGCAGAAACGACCCAAAGAAGTCCTGTAAAAAATTTATTTTTTGAGTTCAGACCCATATGACGATAGGTGGACATGGGTGGAGATGCCAATATGTAATTTTATGAAGACTAGCCCGTAACTCTTGCCCTGTTGAGAAAAAACCAACACAATATAAACGTTTTTTGTTCCTTACAGTGTCCTGTAGTAAAAAAGACCACGAAAAGTCCTGAGAAAAATTTATTTTTTGAGTTGAGACCCAACTAAGGATGGGTGGACACGGGTGAAGATGATTGAAGATGCCACTATGTATTCGTATGAAGAGTAGCCCGTAACTCTTGCCCTGTTAGGAATAACCCAACACAATATCAACGTTTTTTGTTCCTTATAGTGTCCTGTAGTAGGATAGACCACAAAAAGTCCAGAGAAAAATTTATTTTTTGAGTTTCGACCCGTATAAGGATGAGTGGAGATGGGTGGAGATGGGTGGAGATGCCACTATGTATTCTGATGAAGAGTAGCCCGTAACTTTTGCCCTGTTGGAAATAACCCATCACAATATTGACGTTTTTTGTTCCTTATGGTGTCCTGTAGTAGGATAGACCGCAAAAAGTCCTGAGAAAAATTTATTTTTTGAGTTTCGACCCATATAAGGATAGGTGGACATGGGTGGAGATGGGTGGAGATGCCACTATGTATTCTGATGAAGAGTAACCCGTAACTTTTGCCCTGTTGAAGTAACCCATCTCAATATATACGTTTTTTGTTCCTTACGGTGTCCTGTAGTAGGAAAGACCGCAAAAAGTCCTGAGAAAAATTTATTTTTTGAGTTTCGACCCATATAAGGATGGGTGGAAATGGGTGGAGATGGGTGGAGATGCCACTATGCATTCTGATAAAGAGTAACCCGTAACTTTTGCCCTGTTAAAAATAACCTATCACAATATAAACGTTTTTCGTTCCTTATGGCGTCCTGTAGTAGGATAGACCACAAAAAGTCCTGAAAAAAATTTACTTATCGAGCTTCGACCCGAATAAGTATGGGTGGACATGGGTGAAGATGGGTGGAGATGCCACTATGTATTCTTATGAAGAGTAACCCGTAACTTTTGCCCTGTTGGAAATAACCCATCACAATATTAACGTTTTTTGATCCTTATGGTGTCCTGTAGTAGGATAGACCGCAAAAAGTCCTGAGAAAAATTTATTTTTTGAGTTTTGACCCATATAATGAGGGTGGACATGGGTGGAGATGGGTGGAGATGCCACTATGTATTCTGATGAAGAGTAACCCGTAACTTTTGCCCTGTTGGAAATAACCCATCACAATATAAACGTTTTTTGTTCCTTATGGTGTCCTGTCGTAGGATAGACCGCAAAAAGTCCTGAGAAAAATTTATTTTTTGAGTTTCGACCCATATAAGGATGTGTGGACATGGGTGGAGACGGGTGGAAATGCCACTATGTATTCTGATGAAGAGTAACCCGTAACTTTCGCCCTGTTGGAAATAACCCATCACAATATAAACGTTTTTTGTTCCTTATGGTGTCCTGTAGTAGGATAGACCGCAAAAAGTCCTGAGAAAAATTTATTTTTTGAGTTTCAACCCATGTAAGGATGGGTGGAGATGGGTGGAGATGCCACTATGTATTCTGATGAAGAGTAGCCCGTATCTTTTGCCCTGTTGGAAATAACCCATCACAATATAAAAATTTTTTGTTCCTTATGGTGTCCTGTAGTAGGATAGACGGCAAAAAGTCCTGAGAATAATTTATTTTTTGAGTTTCGACCCATATAAGGATGGGTGGAGATGGGTAGAGATGGGTGGAGATGCCACTATGTATTCTGATGAAGAGTAGCCCGTATCTTTTGCCCTGTTGGAAATAACCCATCACAATCTAAAAATTTTTTGTTCCTTATGGTGTCCTGTAGTAGGATAGACGGCAAAAAGTCCTGAGAATAATTTATTTTTTGAGTTTCGACCCATATAAGGATGGGTGGAGATGGGTGGAGATGGGTGGAGATGCCACTATGTATTCTGATGAAGAGTAGCCCGTAACTTTTGCCCTGTTGGAAATAACCCATCACAATATAAACGTTTTTTGTTCCTTATGGTGTCCTGTAGTAGGATAGACTGCAAAAAGTCCTGAGAATAATTTATTTTTTGAGTTTCGACCCATATAAGGATGGGTGGAGATGGGTGGAGATGCCACTATGTATTCTGATGAAGAGTAGCCCGTAACTTTTGCCCTGTTGGAAATAACCCATCACAATACAAACGTTTTTTGTTCCTTATGGTGTCCTGTAGTAGGATAGACCGCAAAAAGTCCTGAGAAAAATTTATTTTTTGAGTTTCGACCCATATAAGGATAGGTGGACATGGGTGGAGATGGGTGGAGATGCCACTATGTATTCTGATGAAGAGTAACCCGTAACTTTTGCCCTGTTGAAGTAACCCATCTCAATATATACGTTTTTTGTTCCTTACGGTGTCCTGTAGTAGGATAGACCGCAAAAAGTCCTGAGAAAAATTTATTTTTTGAGTTTCGACCCATATAAGGATGGGTGGACATGGGTGAAGATGGGTGGAGATGCCGCTATGTATTCTTATGAAGAGTAGCCCGTAACTTTTGCCCTGTTGAAAATAACCTATCACAATATAAACGTTTTTCGTTCCTTATGGTGTCCTGTAGTAGGATAGACCGCAAAAAGTCCTGAGAAAAATTTATTTTTTGAGTTTCGACCCATATAAGGATGGGTGGAGATGGGTGGAGATGAGTGGAGATGCCACTATGTATTCTGATGAAGAGTAGCCCGTATCTTTTGCCCTGTTGGAAATAACCCATCACAATATAAACGTTTTTTGTTCCTTATGGTGTCCTGTAGTAGGATAGACCGCAAAAAGTCCTGAGAAAAATTTATTTTTTGAGTTTCGACCCATATAAGGATGGGTGGACATGGGTGGAGATGGGTGGAGATGCCACTATGTATTCTGATGAAGAGTAGCCCGTAACTTTTGCCCTGTTGGAAATAACCCATCACAATAAAAACGTTTTTTGTTCCTTATGGTGTCCTGTAGTAGGATAGACCGCAAAAAGTCCTGAGAAAAATTTATTTTTTGAGTTTCGACCCATATAAGACTGGGTGGAGATGGGTGGAGATGAGTGGAGATGCCACTATGTATTCTGATGAAGAGTAGCCCGTAACTTTTGCCCTGTTGGAAATAACCCATCACAATATAAACGTTTTTTGTTACTCATGGTGTCCTGTAGTAGGATAGACCGCAAAAAGTCCTGAGAAAAATTTATTTTTTGAGTTTCGACCCATATAAGGATGGGTGGAGATGGGTGGAGATGCCACTATGTATTCTGATGAAGAGTAGCCCGTAACTTTTGCCCTGTTGGAAATAACCCTTCACAATATAAACGTTTTTTGTTCCTTATGGTGTCCTGTAGTAGGATAGACTGCAAAAAGTCCTGAGAAAAATTTATTTTTTGAGTTTCGACCCATATAAGGATGGGTGGAGATGGGTGGAGATGAGTGGAGATGCCACTATGTATTCTGATGAAGAGTAGCCCGTATCTTTTGCCCTGTTGGAAATAACCCATCACAATATAAAAATTTTTTGTTCCTTATGGTGTCCTGTAGTAGGATAGACCGCAAAAAGTCCTGAGAAAAATTTATTTTTCGAGTTTCGACCCATATAAGGATGGGTGGACATGGGTGAAGATGGGTGGAGATGCCACTACGTATTCTGATGATGAGTAGCCCGTAACTTTTGCCCTGTTGGAAATAACTCATCACAATATAAACGTTTTTTGTTCCTTATTGTGTCCTGTAGTAGGATAGACCGCAAAAAGTCCTGAGAAAAATTTATTTTTTGAGTTTTGACCCATATAAGGATGGGTGGAGATGGGTGGAGATGGGTGGAGATGCCACTATGTATTCTGATAAAGAGTAGCCCGTATCTTTTGCCCTGTTGGAAATAACCCATCACAATATAAACGTTTTTTGTTTTTTATGGTGTCCTGTAGTAGGATAAACCGCAAAAAGTCCTGAGAAAAATTCATTTTTTGAGTTTCGACCCATATAAGGATGAGTGGCGATGGGTGGAGATGGGTGAAGATAGCACTTCTTATTCTGATGAAGAGTAGCCCGTAACTTTCGCCCTGTTGGAAATAACCCATCACAATATACACGTTTTTTGTTCCTTATGGTGTCCTGTAGTAGGATAGACCGCAAAAAGTCCTGAGAAAAATTCATTTTCTGAGTTTCGACCCATATAAGGATGAGTGGAGATGGGTGGAGATGGGTGGAGATGCCACTACTTATTCTGATAAAGAGTAGCTCGTAACTTTTGCCCTGTTGGGAATAACCCATCACAATATAAACGTTTTTTGTTCCTTATGGTGTCCTGTAGTAGGATAGACCGCAAAAAATCCTGAGAAAAATTTATTTTTTGAGTTTCGACCGATATAAGGATGGGTGGAGATGGGTGGAGATGGGTGGAGATGCCACTATGTATTCTGATGAAGAGTAGCCGTATCTTTTGCCCTGTTGGAAATAACCCATTACGATATAAACGTTTTTTGTTCCTTATGGTGTCCTGTAGTAGGATAGACCGCAAAAAGTCCCGAGAAAAATTTATTTTTTGAGTTTCGACCCATATAAGGATGGGTGGAGATGGGTGGAGATGGGTGGAGAAGCCACTATGTATTCTGATGAAGAGTAGCCCGTAACTTTTGCCCTGTCGGAAATAACCCATCACAATATAAACGTTTTTTGTTCTTTATGGTGTCCTGTAGTAGGATTGACCGCGAAAAGTCCTGAGATAAATTTATTTTTCGAGTTTCGACCCATATAAGGATGGGTGGACATGGGTGGACATGGGTGGGGATGGGTGGAGATGCCACTATGTATTCTGATGAAGAGTAGCCGTAACTTTTGCCCTGTTGGAAATAACCCATCACAATATAAACGTTTTTTGTTCCTTATGGTGTCCTGTAGTAGGATAAACCGCAAAAAGTCCTGAGAAAAATTTATTTTTTGAGTTTCGACCCATATAAGGATGGGTGGAGATGGGTGGAGATGCCACTATGTATTCTGATGAAGAGTAGCCCGTAACTTTTGCCCTGTTGGAAATAACCCTTCACAATATAAACGTTTTTTGTTCCTTATGGTGTCCTGTAGTAGGATAGACTGCAAAAAGTCCTGAGAAAAATTTATTTTTTGAGTTTCGACCCATATAAGGATGGGTGGAGATGGGTGGAGATGCCACTATGTATTCTGATGAAGAGTAGCCCGTAACTTTTGCCCTGTTGGAAATAACCCATCACAATATAAACGTTTTTTGTTCCTTATGGTGTCCTGTAGTAGGATAGACCGCAAAAAGTCCTGAAAAAAATTTATTTTTTGAGTTTCGACCCATATAAGGATGGGTGGAGATGGGTGGAGATGAGTGGAGATGCCACTATGTATTCTGATGAAGAGTAGCCCGTAACTTTTGCCCTGTTGGAAATAACCCATCACAATATAAACGTTTTTTGTTCCTTATGGTGTCCTGTAGTAGGATAGACCGCAAAAAGTCCTGAGAAAAATTTATTTTTTGAGTTTCGACCCATATAAGGATGGGTGGAGATGGGTGGAGATGCCACTATGTATTCTGATGAAGAGTAGCCCGTAACTTTTGCCCTGTTGGAAATAACCCATCACAATATAAACGTTTTTTGTTCCTTATGGTGTCCTGTAGTAGAATAGACCGCAAAAAGTCCTAAGAAAAATTTATTTTTTGAGTTTCGACCCATATAAGGATGGTCGGAAATGGGTGGAGATGGGTGAAGATGCCACTTCTTATTCTGATGAAGAGTAGCCCGTAACTTTTGCCCCGTTGGAAATAACTCAACACAATATAAACGTTTTTTGTTGCTTATGGTGTCCTGTAGTCGGATAGACCGCAAAAAGTCCTGAAAAAATTTATTTTCTGAGTTTCGACCCATATAAGGATGAGTGGCGATGGGTGGAGATGGGTGAAGATGCCACTTCTTATTCTGATGAAGAGTAGCCCGTAACTTTTGCCCTGTTGGAAATAACCCATCACAATATTTAGGTTTTTTGTTCCTTATGGTGTCCTGTAGTAGGATAGACCGCAAAAAGTCCTGAGGAAAATTTATTTTTTGAGTTTCGACCCATATAAGGATGGGTGGAGATGGGTGGAGATGGGTGGAGATGCCACTATGTATTCTGATGAAGAGTAGCCGTATCTTTTGCCCTGTTGGAAATAACCCATCACAATATAAACGTTTTTTGTTCCTTATGGTGTCCTGTAGTAGGATAGACCGCAAAAAGTCCTGAGAAAAATTTATTTTTTGAGTTTCGACCCATATAAGGATGGGTGGAGATGGGTGGAGATGCCACTATGTATTCTGATGAAGAGTAGCCCGTAACTTTTGCCCTGTTGGAAATAACCCTTCACAATATAAACGTTTTTTGTTCCTTATGGTGTCCTGTAGTAGGATAGACTGCAAAAAGTCCTGAGAAAAATTTATTTTTTGAGTTTCGACCCATATAAGGATGGGTGGAGATGGGTGGAGATGAGTGGAGATGCCACTATGTATTCTGATGAAGAGTAGCCCGTATCTTTTGCCCTGTTGGAAATAACCCATCACAATATAAAAATTTTTTGTTCCTTATGGTGTCCTGTAGTAGGATAGACCGCAAAAAGTCCTGAGAAAAATTTATTTTTCGAGTTTCGACCCATATAAGGATGGGTGGACATGGGTGAAGATGGGTGGAGATGCCACTACGTATTCTGATGATGAGTAGCCCGTAACTTTTGCCCTGTTGGAAATAACTCATCACAATATAAACGTTTTTTGTTCCTTATTGTGTCCTGTAGTAGGATAGACCGCAAAAAGTCCTGAGAAAAATTTATTTTTTGAGTTTTGACCCATATAAGGATGGGTGGAGATGGGTGGAGATGGGTGGAGATGCCACTATGTATTCTGATAAAGAGTAGCCCGTATCTTTTGCCCTGTTGGAAATAACCCATCACAATATAAACGTTTTTTGTTTTTTATGATGTCCTGTAGTAGGATAAACCGCAAAAAGTCCTGAGAAAAATTTATTTTTTGAGTTTCGACCCATATAAGGATGGGTGGAGATGGGTGGAGATGGGTGGAGATGCCACTATGTATTCTGATGAAGGGTAGCCCGTAACTTTTGCCCTGTTGGAAATAACTCATCACAATATAAACGTTTTTTGTTCCTTATGGTGTCCTGTAGTAGGATAGACCGCAAAAAGTCCTGAGAAAAATTTATTTTTTGAGTTTCGACCCATATAAGAATGGGTGGAGATGGTCGGAGATGGGTGGAGATGCCACTATGTATTCTGATGAAGAGTAGCCCGTAACTTTTGCCCTGTCGGAAATAACCCATCACAATATAAACGTTTTTTGTTCTTTATGGTGTCCTGTAGTAGGATTGACCGCGAAAAGTCCTGAGATAAATTTATTTTTCGAGTTTCGACCCATATAAGGATGGGTGGACATGGGTGGACATGGGTGGGGATGGGTGGAGATGCCACTATGTATTCTGATGAAGAGTAGCCGTATCTTTTGCCCTGTTGGAAATAACCCATCACAATATAAACGTTTTTTGTTCCTTATGGTGTCCTGTAGTAGGATAGACCGCAAAAAGTCCTGAAAAAAATTTATTTTTTGAGTTTCGACCCATATAAGGATGGGTGGAGATGGGTGGAGATGAGTGGAGATGCCACTATGTATTCTGATGAAGAGTAGCCGTATCTTTTGCCCTGTTGGAAATAACCCATCACAATATAAACGTTTTTTGTTCCTTATGGTGCCCTGTAGTAGGATAGACCGCAAAAAGTCCTGAGAAAAATTTATTTTTTGAGTTTCGACCCATATAAGGATGGGTGGAGATGGGTGGAGATGCCACTATGTATTCTGATGAAGAGTAGCCGTATCTTTTGCCCTGTTGGAAATAACCCATCACAATATAAACGTTTTTTGTTCCTTATGGTGTCCTATAGTAGGATAGACCGCAAAAAGTCCTGAAAAAAATTTATTTTTTGAGTTTCGACCCATATAAGGATGGGTGGAGATGGGTGGAGATGCCACTATGTATTCTGATGAAGAGTAGCCGTATCTTTTGCCCTGTTGGAAATAACTCATCACAATATAAACGTTTTTCGTTCCTTATGGTGTCCTGTAGTAGGATAGACCGCAAAAAGTCCTGAGAAAAATTTATTTTTTGAGTTTCGACCCATATAAGGATGGGTGGAGATGGGTGGAAATGCCACTATGTATTCTGATGAAGAGTAGCCCGTAACTTTTGCCCTGTTGGAACTAACCCATCACAATATAAACGTTTTTGGTTCCTTATGGTGTCTTGTAGTAGGATAGACCGCAAAAAGTCCTGAGAAAAATTTATTTTTTGAGTTTCGACCCATATAAGGATGGGTGGAGATGGGTGGAGATGGGTGGATATGCCACTACTTATTCTGATAAAGAGTAGCCCGTATCTTTTGCTCTGTTGGAAATAACTCATCACAATATAAACGTTTTCCGTTCCTTATGGTGTCCTGTAGTAGGATAGACCGCAAAAAGTCCTGAGAAAAATTTTTTTTTGAGTTTCGACCCATATAAGGATGGGTGGAGATGGGTGGAGATGCCACTACTTATTCTGATAAAGAGTAGCCCGTATCTTTTGCCCTGTTGGAAATAACCCATCGCAATATAAACGTTTTTTGTTCCTTATGGTGTCCTGTAGTGAGTAGACCGCAAAAAGTCCTGAGAAAAATTAATTTTCTGAGTTTCGACCCATATAAGGATGGGTGGAGATGGGTGGAGATGGGTGGAGATGCCACTATGTATTCTAATGAAGAGTAGCCCGTAACTCTTGCCCTGTTGGAAATAACTCATCACAATATAAACGTTTTTTGTTCCTTATGGTGTCCTGTAGTAGGATAGACCGCAAAAAGTCCTGAGAAAAATTTATTTTCTGAGTTTCGACCCATATAAGGATGGGTGGAGATGGGTGGAGATGGGTGGAGATGCCACTATGTATTCTGATGAAGAGTAGCCGTAACTTTTGCCCTGTTGGAAATAACCTATCACAATATAAACGTTTTTTGTTCCTTATGGTGTCCTGTAGTAGGATAGACCGCAAAAAGTCCTGAGAAAAATTTATTTTTTGAGTTTCGACCCATATAAGGATGGGTGGAGATGGGTGGAGATGGGTGGAGATGCCACTACTTATTCTGATAAAGAGTAGCCCGTATCTTTTGCTCTGTTGGAAATAACTCATCACAATATAAACGTTTTCCGTTCCTTATGGTGTCCTGTAGTAGGATAGACCGCAAAAAGTCCTGAGAAAAATTTATTTTTTGAGTTTCGACCCATATAAGGATGGGTGGAGATGCCACTACTTATTCTGATAAAGAGTAGCCCGTATCTTTTGCCCTGTTGGAAATAACCCATCGCAATATAAACGTTTTTTGTTCCTTATGGTGTCCTGTAGTAGGATAGACTGCAAAAAGTCCTGAGAAAAATTTATTTTCTGAGTTTCGACCCATATAAGGATGGGTGGACATGGGTGGAGATGGGTGGAGATGCCACTACTTATTCTGATAAAGAGTAGCCCGTATCTTTTGCCCTGTTGGAAATAACCCATCACAATATAAACGTTTTTTGTTCCTTATGGTGTCCTGTAGTAGGATAGACCGCAAAAAGTCCTGAGAAAAATTTATTTTCTCAGTTTCGACCCATATAAGGATGGGTGGACATGGGTGGAGATGGGTGGAAATGCCACTACTTATTCTGATAAAGAGTAGCCCGTATCTTTTGCCCTGTTGGAAATAACCCATCACAATAGAAACGGTTTTCGTTCCTTATGGTGTCCTGTAGTAGGATAGACCGCAAAAAGTCCTGAGAAAAATTTATTTTTTGAGTTTCGACACATATAAGGATGGGTGGAGATGGGTGGAGATGCCACTATGTATTCTGATAAAGAGTTGCCCGTAACTTTTGCCCTGTTGGAAATAACCCATCACAATATAAACGTTTTTTGTTCCTTATGGTGTCCTGTAGTAGGATAGACCGCAAAAAGTCTTGAGATAAATTTATTTTTTGAGTTTCGACCCATATAAGGATGGGTGGACATGGGTGGACATGGGTGGAGATGCCACTATGTATTCTGATGAAGAGTAGCCCGTAACTTTTGCCTTGTTAGAAATAACTCATCACAATATTAACGTTTTTTGTTCCTTATGGTGTCCTGTAGTAGGATAGACCGCAAAAAGTCCTGAGAAAAATTTATTTTCTGAGTTTCGACCCATATAAGGATGGGTGGACATGGGTGGAGATGGGTGGAGATGCCACTATGTATTCTGATGAAGAGTAGCCCGTAACTTTTGCCCTGTTGGAAATAACTCATCACAATATTAACGTTTTTTGTTCCTTATGGTGTCCTGTAGTAGGATAGACCGCAAAAAGTCCTGAGAAAAATTTATTTTCTGAGTTTCGACCCATATAAGGATGGGAGGACATGGGTGGAGATGGGTGGAAATGCCACTATGTATTCTGATGAAGAGTAGCCGTTACTTTTGCCCTGTTGGAAATAACTCATCACAATATAAACGTTTTTTGTTCCTTATAGTGTCCTGTAGTAGGATAGACCGCAAAAAGTCCTGAGAAAAACTTATTTTCTGAGTTTCGACCCATATAAGGATGGGTGGAGATGGGTGGAGATGGGTGAAGATGCCACTATGTATTCTGATGAAGAGTAGCCGTAACTTTTGCCCTGTTGGAAATAGCTCATCACAATATAAACGTTTTTTGTTCCTTATGGTGTCCTGTAGTAGGATAGACCGCAAAAAGTCCTGAGAAAAACTTATTTTCTGAGTTTCGACCCATATAAGGATGGGTAAAGATGGGTGGAGATGGGTGGAGATGCCACTATGTATTCTGATGAAGAGTAGCCGTAACTTTTGCCCTGTTGGAAATAACTCATCACAATATAAACGTTTTTTGTTCCTTATGGTGTCCTGTATTAGGATAGACCGCAAAAAGTCCTGAGAAAAATTTATTTTCTGAGTTTCGACCCATATAAGGATGGGTGGAGATGGGTGGAGATGGTCGGAGATGCCACTTTGTATTCTGATGAAGAGTAGCCCGTAACTTTTGCCCTGTTGGAAATAACTCATCACAATATAAACGTTTTTTGTTCCTTATGGTGTCCTGTAGTAGGATAGACCGCAAAAAGTCCTGAGAAAAATTTATTTTCTGAGTTTTGACCCATATAAGGATGGGTGGAGATGGGTGGAGATGGTCGGAGATGCCACTTTGTATTCTGATGAAGAGTAGCCCGTAACTTTTGCCCTGTTGGAAATAACTCATCACAATATAAACGTTTTTTGTTCCTTATGGTGTCCTGTAGTAGGATAGACCGCAAAAAGTCTTGAGATAAATTTATTTTTTGAGTTTCGACCCATATAAGGATGGGTGGACATGGGTGGACATGGGTGAAGATGCCACTTTGTATTCTGATGAAGAGTAGCCCGTAACTTTTGCCCTGTTGGAAATAACTCATCACAATATAAACGTTTTTTGTTCCTTATGGTGTCCTGTAGTAGGATAGACCGCAAAAAGTCCTGAGAAAAATTTATTTTTTGAGTTTCGACCCATATAAGGATGGGTGGACATGGGTGGACATGGGTGGAGATGCCACTTTGTATTCTGATGAAGAGTAGCCCGTAACTTTTGCCCTGTTGGAAATAACTCATCACAATATAAACGTTTTTTGTTCCTTATGGTGTCCTGTAGTAGGATAGACCGCAAAAAGTCTTGAGATAAATTTATTTTTTGAGTTTCGACCCATATAAGGATGGGTGGACATGGGTGGACATGGGTGGAGATGCCACTTTGTATTCTGATGAAGAGTAGCCCGTAACTTTTGCCCTGTTGGAAATAACTCATCACAATATAAACGTTTTTTGTTCCTTATGGTGTCCTGTAGTAGGATAGACCGCAAAAAGTCCTGAGAAAAATTTATTTTCTGAGTTTCGACCCATATAAGGATGGTCGGAGATGGGTGGAGATGCCACTATGTATTCTGATGAAGAGTAGCCGTAACTTTTGCCCTGTTGGAAATAACTCATGACAATATAAACGTTTTTTGTTCCTTATGGTGTCCTGTAGTAGGATAGACCGCAAAAAGTCCTGAAAAAAATTTATTTTTTGAGTTTCGACCCATATAAGGATGGGTGGAGATGGGTGGAGATGCCACTTTGTATTCTGATGAAGAGTAGCCCGTAACTTTTGCCCTGTTGGAAATAACTCATCACAATATAAAGGTTTTTTGTTCCTTATGGTGTCCTGTAGTAGGATAGACCGCAAAAAGTCCTGAAAGAAATTTATTTTTTGAGTTTCGACCCATATAAGGATGGGTGGAGATGGGTGGAGATGCCACTCTGTATTCTGATGAAGAGTAGCCCGTAACTTTTGCCCTGTTGGAAATAACTCATCACAATATATACGTTTTTTGTTCCTTATGGTGTCCTGTAGTAGAATAGACCGCAAAAAGTCCTGAAAAAAATTTATTTTTTGAGTTTCGACCCATATAAGGATGGGTGGAGATGGGTGGAGATGCCACTTTGTATTCTGATGAAGAGTAGCCCGTAACTTTTGCCCTGTTGGAAATAACTCATCACAATATAAACGTTTTTTGTTCCTTATGGTGTCCTGTAGTAGGATAGACCGCAAAAAGTCCTGAAAAAAATTTATTTTTTGAGTTTCGACCCATATAAGGATGGGTGGAGATGGGTGGAGATGGGTGGAGATGCCACTTTGTATTCTGATAAAGAGTAGCCCGTAACTTTTGCCCTGTTGGAAATAACTCATCACAATATAAACGTTTTTTGTTCCTTATGGTGTCCTGTAGTAGGATAGACCGCAAAAAGTCCTGAAAAAAATTTATTTTTTGAGTTTCGACCCATATAAGGATGGGTGGAGATGGGTGGAGATGCCACTATGTATTCTGATGAAGAGTAGCCCGTAACTTTTGCCCTGTTGGAAATAACCCATCACAATATAAACGTTTTTTGTTCCTTATGGTGTCCTGTAGTAGGATAGACCGCAAAAAGTCCTGAGAAAAATTTATTTTCTGAGTTTCGACCCATATAAGGATGGGTGGAGATGGGTGGAGATGGGTGGAGATGCCACTTTGTATTCTGATGAAGAGTAGCCCGTAACTTTTGCCCTGTTGGAAATAACTCATCACAATATAAACGTTTTTTGTTCCTTATGGTGTCCTGTAGTAGGATAGACCGCGAAAAGTCCTGAGAAAAATTTATTTTCTGAGTTTCGACCCATATAAGGATGGGTGGAGATGGATGGAGATGGGTGGAGATGCCACTATGTATTCTGATGAAGAGTAGCCCGTAACTTTTGCCCTGTTGGAAATAACTCATCACAATATAAACGTTTTTCGTTCCTTATGGTGTCCTGTAGTAGGATAGACCGCAAAAAGTCCTGAGAAAAATTTATTTTCTGAGTTTCGACCCATATAAGGATGGGTGGACATGGGTGGAGATGGGTGGAGATGCCACTATGTATTCTGATGAAGAGTAGCCCGTAACTTTTGCCCTGTTGGAAATAACTCATCACAATATAAACGTTTTTTGTTCCTTATGGTGTCCTGTAGTAGGATAGACCGCAAAAAGTCCTGAAAAAAATTTATTTTTTGAGTTTCGACCCATATAAGGATGGGTGGAGATGGGTGGAGATGCCACTATGTATTCTGATGAAGAGTAGCCTGTAACTTTTGCCCTGTTGGAAATCACCCATCACAATATAAACGTTTTATGTTCCTTATGGTGTCCTGTAGTAGGATAGACTGCAAAAAGTCCTGAGAAAAATTTATTTTCTGAGTTTCGACCCATATAAGGACGGGTGGAGATGGGTGGAGATGCCACTATGTATTCTGATGAAGAGTAGCCGTAACTTTTGCCCTGTTGGAAATAACTCATCACAATATAAACGTTTTTTGTTCCTTATGGTGTCCTGTAGTAGGATAGACCGCAAAAAGTCCTGAGAAAAATTTATTTTCTGAGTTTCGACCCATATAAGGATGGGTGGAGATGGGTGGAGATGGGTGGAGATGCCACTTTGTATTCTGATGAAGAGTAGCCCGTAACTTTTGCCCTGTTGGAAATAACTGATCACAATATAAACGTTTTTTGTTCCTTATTGTGTCCTGTAGTAGGATAGACCGCAAAAAGTCCTGAGAAAAATTTATTTTCTGAGTTTCGACCCATATAAGGATGGGTGGAGATGGGTGGAGATGGGTGGAGATGCCACTATGTATTCTGATGAAGAGTAGCCGTAACTTTTGCCCTGTTGGAAATAACTCATGACAATATAAACGTTTTTTGTTCCTTATGGTGTCCTGTAGTAGGATAGACCGCAAAAAGTCCTGAAAAAAATTTATTTTTTGAGTTTCGACCCATATAAGGATGGGTGGAGATGGGTGGAGATGCCACTATGTATTCTGATGAAGAGTAGCCTGTAACTTTTGCCCTGTTGGAAATAACCCATCACAATATAAACGTTTTTTGTTCCTTATGGTGTCCTGTAGTAGGATAGACCGCAAAAAGTCCTGAGAAAAATTTATTTTCTGAGTTTCGACCCATATAAGGATGGGTGGAGATGGGTGGAGATGGGTGGAGATGCCACATTGTATTCTGATGAAGAGTAGCCCGTAACTTTTGCCCTGTTGGAAATAACTCATCACAATATAAACGTTTTTTGTTCCTTATGGTGTCCTGTAGTAGGATAGACCGCAAAAAGTACTGAGAAAAATTTATTTTCTGAGTTTCGACCCATATAAGGATGGGTGGAGATGGGTGGAGATGGGTGGAGATACCACTTTGTATTCTGATGAAGAGTAGCCCGTAACTTTTGCCCTGTTGAAAATAACTCATCACAATATAAACGTTTTTTGTTCCTTATGGTGTCCTGTAGTAGGATAGACTGCAAAAAGTCCTGAGAAAAATTTATTTTCTGAGTTTCGACCCATATACGGATGGGTGGAGATGGGTGGAGATGGGTGGAGATGCCACTATGTATTCTGATGAAGAGTAGCCCGTAACTTTTGCCCTGTTGGAAATAACTCATCACAATATAAACGTTTTTTGTTCCTTATGGTGTCCTGTAGTAGGATAGACCGCAAAAAGTCCTGAGAAAAATTTATTTTCTGAGTTTCGACCCATATAAGGATGGGTGGAGATGGGTGGAGATGGTCGGAGATGCCACTTTGTATTCTGATGAAGAGTAGCCCGTAACTTTTGCCCTGTTGGAAATAACTCATCACAATATAAACGTTTTTTGTTCCTTATGGTGTCCTGTAGTAGGATAGACCGCAAAAAGTCCTGAGAAAAATTTATTTTCTGAGTTTCGACCCATATAAGGATGGGTGGAGATGGGTGGAGATGGGTGGAGATGCCACATTGTATTCTGATGAAGAGTAGCCCGTAACTTTTGCCCTGTTGGAAATAACTCATCACAATATAAACGTTTTTTGTTCCTTATGGTGTCCTGTAGTAGGATAGACCGCAAAAAGTCCTGAGAAAAATTTATTTTCTGAGTTTCGACCCATATAAGGATGGGTGGAGATGGGTGGAGATGGGTGGAGATACCACTTTGTATTCTGATGAAGAGTAGCCCGTAACTTTTGCCCTGTTGAAAATAACTCATCACAATATAAACGTTTTTTGTTCCTTATGGTGTCCTGTAGTAGGATAGACTGCAAAAAGTCCTGAGAAAAATTTATTTTCTGAGTTTCGACCCATATAAGGATGGGTGGACATGGGTGGACATGGGTGGAGATGCCACTTTGTATTCTGATGAAGAGTAGCCCGTAACTTTTGCCCTGTTGGAAATAACTCATCACAATATATACGTTTTTTGTTCCTTATGGTGTCCTGTAGTAGGATAGACCGCAAAAAGTCTTGAGATAAATTTATTTTTTGAGTTTCGACCCATATAAGGATGGGTGGACATGGGTGGACATGGGTGGAGATGCCACTTTGTATTCTGATGAAGAGTAGCCCGTAACTTTTGCCCTGTTGGAAATAACTCATCACAATATAAACGTTTTTTGTTCCTTATGGTGTCCTGTAGTAGGATAGACCGCAAAAAGTCCTGAGAAAAATTTATTTTCTGAGTTTTGACCCATATAAGGATGGGTGGAGATGGGTGGAGATGGTCGGAGATGCCACTATGTATTCTGATGAAGAGTAGCCGTAACTTTTGCCCTGTTGGAAATAACTCATCACAATATAAACGTTTTTTGTTCCTTATGGTGTCCTGTAGTAGGATAGACCGCAAAAAGTCCTGAAAAAAATTTATTTTCTGAGTTTTGACCCATATAAGGATGGGTGGAGATGGGTGGAGATGGTCGGAGATGCCACTTTGTATTCTGATGAAGAGTAGCCCGTAACTTTTGCCCTGTTGGAAATAACTCATCACAATATAAACGTTTTTTGTTCCTTATGGTGTCCTGTAGTAGGATAGACCGCAAAAAGTCCTGAGAAAAATTTATTTTCTGAGTTTTGACCCATATAAGGATGGGTGGAGATGGGTGGAGATGGTCGGAGATGCCACTTTGTATTCTGATGAAGAGTTGCCCGTAACTTTTGCCCTGTTGGAAATAACCCATCACAATATAAACGTTTTTTGTTCCTTATGGTGTCCTGTAGTAGGATAGACCGCAAAAAGTCTTGAGATAAATTTATTTTTTGAGTTTCGACCCATATAAGGATGGGTGGACATGGGTGGACATGGGTGGAGATGCCACTTTGTATTCTGATGAAGAGTAGCCCGTAACTTTTGCCCTGTTGGAAATAACTCATCACAATATAAACGTTTTTTGTTCCTTATGGTGTCCTGTAGTAGGATAGACCGCAAAAAGTCCTGAGAAAAATTTATTTTCTGAGTTTCGACCCATATAAGGATGGGTGGAGATGGGTGGAGATGGGTGGAGATGCCACTTTGTATTCTGATGAAGAGTAGCCCGTAACTTTTGCCCTGTTGGAAATAACTCATCACAATATAAACGTTTTTTGTTCCTTATGGTGTCCTGTAGTAGGATAGACCGCAAAAAGTCCTGAAAAAAATTTATTTTTTGAGTTTCGACCCATATAAGGATGGGTGGAGATGGGTGGAGATGCCACTATGTATTCTGATGAAGAGTAGCCCGTAACTTTTGCCCTGTTGGAAATAACCCATCACAATATAAACGTTTTTTGTTCCTTATGGTGTCCTGTAGTAGGATAGACCGCAAAAAGTCCTGAGAAAAATTTATTTTCTGAGTTTCGACCCATATAAGGATGGGTGGAGATGGGTGGAGATGGGTGGAGATGCCACTTTGTATTCTGATGAAGAGTAGCCCGTAACTTTTGCCCTGTTGGAAATAACTCATCACAATATAAACGTTTTTTGTTCCTTATGGTGTCCTGTAGTAGGATAGACCGCGAAAAGTCCTGAGAAAAATTTATTTTCTGAGTTTCGACCCATATAAGGATGGGTGGAGATGGATGGAGATGGGTGGAGATGCCACTATGTATTCTGATGAAGAGTAGCCCGTAACTTTTGCCCTGTTGGAAATAACTCATCACAATATAAACGTTTTTCGTTCCTTATGGTGTCCTGTAGTAGGATAGACCGCAAAAAGTCCTGAGAAAAATTTATTTTCTGAGTTTCGACCCATATAAGGATGGGTAGACATGGGTGGAGATGGGTGGAGATGCCACTATGTATTCTGATGAAGAGTAGCCCGTAACTTTTGCCCTGTTGGAAATAACTCATCACAATATAAACGTTTTTTGTTCCTTATGGTGTCCTGTAGTAGGATAGACCGCAAAAAGTCCTGAAAAAAATTTATTTTTTGAGTTTCGACCCATATAAGGATGGGTGGAGATGGGTGGAGATGCCACTATGTATTCTGATGAAGAGTAGCCTGTAACTTTTGCCCTGTTGGAAATCACCCATCACAATATAAACGTTTTATGTTCCTTATGGTGTCCTGTAGTAGGATAGACTGCAAAAAGTCCTGAGAAAAATTTATTTTCTGAGTTTCGACCCATATAAGGACGGGTGGAGATGGGTGGAGATGCCACTATGTATTCTGATGAAGAGTAGCCGTAACTTTTGCCCTGTTGGAAATAACTCATCACAATATAAACGTTTTTTGTTCCTTATGGTGTCCTGTAGTAGGATAGACCGCAAAAAGTCCTGAGAAAAATTTATTTTCTGAGTTTCGACCCATATAAGGATGGGTGGAGATGGGTGGAGATGGGTGGAGATGCCACTTTGTATTCTGATGAAGAGTAGCCCGTAACTTTTGCCCTGTTGGAAATAACTGATCACAATATAAACGTTTTTTGTTCCTTATTGTGTCCTGTAGTAGGATAGACCGCAAAAAGTCCTGAGAAAAATTTATTTTCTGAGTTTCGACCCATATAAGGATGGGTGGAGATGGGTGGAGATGGGTGGAGATGCCACTATGTATTCTGATGAAGAGTAGCCGTAACTTTTGCCCTGTTGGAAATAACTCATGACAATATAAACGTTTTTTGTTCCTTATGGTGTCCTGTAGTAGGATAGACCGCAAAAAGTCCTGAAAAAAATTTATTTTTTGAGTTTCGACCCATATAAGGATGGGTGGAGATGGGTGGAGATGCCACTATGTATTCTGATGAAGAGTAGCCTGTAACTTTTGCCCTGTTGGAAATAACCCATCACAATATAAACGTTTTTTGTTCCTTATGGTGTCCTGTAGTAGGATAGACCGCAAAAAGTCCTGAGAAAAATTTATTTTCTGAGTTTCGACCCATATAAGGATGGGTGGAGATGGGTGGAGATGGGTGGAGATGCCACATTGTATTCTGATGAAGAGTAGCCCGTAACTTTTGCCCTGTTGGAAATAACTCATCACAATATAAACGTTTTTTGTTCCTTATGGTGTCCTGTAGTAGGATAGACCGCAAAAAGTCCTGAGAAAAATTTATTTTCTGAGTTTCGACCCATATAAGGATGGGTGGAGATGGGTGGAGATGGGTGGAGATACCACTTTGTATTCTGATGAAGAGTAGCCCGTAACTTTTGCCCTGTTGAAAATAACTCATCACAATATAAACGTTTTTTGTTCCTTATGGTGTCCTGTAGTAGGATAGACTGCAAAAAGTCCTGAGAAAAATTTATTTTCTGAGTTTCGACCCATATACGGATGGGTGGAGATGGGTGGAGATGGGTGGAGATGCCACTATGTATTCTGATGAAGAGTAGCCCGTAACTTTTGCCCTGTTGGAAATAACTCATCACAATATAAACGTTTTTTGTTCCTTATGGTGTCCTGTAGTAGGATAGACCGCAAAAAGTCCTGAGAAAAATTTATTTTCTGAGTTTCGACCCATATAAGGATGGGTGGAGATGGGTGGAGATGGTCGGAGATGCCACTTTGTATTCTGATGAAGAGTAGCCCGTAACTTTTGCCCTGTTGGAAATAACTCATCACAATATAAACGTTTTTTGTTCCTTATGGTGTCCTGTAGTAGGATAGACCGCAAAAAGTCCTGAGAAAAATTTATTTTCTGAGTTTCGACCCATATAAGGATGGGTGGAGATGGGTGGAGATGGGTGGAGATGCCACATTGTATTCTGATGAAGAGTAGCCCGTAACTTTTGCCCTGTTGGAAATAACTCATCACAATATAAACGTTTTTTGTTCCTTATGGTGTCCTGTAGTAGGATAGACCGCAAAAAGTCCTGAGAAAAATTTATTTTCTGAGTTTCGACCCATATAAGGATGGGTGGAGATGGGTGGAGATGGGTGGAGATACCACTTTGTATTCTGATGAAGAGTAGCCCGTAACTTTTGCCCTGTTGAAAATAACTCATCACAATATAAACGTTTTTTGTTCCTTATGGTGTCCTGTAGTAGGATAGACTGCAAAAAGTCCTGAGAAAAATTTATTTTCTGAGTTTCGACCCATATACGGATGGGTAGAGATGGGTGGAGATGGGTGGAGATGCCACTATGTATTCTGATGAAGAGTAGCCCGTAACTTTTGCCCTGTTGGAAATAACTCATCACAATATAAACGTTTTTTGTTCCTTATGGTGTCCTGTAGTAGGATAGACCGCAAAAAGTCCTGAGAAAAATTTATTTTCTGAGTTTCGACCCATATAAGGATGGGTGGAGATGGGTGGAGATGGTCGGAGATGCCACTTTGTATTCTGATGAAGAGTAGCCCGTAACTTTTGCCCTGTTGGAAATAACTCATCACAATATAAACGTTTTTTGTTCCTTATGGTGTCCTGTAGTAGGATAGACCGCAAAAAGTCCTGAGAAAAATTTATTTTCTGAGTTTCGACCCATATAAGGATGGTCGGAGATGGGTGGAGATGCCACTATGTATTCTGATGAAGAGTAGCCGTAACTTTTGCCCTGTTGGAAATAACTCATGACAATATAAACGTTTTTTGTTCCTTATGGTGTCCTGTAGTAGGATAGACCGCAAAAAGTCCTGAAAAAAATTTATTTTTTGAGTTTCGACCCATATAAGGATGGGTGGAGATGGGTGGAGATGCCACTTTGTATTCTGATGAAGAGTAGCCCGTAACTTTTGCCCTGTTGGAAATAACTCATCACAATATAAAGGTTTTTTGTTCCTTATGGTGTCCTGTAGTAGGATAGACCGCAAAAAGTCCTGAAAGAAATTTATTTTTTGAGTTTCGACCCATATAAGGATGGGTGGAGATGGGTGGAGATGCCACTTTGTATTCTGATGAAGAGTAGCCCGTAACTTTTGCCCTGTTGGAAATAACTCATCACAATATATACGTTTTTTGTTCCTTATGGTGTCCTGTAGTAGAATAGACCGCAAAAAGTCCTGAAAAAAATTTATTTTTTGAGTTTCGACCCATATAAGGATGGGTGGAGATGGGTGGAGATGCCACTTTGTATTCTGATGAAGAGTAGCCCGTAACTTTTGCCCTGTTGGAAATAACTCATCACAATATAAACGTTTTTTGTTCCTTATGGTGTCCTGTAGTAGGATAGACCGCAAAAAGTCCTGAAAAAAATTTATTTTTTGAGTTTCGACCCATATAAGGATGGGTGGAGATGGGTGGAGATGCCACTATGTATTCTGATGAAGAGTAGCCCGTAACTTTTGCCCTGTTGGAAATAACTCATCACAATATAAACGTTTTTTGTTCCTTATGGTGTCCTGTAGTAGGATAGACCGCAAAAAGTCCTGAGAAAAATTTATTTTCTGAGTTTCGACCCATATAAGGATGGGTGGAGATGGGTGGAGATGGGTGGAGATGCCACTTTGTATTCTGATGAAGAGTAGCCCGTAACCTTTGCCCTGTTGGAAATAACTCATCACAATATAAACGTTTTTTGTTCCTTATGGTGTCCTGTAGTAGGATAGACCGCAAAAAGTCCTGAGAAAAATTTATTTTCTGAGTTTCGACCCATATAAGGATGGGTGGAGATGGGTGGAGATGGGTGGAGATGCCACTTTGTATTCTGATGAAGAGTAGCCCGTAACTTTTGCCCTGTTGGAAATAACTCATCACAATATAAACGTTTTTTGTTCCTTGTGGTGTCCTGTAGTAGGATAGACCGCAAAAAGTCCTGAGAAAAATTTATTTTCTGAGTTTCGACCCATATAAGGATGGGTGGAGATGGGTGGAGATGGTCGGAGATGCCACTTTGTATTCTGATGAAGAGTAGCCCGTAACTTTTGCCCTGTTGGGAATAACTCATCACAATACAAACGTTTTTTGTTCCTTATGGTGTCCTGTAGTAGGATAGACCGCAAAAAGTCCTGAGAAAAATTTATTTTCTGAGTTTCGACCCATATAAGGATGGGTGGAGATGGGTGGAGATGGGTGGAGATGGGTGGAGATGCCACTATGTATTCTGATGAAGAGTAGCCCGTAACTTTTGCCCTGTTGGAAATAACTCATCACAATATAAACGTTTTTTGTTCCTTATGGTGTCCTGTAGTAGGATAGACCGCAAAAAGTCCTGAGAAAAATTTATTTTCTGAGTTTCGACCCATATAAGGATGGGTGGAGATGGGTGGAGATGGTCGGAGATGCCACTTTGTATTCTGATGAAGAGTAGCCCGTAACTTTTGCCCTGTTGGAAATAACTCATGACAATATAAACGTTTTTTGTTCCTTATGGTGTCCTGTAGTAGGATAGACCGCAAAAAGTCCTGAAAAAAATTTATTTTTTGAGTTTCGACCCATATAAGGATGGGTGGAGATGGGTGGAGATGGGTGGAGATACCACTTTGTATTCTGATGAAGAGTAGCCCGTAACTTTTGCCCTGTTGAAAATAACTCATCACAATATAAACGTTTTTTGTTCCTTATGGTGTCCTGTAGTAGGATAGACTGCAAAAAGTCCTGAGAAAAATTTATTTTTTGAGTTTCGACCCATATAAGGATGGGTGGAGATGGGTGGAGATGGGTGGAGATACCACTTTGTATTCTGATGAAGAGTAGCCCGTAACTTTTGCCCTGTTGAAAATAACTCATCACAATATAAACGTTTTTTGTTCCTTATGGTGTCCTGTAGTAGGATAGACCGCAAAAAGTCCTGAGAAAAATTTATTTTCTGAGTTTCGACCCATATAAGGATGGGTGGAGATGGGTGGAGATGGGTGGAGATGCCACTATGTATTCTGATGAAGAGTAGCCCGTAACTTTTGCCCTGTTGGAAATAACTCATCACAATATAAACGTTTTTTGTTCCTTATGGTGTCCTGTAGTAGGATAGACCGCAAAAAGTCCTGAGAAAAATTTATTTTCTGAGTTTCGACCCATATAAGGATGGTCGGAGATGGGTGGAGATGCCACTATGTATTCTGATGAAGAGTAGCCGTAACTTTTGCCCTGTTGGAAATAACTCATGACAATATAAACGTTTTTTGTTCCTTATGGTGTCCTGTAGTAGGATAGACCGCAAAAAGTCCTGAAAAAAATTTATTTTTTGAGTTTCGACCCATATAAGGATGGGTGGAGATGGATGGAGATGCCACTATGTATTCTGATGAAGAGTAGCCCGTAACTTTTGCTCTGTTGGAAATAACTCATCACAATATAAACGTTTTTTGTTCCTTATGGTGTCCTGTAGTAGGATAGACCGCAAAAAGTCCTGAGAAAAATTTATTTTTTGAGTTTCGACCCATATAAGGATGGGTGGAGATGGGTGGAGATGCCACTTTGTATTCTGATGAAGAGTAGCCCGTAACTTTTGCCCTGTTGGAAATAACTCATCACAATAGAAACGTTTTTTGTTCCTTATGGTGTCCTGTAGTAGAATAGACCGCAAAAAGTCCTGAAAAAAATTTATTTTTTGAGTTTCGACCCATATAAGGATGGGTGGAGATGGGTGGAGATGCCACTTTGTATTCTGATGAAGAGTAGCCCGTAACTTTTGCCCTGTTGGAAATAACTCATCACAATATATACGTTTTTTGTTCCTTATGGTGTCCTGTAGTAGGATAGACCGCAAAAAGTCCTGAAAAAAATTTATTTTTTGAGTTTCGACCCATATAAGGATGGGTGGAGATGGGTGGAGATGCCACTTTGTATTCTGATGAAGAGTAGCCCGTAACTTTTGCCCTGTTGGAAATAACTCATCACAATATAAACGTTTTTTGTTCCTTATGGTGTCCTGTAGTAGGATAGACCGCAAAAAGTCCTGAAAAAAATTTATTTTTTGAGTTTCGACCCATATAAGGATGGGTGGAGATGGGTGGAGATGCCACTATGTATTCTGATGAAGAGTAGCCCGTAACTTTTGCCCTGTTGGAAATAACTCATCACAATATAAACGTTTTTTGTTCCTTATGGTGTCCTGTAGTAGGATAGACCGCAAAAAGTCCTGAGAAAAATTTATTTTCTGAGTTTCGACCCATATAAGGATGGGTGGAGATGGGTGGAGATGGGTGGAGATGCCACTTTGTATTCTGATGAAGAGTAGCCCGTAACTTTTGCCCTGTTGGAAATAACTCATCACAATATAAACGTTTTTTGTTCCTTATGGTGTCCTGTAGTAGGATAGACCGCAAAAAGTCCTGAGAAAAATTTATTTTCTGAGTTTCGACCCATATAAGGATGGGTGGAGATGGGTGGAGATGCCACTTTGTATTCTGATGAAGAGTAGCCCGTAACTTTTGCCCTGTTGGAAATAACTCATCACAATATAAACGTTTTTTGTTCCTTATGGTGTCCTGTAGTAGGATAGACTGCAAAAAGTCCTGAGAAAAATTTATTTTCTGAGTTTCGACCCATATAAGGATGGGTGGAGATGGGTGGAGATGGGTGGAGATGCCACTTTGTATTCTGATGAAGAGTAGCCCGTAACTTTTGCCCTGTTGGAAATAACTCATCACAATATAAACGTTTTTTGTTCCTTATGGTGTCCTGTAGTAGGATAGACCGCAAAAAGTCCTGAAAAAAATTTATTTTTTGAGTTTCGACCCATATAAGGATGGGTGGAGATGGGTGGAGATGCCACTATGTATTCTGATGAAGAGTAGCCCGTAACTTTTGCCCTGTTGGAAATAACCCATCACAATATGAACGTTTTTTGTTCCTTATGGTGTCCTGTAGTAGGATAGACCGCAAAAAGTCCTGAGAAAAATTTATTTTCTGAGTTTCGACCCATATAAGGATGGGTGGAGATGGGTGGAGATGGGTGGAGATGCCACTTTGTATTCTGATGAAGAGTAGCCCGTAACTTTTGCCCTGTTGGAAATAACTTATCACAATATAAACGTTTTTTGTTCCTTATGGTGTCCTGTAGTAGGATAGACCGCAAAAAGTCCTGAGAAAAATTTATTTTCTGAGTTTCGACCCATATAAGGATGGGTGGAGATGGGTGGAGATGGGTGGAGATGCCACTATGTATTCTGATGAAGAGTAGCCCGTAACTTTTGCCCTGTTGGAAATAACTCATCACAATATAAACGTTTTTCGTTCCTTATGGTGTCCTGTAGTAGGATAGACCGCAAAAAGTCCTGAGAAAAATTTATTTTCTGAGTTTCGACCCATATAAGGATGGGTGGACATGGGTGGAGATGGGTGGAGATGCCACTATGTATTCTGATGAAGAGTAGCCCGTAACTTTTGCCCTGTTGGAAATAACTCATCACAATATAAACGTTTTTTGTTCCTTATGGTGTCCTGTAGTAGGATAGACCGCAAAAAGTCCTGAGAAAAATTTATTTTCTGAGTTTCGACCCATATAAGGATGGGTGGAGATGGGTGGAGATGGGTGGAGATGCCACTTTGTATTCTGATGAAGAGTAGCCCGTAACTTTTGCCCTGTTGGAAATAACTCATCACAATATGAACGTTTTTTGTTCCTTATGGTGTCCTGTAGTAGGATAGACCGCAAAAAGTCCTGAGAAAAATTTATTTTCTGAGTTTCGACCCATATAAGCATGGGTGGAGATGGGTGGAGATGCCACTTTGTATTCTGATGAAGAGTAGCCCGTAACTTTTGCCCTGTTGGAAATAACTCATCACAATATAAACGTTTTTTGTTCCTTATGGTGTCCTGTAGTAGGATAGACCGCAAAAAGTCCTGAGAAAAATTTATTTTCTGAGTTTCGACCCATATAAGGATGGGTGGAGATGGGTGGAGATGCCATTTTGTATTCTGATGAAGAGTAGCCCGTAACTTTTGCCCTGTTGGAAATAACTCATCACAATATAAACGTTTTTTGTTCCTTATGGTGTCCTGTAGTAGGATAGACCGCAAAAAGTCCTGAGAAAAATTTATTTTCTGAGTTTCGACTCATATAAGGATGGGTGGAGATGGGTGGAGATGGGTGGAGTTGCCACTTTGTATTCTGATGAAGAGTAGCCCGTAACTTTTGCCCTGTTGGAAATAATTCATCACAATATAAACGTTTTTTGTTCCTTATGGTGTCCTGTAGTAGGATAGACCGCAAAAAGTCCTGAGAAAAATTTATTTTCTGAGTTTCGACCCATATAAGGATGGGTGGAGATGGGTGGAGATGGGTGGAGATGCCACTATGTATTCTGATGAAGAGTAGCCCGTAACTTTTGCCCTGTTGGAAATAACTCATCACAATATAAACGTTTTTTGTTCCTTATGGTGTCCTGTAGTAGGATAGACCGCATAAAGTCCTGAGAAAAATTTATTTTCTGAGTTTCGACCCATATAAGGATGGGTGGAGGTGGGTGGAGATGGGTGGAGATGCCACTATGTATTCTGATGAAGAGTAGCCCGTAACTTTTGCCCTGTTGGAATTAACTCATCACAATATAAACGTTCTTTGTTCCTTATGGTGTCCTGTAGTAGGATAGACCGCAAAAAGTCCTGAGAAAAATTTATTTTCTGAGTTTCGACCCATATAAGGATGGGTGGAGATGGGTGGAGATGGGTGGAGATGCCACTATGTATTCTGATGAAGAGTAGCCCGTAACTTTTGCCCTGTTGGAAATAACTCATCACAATATAAACGTTTTTCGTTCCTTATGGTGTCCTGTAGTAGGATAGACCGCAAAAAGTCCTGAGAAAAATTTATTTTCTGAGTTTCGACCCATATAAGGATGGGTGGACATGGGTGGAGATGGGTGGAGATGCCACTATGTATTCTGATGAAGAGTAGCCCGTAACTTTTGCCCTGTTGGAAATAACTCATCACAATATAAACGTTTTTTGTTCCTTATGGTGTCCTGTAGTAGGATAGACCGCAAAAAGTCCTGAGAAAAATTTATTTTCTGAGTTTCGACCCATATAAGGATGGGTGGAGATGGGTGGAGATGGGTGGAGATGCCACTTTGTATTCTGATGAAGAGTAGCCCGTAACTTTTGCCCTGTTGGAAATAACTCATCACAATATGAACGTTTTTTGTTCCTTATGGTGTCCTGTAGTAGGATAGACCGCAAAAAGTCCTGAGAAAAATTTATTTTCTGAGTTTCGACCCATATAAGCATGGGTGGAGATGGGTGGAGATGCCACTTTGTATTCTGATGAAGAGTAGCCCGTAACTTTTGCCCTGTTGGAAATAACTCATCACAATATAAACGTTTTTTGTTCCTTATGGTGTCCTGTAGTAGGATAGACCGCAAAAAGTCCTGAGAAAAATTTATTTTCTGAGTTTCGACCCATATAAGGATGGGTGGAGATGGGTGGAGATGCCACTTTGTATTCTGATGAAGAGTAGCCCGTAACTTTTGCCCTGTTGGAAATAACTCATCACAATATAAACGTTTTTTGTTCCTTATGGTGTCCTGTAGTAGGATAGACCGCAAAAAGTCCTGAGAAAAATTTATTTTCTGAGTTTCGACCCATATAAGGATGGGTGGAGATGGGTGGAGATGCCACTTTGTATTCTGATGAAGAGTAGCCCGTAACTTTTGCCCTGTTGGAAATAACTCATCACAATATAAACGTTTTTTGTTCCTTATGGTGTCCTGTAGTAGGATAGACCGCAAAAAGTCCTGAGAAAAATTTATTTTCTGAGTTTCGACCCATATAAGGATGGGTGGAGATGGGTGGAGATGGGTGGAGATGCCACTATGTATTCTGATGAAGAGTAGCCCGTAACTTTTGCCCTGTTGGAAATAACTCATCACAATATAAACGTTTTTTGTTCCTTATGGTGTCCTGTAGTAGGATAGACCGCAAAAAGTCCTGAGAAAAATTTATTTTCTGAGTTTCGACTCATATAAGGATGGGTGGAGATGGGTGGAGATGGGTGGAGTTGCCACTTTGTATTCTGATGAAGAGTAGCCCGTAACTTTTGCCCTGTTGGAAATAATTCATCACAATATAAACGTTTTTTGTTCCTTATGGTGTCCTGTAGTAGGATAGACCGCAAAAAGTCCTGAGAAAAATTTATTTTCTGAGTTTCGACCCATATAAGGATGGGTGGAGATGGGTGGAGATGGGTGGAGATGCCACTATGTATTCTGATGAAGAGTAGCCCGTAACTTTTGCCCTGTTGAAAATAACTCATCACAATATAAACGTTTTTTGTTCCTTATGGTGTCCTGTAGTAGGATAGACCGCATAAAGTCCTGAGAAAAATTTATTTTCTGAGTTTCGACCCATATAAGGATGGGTGGAGGTGGGTGGAGATGGGTGGAGATGCCACTATGTATTCTGATGAAGAGTAGCCCGTAACTTTTGCCCTGTTGGAAATAACTCATCACAATATAAACGTTCTTTGTTCCTTATGGTGTCCTGTAGTAGGATAGACCGCAAAAAGTCCTGAGAAAAATTTATTTGCTGAGTTTCGACCCATATAAGGATGGGTGGAGATGGGTGGAGATGGGTAGAGATGCCACTTTGTATTCTGATGAAGAGTAGCCCGTAACTTTTGCCCTGTTGGAAATAACTCATGACAATATAAACGTTTTTTGTTCCTTATGGTGTCCTGTAGTAGGATAGACCGCAAAAAGTCCTGAAAAAAATTTATTTTTTGAGTTTCGACCCATATAAGGATGGGTGGAGATGGGTGGAGATGGGTGGAGATACCACTTTGTATTCTGATGAAGAGTAGCCCGTAACTTTTGCCCTGTTGAAAATAACTCATCACAATATAAACGTTTTTTGTTCCTTATGGTGTCCTGTAGTAGGATAGACTGCAAAAAGTCCTGAGAAAAATTTATTTTTTGAGTTTCGACCCATATAAGGATGGGTGGAGATGGGTGGAGATGGGTGGAGATACCACTTTGTATTCTGATGAAGAGTAGCCCGTAACTTTTGCCCTGTTGAAAATAACTCATCACAATATAAACGTTTTTTGTTCCTTATGGTGTCCTGTAGTAGGATAGACCGCAAAAAGTCCTGAGAAAAATTTATTTTCTGAGTTTCGACCCATATAAGGATGGGTGGAGATGGGTGGAGATGGGTGGAGATGCCACTATGTATTCTGATGAAGAGTAGCCCGTAACTTTTGCCCTGTTGGAAATAACTCATCACAATATAAACGTTTTTTGTTCCTTATGGTGTCCTGTAGTAGGATAGACCGCAAAAAGTCCTGAGAAAAATTTATTTTCTGAGTTTCGACCCATATAAGGATGGTCGGAGATGGGTGGAGATGCCACTATGTATTCTGATGAAGAGTAGCCGTAACTTTTGCCCTGTTGGAAATAACTCATGACAATATAAACGTTTTTTGTTCCTTATGGTGTCCTGTAGTAGGATAGACCGCAAAAAGTCCTGAGAAAAATTTATTTTTTGAGTTTCGACCCATATAAGGATGGGTGGAGATGGGTGGAGATGCCACTTTGTATTCTGATGAAGAGTAGCCCGTAACTTTTGCCCTGTTGGAAATAACTCATCACAATAGAAACGTTTTTTGTTCCTTATGGTGTCCTGTAGTAGGATAGACCGCAAAAAGTCCTGAGAAAAATTTATTTTTTGAGTTTCGACCCATATAAGGATGGGTGGAGATGGGTGGAGATGCCACTTTGTATTCTGATGAAGAGTAGCCCGTAACTTTTGCCCTGTTGGAAATAACTCATCACAATAGAAACGTTTTTTGTTCCTTATGGTGTCCTGTAGTAGGATAGACCGCAAAAAGTCCTGAAAAAAATTTATTTTTTGAGTTTCGACCCATATAAGGATGGGTGGAGATGGATGGAGATGCCACTATGTATTCTGATGAAGAGTAGCCCGTAACTTTTGCTCTGTTGGAAATAACTCATCACAATATAAACGTTTTTTGTTCCTTATGGTGTCCTGTAGTAGGATAGACCGCAAAAAGTCCTGAGAAAAATTTATTTTTTGAGTTTCGACCCATATAAGGATGGGTGGAGATGGGTGGAGATGCCACTTTGTATTCTGATGAAGAGTAGCCCGTAACTTTTGCCCTGTTGGAAATAACTCATCACAATAGAAACGTTTTTTGTTCCTTATGGTGTCCTGTAGTAGAATAGACCGCAAAAAGTCCTGAAAAAAATTTATTTTTTGAGTTGACCCATCTAAGGATGGGTGGAGATGGGTGGAGATGCCACTTTGTATTCTGATGAAGAGTAGCCCGTAACTTTTGCCCTGTTGGAAATAACTCATCACAATATATACGTTTTTTGTTCCTTATGGTGTCCTGTAGTAGGATAGACCGCAAAAAGTCCTGAAAAAAATTTATTTTTTGAGTTTCGACCCATATAAGGATGGGTGGAGATGGGTGGAGATGCCACTTTGTATTCTGATGAAGAGTAGCCCGTAACTTTTGCCCTGTTGGAAATAACTCATCACAATATAAACGTTTTTTGTTCCTTATGGTGTCCTGTAGTAGGATAGACCGCAAAAAGTCCTGAAAAAAATTTATTTTTTGAGTTTCGACCCATATAAGGATGGGTGGAGATGGGTGGAGATGCCACTATGTATTCTGATGAAGAGTAGCCCGTAACTTTTGCCCTGTTGGAAATAACTCATCACAATATAAACGTTTTTTGTTCCTTATGGTGTCCTGTAGTAGGATAGACCGCAAAAAGTCCTGAGAAAAATTTATTTTCTGAGTTTCGACCCATATAAGGATGGGTGGAGATGGGTGGAGATGGGTGGAGATGCCACTTTGTATTCTGATGAAGAGTAGCCCGTAACTTTTGCCCTGTTGGAAATAACTCATCACAATATAAACGTTTTTTGTTCCTTATGGTGTCCTGTAGTAGGATAGACCGCAAAAAGTCCTGAGAAAAATTTATTTTCTGAGTTTCGACCCATATAAGGATGGGTGGAGATGGGTGGAGATGCCACTTTGTATTCTGATGAAGAGTAGCCCGTAACTTTTGCCCTGTTGGAAATAACTCATCACAATATAAACGTTTTTTGTTCCTTATGGTGTCCTGTAGTAGGATAGACTGCAAAAAGTCCTGAGAAAAATTTATTTTCTGAGTTTCGACCCATATAAGGATGGGTGGAGATGGGTGGAGATGGGTGGAGATGCCACTTTGTATTCTGATGAAGAGTAGCCCGTAACTTTTGCCCTGTTGGAAATAACTCATCACAATATAAACGTTTTTTGTTCCTTATGGTGTCCTGTAGTAAGATAGACCGCAAAAAGTCCTGAAAAAAATTTATTTTTTGAGTTTCGACCCATATAAGGATGGGTGGAGATGGGTGGAGATGCCACTATGTATTCTGATGAAGAGTAGCCCGTAACTTTTGCCCTGTTGGAAATAACCCATCACAATATAAACGTTTTTTGTTCCTTATGGTGTCCTGTAGTAGGATAGACCGCAAAAAGTCCTGAGAAAAATTTATTTTCTGAGTTTCGACCCATATAAGGATGGGTGGAGATGGGTGGAGATGGGTGGAGATGCCACTTTGTATTCTGATGAAGAGTAGCTCGTAACTTTTGCCCTGTTGGAAATAACTTATCACAATATAAACGTTTTTTGTTCCTTATGGTGTCCTGTAGTAGGATAGACCGCAAAAAGTCCTGAGAAAAATTTATTTTCTGAGTTTCGACCCATATAAGGATGGGTGGAGATGGGTGGAGATGGGTGGAGATGCCACTATGTATTCTGATGAAGAGTAGCCCGTAACTTTTGCCCTGTTGGAAATAACTCATCACAATATAAACGTTTTTCGTTCCTTATGGTGTCCTGTAGTAGGATAGACCGCAAAAAGTCCTGAGAAAAATTTATTTTCTGAGTTTCGACCCATATAAGGATGGGTGGACATGGGTGGAGATGGGTGGAGATGCCACTATGTATTCTGATGAAGAGTAGCCCGTAACTTTTGCCCTGTTGGAAATAACTCATCACAATATAAACGTTTTTTGTTCCTTATGGTGTCCTGTAGTAGGATAGACCGCAAAAAGTCCTGAGAAAAATTTATTTTCTGAGTTTCGACCCATATAAGGATGGGTGGAGATGGGTGGAGATGGGTGGAGATGCCACTTTGTATTCTGATGAAGAGTAGCCCGTAACTTTTGCCCTGTTGGAAATAACTCATCACAATATGAACGTTTTTTGTTCCTTATGGTGTCCTGTAGTAGGATAGACCGCAAAAAGTCCTGAGAAAAATTTATTTTCTGAGTTTCGACCCATATAAGCATGGGTGGAGATGGGTGGAGATGCCACTTTGTATTCTGATGAAGAGTCGCCCGTAACTTTTGCCCTGTTGGAAATAACTCATCACAATATAAACGTTTTTTGTTCCTTATGGTGTCCTGTAGTAGGATAGACCGCAAAAAGTCCTGAGAAAAATTTATTTTCTGAGTTTCGACCCATATAAGGATGGGTGGAGATGGGTGGAGATGCCACTTTGTATTCTGATGAAGAGTAGCCCGTAACTTTTGCCCTGTTGGAAATAACTCATCACAATATAAACGTTTTTTGTTCCTTATGGTGTCCTGTAGTAGGATAGACCGCAAAAAGTCCTGAGAAAAATTTATTTTCTGAGTTTCGACCCATATAAGGATGGGTGGAGATGGGTGGAGATGGGTGGAGATGCCACTTTGTATTCTGATGAAGAGTAGCCCGTAACTTTTGCCCTGTTGGAAATAACTCATCACAATATAAACGTTTTTTGTTCCTTATGGTGTCCTGTAGTAGGATAGACCGCAAAAAGTCCTGAGAAAAATTTATTTTCTGAGTTTCGACCCATATAAGGATGGGTGGAGATGGGTGGAGATGGGTGGAGATGCCACTATGTATTCTGATGAAGAGTAGCCCGTAACTTTTGCCCTGTTGGAAATAACTCATCACAATATAAACGTTTTTTGTTCCTTATGGTGTCCTGTAGTAGGATAGACCGCAAAAAGTCCTGAGAAAAATTTATTTTCTGAGTTTCGACTCATATAAGGATGGGTGGAGATGGGTGGAGATGGGTGGAGTTGCCACTTTGTATTCTGATGAAGAGTAGCCCGTAACTTTTGCCCTGTTGGAAATAATTCATCACAATATAAACGTTTTTTGTTCCTCATGGTGTCCTGTAGTAGGATAGACCGCAAAAAGTCCTGAGAAAAATTTATTTTCTGAGTTTCGACCCATATAAGGATGGGTGGAGATGGGTGGAGATGGGTGGAGATGCCACTATGTATTCTGATGAAGAGTAGCCCGTAACTTTTGCCCTGTTGGAAATAACTCATCACAATATAAACGTTTTTTGTTCCTTATGGTGTCCTGTAGTAGGATAGACCGCATAAAGTCCTGAGAAAAATTTATTTTCTGAGTTTCGACCCATATAAGGATGGGTGGAGGTGGGTGGAGATGGGTGGAGATGCCACTATGTATTCTGATGAAGAGTAGCCCGTAACTTTTGCCCTGTTGGAAATAACTCATCACAATATAAACGTTTTTTGTTCCTTATGGTGTCCTGTAGTAGGATAGACCGCAAAAAGTCCTGAGAAAAATTTATTTGCTGAGTTTCGACCCATATAAGGATGGGTGGAGATGGGTGGAGATGGGTAGAGATGCCACTTTGTATTCTGATGAAGAGTAGCCCGTAACTTTTGCCCTGTTGGAAATAACTCATCACAATATAAACGTTTTTTGTTCCTTATGGTGTCCTGTAGTAGGATAGACCGCAAAAAGTCCTGAGAAAAATTTATTTTCTGAGTTTCGACCCATATAAGGATGGGTGGAGATGGGTGGAGATGGGTGGAGATGCCACTTTGTATTCTGATGAAGAGTAGCCCGTAACTTTTGCCCTGTTGGAAATAACTCATCACAATATGAACGTTTTTTGTTCCTTATGGTGTCCTGTAGTAGGATAGACCGCAAAAAGTCCTGAAAAAAATTTATTTTTTGAGTTTCGACCCATATAAGGATGGGTGAAGATGGGTGGAGATGCCACTATGTATTCTGATGAAGAGTAGCCCGTAACTTTTGCCCTGTTGGAAATAACCCATCACAATATAAACGTTTTTTGTTCCTTATGGTGTCCTGTAGTAGGATAGACCGCAAAAAGTCCTGAGAAAAATTTATTTTCTGAGTTTCGACCCATATAAGGATGGGTGGAGATGGGTGGAGATGGGTGGAGATGCCACTTTGTATTCTGATGAAGAGTAGCCCGTAACTTTTGCCCTGTTGGAAATAACTTATCACAATATAAACGTTTTTTGTTCCTTATGGTGTCCTGTAGTAGGATAGACCGCAAAAAGTCCTGAGAAAAATTTATTTTCTGAGTTTCGACCCATATAAGGATGGGTGGAGATGGGTGGAGATGGGTGGATATGCCACTATGTATTCTGATGAAGAGTAGCCCGTAACTTTTGCCCTGTTGGAAATAACTCATCACAATATAAACGTTTTTCGTTCCTTATGGTGTCCTGTAGTAGGATAGACCGCAAAAAGTCCTGAGAAAAATTTATTTTCTGAGTTTCGACCCATATAAGGATGGGTGGACATGGGTGGAGATGGGTGGAGATGCCACTATGTATTCTGATGAAGAGTAGCCCGTAACTTTTGCCCTGTTGGAAATAACTCATCACAATATAAACGTTTTTTGTTCCTTATGGTGTCCTGTAGTAGGATAGACCGCAAAAAGTCCTGAGAAAAATTTATTTTCTGAGTTTCGACCCATATAAGGATGGGTGGAGATGGGTGGAGATGCCACTTTGTATTCTGATGAAGAGTAGCCCGTAACTTTTGCCCTCTTGGAAATAACTCATCACAATATAAACGTTTTTTGTTCCTTATGGTGTCCTGTAGTAGGATAGACCGCAAAAAGTCCTGAGAAAAATTTATTTTCTGAGTTTCGACCCATATAAGGATGGGTGGAGATGGGTGGAGATGGGTGGAGATGCCACTTTGTATTCTGATGAAGAGTAGCCCGTAACTTTTGCCCTGTTGGAAATAACTCATCACAATATAAACGTTTTTTGTTCCTTATGGTGTCCTGTAGTAGGATAGACCGCAAAAAGTCCTGAGAAAAATTTATTTTCTGAGTTTCGACCCATATAAGGATGGGTGGAGATGGGTGGAGATGCCACTTTGTATTCTGATGAAGAGTAGCCCGTAACTTTTGCCCTCTTGGAAATAACTCATCACAATATAAACGTTTTTTGTTCCTTATGGTGTCCTGTAGTAGGATAGACCGCAAAAAGTCCTGAGAAAAATTTATTTTCTGAGTTTCGACCCATATAAGGATGGGTGGAGATGGGTGGAGATGGGTGGAGATGCCACTTTGTATTCTGATGAAGAGTAGCCCGTAACTTTTGCCCTGTTGGAAATAACTCATCACAATATAAACGTTTTTTGTTCCTTATGGTGTCCTGTAGTAGGATAGACCGCAAAAAGTCCTGAGAAAAATTTATTTTCTGAGTTTCGACCCATATAAGGATGGGTGGAGATGGGTGGAGATGGGTGGAGATGCCACTATGTATTCTGATGAAGAGTAGCCCGTAACTTTTGCCCTCTTGGAAATAACTCATCACAATATAAACGTTTTTTGTTCCTTATGGTGTCCTGTAGTAGGATAGACCGCAAAAAGTCCTGAGAAAAATTTATTTTCTGAGTTTCGACCCATATAAGGATGGGTGGAGATGGGTGGAGATGCCACTTTGTATTCTGATGAAGAGTAGCCCGTAACTTTTGCCCTGTTGGAAATAACTCATCACAATATAAACGTTTTTTGTTCCTTATGGTGTCCTGTAGTAGGATAGACCGCAAAAAGTCCTGAGAAAAATTTATTTTCTGAGTTTCGACCCATATAAGAATGGGTGGAGATGGGTGGAGATGGGTGGAGATGCCACTTTGTATTCTGATGAAGAGTAGCCCGTAACTTTTGCCCTGTTGGAAATAACTCATCACAATATAAACGTTTTTTGTTCCTTATGGTGTCCTGTAGTAGGATAGACCGCAAAAAGTCCTGAGAAAAATTTATTTTCTGAGTTTCGACCCATATAAGGATGGGTGGAGATGGGTGGAGATGGGTGGAGATGCCACTATGTATTTTGATGAAAAGTAGCCCGTAACTTTTGCCCTGTTGGAAATAACTCATGACAATATAAACGTTTTTTGTTCCTTATGGTGTCCTGTAGTAGGATAGACCGCTAAAAGTCCTGAGAAAAATTTATTTTCTGAGTTTCGACCCATATAAGGATGGGTGGAGATGGGTGGAGATGGGTGGAGATGCCACTTTGTATTCTGATGAAGAGTAGCCCGTAACTTTTGCCCTGTTGGAAATAACTCATGACAATATAAACGTTTTTTGTTCCTTATGGTGTCCTGTAGTAGGATAGACCGCTAAAAGTCCTGAGAAAAATTTATTTTCTGAGTTTCGACCCATATAAGGATGGGTGGAGATGGGTGGAGATGGGTGGAGATGCCACTTTGTATTCTGATGAAGAGTAGCCCGTAACTTTTGCCCTGTTGGAAATAACTCATCACAATATAAACGTTTTTTGTTCCTTATGGTGTCCTGTAGTAGGATAGACCGCTAAAAGTCCTGAGAAACATTTATTTTCTGAGTTTCGACCCATATAAGGATGGGTGGAGATGGGTGGAGATGGGTGGAGATGGGTGGAGATGCCACTTTGTATTCTGATGAAGAGTAGCCCGTAACTTTTGCCCTGTTGGAAATAACTCATCACAATATAAACGTTTTTTGTTCCTTATGGTGTCCTGTAGTAGGATAGACTGCAAAAAGTCCTGAGAAAAATTTATTTTCTGAGTTTCGACCCATATAAGGATGGGTGGAGATGGGTGGAGATGGGTGGAGATGCCACTATGTATTCTGATGAAGAGTAGCCGTAACTTTTGCCCTGTTGGAAATAACTCATGACAATATTAACGTTTTTTGTTCCTTATGGTGTCCTGTAGTAGGATAGACCGCTAAAAGTCCTGAGAAAAATTTATTTTCTGAGTTTCGACCCATATAAGGATGGGTGGAGATGGGTGGAGATGGGTGGAGATGCCACTTTGTATTCTGATGAAGAGTAGCCCGTAACTTTTGCCCTGTTGGAAATAACTCATCACAATATAAACGTTTTTTGTTCCTTATGGTGTCCTGTAGTAGGATAGACCGCTAAAAGTCCTGAGAAACATTTATTTTCTGAGTTTCGACCCATATAAGGATGGGTGGAGATGGGTGGAGATGGGTGGAGATGGGTGGAGATGCCACTTTGTATTCTGATGAAGAGTAGCCCGTAACTTTTGCCCTGTTGGAAATAACTCATCACAATATAAACGTTTTTTGTTTCTTATGGTGTCCTGTAGTAGGATAGACTGCAAAAAGTCCTGAGAAAAATTTATTTTCTGAGTTTCGACCCATATAAGGATGGGTGGAGATGGGTGGAGATGGGTGGAGATGCCACTATGTATTCTGATGAAGAGTAGCCGTAACTTTTGCCCTGTTGGAAATAACTCATGACAATATAAACGTTTTTTGTTCCTTATGGTGTCCTGTAGTAGGATAGACCGCTAAAAGTCCTGAGAAAAATTTATTTTCTGAGTTTCGACCCATATAAGGATGGGTGGAGATGGGTGGAGATGGGTGGAGATGCCACTTCGTATTCTGATGAAGAGTAGCCCGTAACTTTTGCCCTGTTGGAAATAACTCATCACAATATAAACGTTTTTTGTTCCTTATGGTGTCCTGTAGTAGGATAGACCGCTAAAAGTCCTGAGAAACATTTATTTTCTGAGTTTCGACCCATATAAGGATGGGTGGAGATGGGTGGAGATGGGTGGAGATGGGTGGAGATGCCACTTTGTATTCTGATGAAGAGTAGCCCGTAACTTTTGCCCTGTTGGAAATAACTCATCACAATATAAACGTTTTTTGTTCCTTATGGTGTCCTGTAGTAGGATAGACCGCAAAAAGTCCTGAGAAAAATTTATTTTCTGAGTTTCGACTCATATAAGGATGGGTGGAGATGGGTGGAGATGGGTGGAGTTGCCACTTTGTATTCTGATGAAGAGTAGCCCGTAACTTTTGCCCTGTTGGAAATAATTCATCACAATATAAACGTTTTTTGTTCCTTATGGTGTCCTGTAGTAGGATAGACCGCAAAAAGTCCTGAGAAAAATTTATTTTCTGAGTTTCGACCCATATAAGGATGGGTGGAGATGGGTGGAGATGGGTGGAGATGCCACTATGTATTCTGATGAAGAGTAGCCCGTAACTTTTGCCCTGTTGGAAATAACTCATCACAATATAAACGTTTTTTGTTCCTTATGGTGTCCTGTAGTAGGATAGACCGCATAAAGTCCTGAGAAAAATTTATTTTCTGAGTTTCGACCCATATAAGGATGGGTGGAGGTGGGTGGAGATGGGTGGAGATGCCACTATGTATTCTGATGAAGAGTAGCCCGTAACTTTTGCCCTGTTGGAAATAACTCATCACAATATAAACGTTCTTTGTTCCTTATGGTGTCCTGTAGTAGGATAGACCGCAAAAAGTCCTGAGAAAAATTTATTTGCTGAGTTTCGACCCATATAAGGATGGGTGGAGATGGGTGGAGATGGGTAGAGATGCCACTTTGTATTCTGATGAAGAGTAGCCCGTAACTTTTGCCCTGTTGGAAATAACTCATGACAATATAAACGTTTTTTGTTCCTTATGGTGTCCTGTAGTAGGATAGACCGCAAAAAGTCCTGAAAAAAATTTATTTTTTGAGTTTCGACCCATATAAGGATGGGTGGAGATGGGTGGAGATGGGTGGAGATACCACTTTGTATTCTGATGAAGAGTAGCCCGTAACTTTTGCCCTGTTGAAAATAACTCATCACAATATAAACGTTTTTTGTTCCTTATGGTGTCCTGTAGTAGGATAGACTGCAAAAAGTCCTGAGAAAAATTTATTTTTTGAGTTTCGACCCATATAAGGATGGGTGGAGATGGGTGGAGATGGGTGGAGATACCACTTTGTATTCTGATGAAGAGTAGCCCGTAACTTTTGCCCTGTTGAAAATAACTCATCACAATATAAACGTTTTTTGTTCCTTATGGTGTCCTGTAGTAGGATAGACCGCAAAAAGTCCTGAGAAAAATTTATTTTCTGAGTTTCGACCCATATAAGGATGGGTGGAGATGGGTGGAGATGGGTGGAGATGCCACTATGTATTCTGATGAAGAGTAGCCCGTAACTTTTGCCCTGTTGGAAATAACTCATCACAATATAAACGTTTTTTGTTCCTTATGGTGTCCTGTAGTAGGATAGACCGCAAAAAGTCCTGAGAAAAATTTATTTTCTGAGTTTCGACCCATATAAGGATGGTCGGAGATGGGTGGAGATGCCACTATGTATTCTGATGAAGAGTAGCCGTAACTTTTGCCCTGTTGGAAATAACTCATGACAATATAAACGTTTTTTGTTCCTTATGGTGTCCTGTAGTAGGATAGACCGCAAAAAGTCCTGAAAAAAATTTATTTTTTGAGTTTCGACCCATATAAGGATGGGTGGAGATGGATGGAGATGCCACTATGTATTCTGATGAAGAGTAGCCCGTAACTTTTGCTCTGTTGGAAATAACTCATCACAATATAAACGTTTTTTGTTCCTTATGGTGTCCTGTAGTAGGATAGACCGCAAAAAGTCCTGAGAAAAATTTATTTTTTGAGTTTCGACCCATATAAGGATGGGTGGAGATGGGTGGAGATGCCACTTTGTATTCTGATGAAGAGTAGCCCGTAACTTTTGCCCTGTTGGAAATAACTCATCACAATAGAAACGTTTTTTGTTCCTTATGGTGTCCTGTAGTAGAATAGACCGCAAAAAGTCCTGAAAAAAATTTATTTTTTGAGTTTCGACCCATATAAGGATGGGTGGAGATGGGTGGAGATGCCACTTTGTATTCTGATGAAGAGAAGCCCGTAACTTTTGCCCTGTTGGAAATAACTCATCACAATATATACGTTTTTTGTTCCTTATGGTGTCCTGTAGTAGGATAGACCGCAAAAAGTCCTGAAAAAAATTTATTTTTTGAGTTTCGACCCATATAAGGATGGGTGGAGATGGGTGGAGATGCCACTTTGTATTCTGATGAAGAGTAGCCCGTAACTTTTGCCCTGTTGGAAATAACTCATCACAATATAAACGTTTTTTGTTCCTTATGGTGTCCTGTAGTAGGATAGACCGCAAAAAGTCCTGAAAAAAATTTATTTTTTGAGTTTCGACCCATATAAGGATGGGTGGAGATGGGTGGAGATGCCACTATGTATTCTGATGAAGAGTAGCCCGTAACTTTTGCCCTGTTGGAAATAACTCATCACAATATAAACGTTTTTTGTTCCTTATGGTCTCCTGTAGTAGGATAGACCGCAAAAAGTCCTGAGAAAAATTTATTTTCTGAGTTTCGACCCATATAAGGATGGGTGGAGATGGGTGGAGATGGGTGGAGATGCCACTTTGTATTCTGATGAAGAGTAGCCCGTAACTTTTGCCCTGTTGGAAATAACTCATCACAATATAAACGTTTTTTGTTCCTTATGGTGTCCTGTAGTAGGATAGACCGCAAAAAGTCCTGAGAAAAATTTATTTTCTGAGTTTCGACCCATATAAGGATGGGTGGAGATGGGTGGAGATGCCACTTTGTATTCTGATGAAGAGTAGCCCGTAACTTTTGCCCTGTTGGAAATAACTCATCACAATATAAACGTTTTTTGTTCCTTATGGTGTCCTGTAGTAGGATAGACTGCAAAAAGTCCTGAGAAAAATTTATTTTCTGAGTTTCGACCCATATAAGGATGGGTGGAGATGGGTGGAGATGGGTGGAGATGCCACTTTGTATTCTGATGAAGAGTAGCCCGTAACTTTTGCCCTGTTGGAAATAACTCATCACAATATAAACGTTTTTTGTTCCTTATGGTGTCCTGTAGTAAGATAGACCGCAAAAAGTCCTGAAAAAAATTTATTTTTTGAGTTTCGACCCATATAAGGATGGGTGGAGATGGGTGGAGATGCCACTATGTATTCTGATGAAGAGTAGCCCGTAACTTTTGCCCTGTTGGAAATAACCCATCACAATATAAACGTTTTTTGTTCCTTATGGTGTCCTGTAGTAGGATAGACCGCAAAAAGTCCTGAGAAAAATTTATTTTCTGAGTTTCGACCCATATAAGGATGGGTGGAGATGGGTGGAGATGGGTGGAGATGCCACTTTGTATTCTGATGAAGAGTAGCCCGTAACTTTTGCCCTGTTGGAAATAACTTATCACAATATAAACGTTTTTTGTTCCTTATGGTGTCCTGTAGTAGGATAGACCGCAAAAAGTCCTGAGAAAAATTTATTTTCTGAGTTTCGACCCATATAAGGATGGGTGGAGATGGGTGGAGATGGGTGGAGATGCCACTATGTATTCTGATGAAGAGTAGCCCGTAACTTTTGCCCTGTTGGAAATAACTCATCACAATATAAACGTTTTTCGTTCCTTATGGTGTCCTGTAGTAGGATAGACCGCAAAAAGTCCTGAGAAAAATTTATTTTCTGAGTTTCGACCCATATAAGGATGGGTGGAGATGGGTGGAGATGGGTGGAGATGCCACTTTGTATTCTGATGAAGAGTAGCCCGTAACTTTTGCCCTGTTGGAAATAACTCATCACAATATGAACGTTTTTTGTTCCTTATGGTGTCCTGTAGTAGGATAGACCGCAAAAAGTCCTGAGAAAAATTTATTTTCTGAGTTTCGACCCATATAAGCATGGGTGGAGATGGGTGGAGATGCCACTTTGTATTCTGATGAAGAGTAGCCCGTAACTTTTGCCCTGTTGGAAATAACTCATCACAATATAAACGTTTTTTGTTCCTTATGGTGTCCTGTAGTAGGATAGACCGCAAAAAGTCCTGAGAAAAATTTATTTTCTGAGTTTCGACCCATATAAGGATGGGTGGAGATGGGTGGAGATGCCACTTTGTATTCTGATGAAGAGTAGCCCGTAACTTTTGCCCTGTTGGAAATAACTCATCACAATATAAACGTTTTTTGTTCCTTATGGTGTCCTGTAGTAGGATAGACCGCAAAAAGTCCTGAGAAAAATTTATTTTCTGAGTTTCGACCCATATAAGGATGGGTGGAGATGGGTGGAGATGGGTGGAGATGCCACTTTGTATTCTGATGAAGAGTAGCCCGTAACTTTTGCCCTGTTGGAAATAACTCATCACAATATAAACGTTTTTTGTTCCTTATGGTGTCCTGTAGTAGGATAGACCGCAAAAAGTCCTGAGAAAAATTTATTTTCTGAGTTTCGACCCATATAAGGATGGGTGGAGATGGGTGGAGATGGGTGGAGATGCCACTATGTATTCTGATGAAGAGTAGCCCGTAACTTTTGCCCTGTTGGAAATAACTCATCACAATATAAACGTTTTTTGTTCCTTATGGTGTCCTGTAGTAGGATAGACCGCAAAAAGTCCTGAGAAAAATTTATTTTCTGAGTTTCGACTCATATAAGGATGGGTGGAGATGGGTGGAGATGGGTGGAGTTGCCACTTTGTATTCTGATGAAGAGTAGCCCGTAACTTTTGCCCTGTTGGAAATAATTCATCACAATATAAACGTTTTTTGTTCCTCATGGTGTCCTGTAGTAGGATAGACCGCAAAAAGTCCTGAGAAAAATTTATTTTCTGAGTTTCGACCCATATAAGGATGGGTGGAGATGGGTGGAGATGGGTGGAGATGCCACTATGTATTCTGATGAAGAGTAGCCCGTAACTTTTGCCCTGTTGGAAATAACTCATCACAATATAAACGTTTTTTGTTCCTTATGGTGTCCTGTAGTAGGATAGACCGCATAAAGTCCTGAGAAAAATTTATTTTCTGAGTTTCGACCCATATAAGGATGGGTGGAGGTGGGTGGAGATGGGTGGAGATGCCACTATGTATTCTGATGAAGAGTAGCCCGTAACTTTTGCCCTGTTGGAAATAACTCATCACAATATAAACGTTTTTTGTTCCTTATGGTGTCCTGTAGTAGGATAGACCGCAAAAAGTCCTGAGAAAAATTTATTTGCTGAGTTTCGACCCATATAAGGATGGGTGGAGATGGGTGGAGATGGGTAGAGATGCCACTTTGTATTCTGATGAAGAGTAGCCCGTAACTTTTGCCCTGTTGGAAATAACTCATCACAATATAAACGTTTTTTGTTCCTTATGGTGTCCTGTAGTAGGATAGACCGCAAAAAGTCCTGAGAAAAATTTATTTTCTGAGTTTCGACCCATATAAGGATGGGTGGAGATGGGTGGAGATGGGTGGAGATGCCACTTTGTATTCTGATGAAGAGTAGCCCGTAACTTTTGCCCTGTTGGAAATAACTCATCACAATATGAACGTTTTTTGTTCCTTATGGTGTCCTGTAGTAGGATAGACCGCAAAAAGTCCTGAAAAAAATTTATTTTTTGAGTTTCGACCCATATAAGGATGGGTGAAGATGGGTGGAGATGCCACTATGTATTCTGATGAAGAGTAGCCCGTAACTTTTGCCCTGTTGGAAATAACTCATCACAATATAAACGTTTTTCGTTCCTTATGGTGTCCTGTAGTAGGATAGACCGCAAAAAGTCCTGAGAAAAATTTATTTTCTGAGTTTCGACCCATATAAGGATGGGTGGACATGGGTGGAGATGGGTGGAGATGCCACTATGTATTCTGATGAAGAGTAGCCCGTAACTTTTGCCCTGTTGGAAATAACTCATCACAATATAAACGTTTTTTGTTCCTTATGGTGTCCTGTAGTAGGATAGACCGCAAAAAGTCCTGAGAAAAATTTATTTTCTGAGTTTCGACCCATATAAGGATGGGTGGAGATGGGTGGAGATGCCACTTTGTATTCTGATGAAGAGTAGCCCGTAACTTTTGCCCTCTTGGAAATAACTCATCACAATATAAACGTTTTTTGTTCCTTATGGTGTCCTGTAGTAGGATAGACCGCAAAAAGTCCTGAGAAAAATTTATTTTCTGAGTTTCGACCCATATAAGGATGGGTGGAGATGGGTGGAGATGCCACTTTGTATTCTGATGAAGAGTAGCCCGTAACTTTTGCCCTGTTGGAAATAACTCATCACAATATAAACGTTTTTTGTTCCTTATGGTGTCCTGTAGTAGGATAGACCGCAAAAAGTCCTGAGAAAAATTTATTTTCTGAGTTTCGACCCATATAAGAATGGGTGGAGATGGGTGGAGATGGGTGGAGATGCCACTTTGTATTCTGATGAAGAGTAGCCCGTAACTTTTGCCCTGTTGGAAATAACTCATCACAATATAAACGTTTTTTGTTCCTTATGGTGTCCTGTAGTAGGATAGACCGCAAAAAGTCCTGAGAAAAATTTATTTTCTGAGTTTCGACCCATATAAGGATGGGTGGAGATGGGTGGAGATGAGTGGAGATGCCACTATGTATTTTGATGAAAAGTAGCCCGTAACTTTTGCCCTGTTGGAAATAACTCATGACAATATAAACGTTTTTTGTTCCTTATGGTGTCCTGTAGTAGGATAGACCGCTAAAAGTCCTGAGAAAAATTTATTTTCTGAGTTTCGACCCATATAAGGATGGGTGGAGATGGGTGGAGATGGGTGGAGATGCCACTTTGTATTCTGATGAAGAGTAGCCCGTAACTTTTGCCCTGTTGGAAATAACTCATGACAATATAAACGTTTTTTGTTCCTTATGGTGTCCTGTAGTAGGATAGACCGCTAAAAGTCCTGAGAAAAATTTATTTTCTGAGTTTCGACCCATATAAGGATGGGTGGAGATGGGTGGAGATGGGTGGAGATGCCACTTTGTATTCTGATGAAGAGTAGCCCGTAACTTTTGCCCTGTTGGAAATAACTCATCACAATATAAACGTTTTTTGTTCCTTATGGTGTCCTGTAGTAGGATAGACCGCTAAAAGTCCTGAGAAACATTTATTTTCTGAGTTTCGACCCATATAAGGATGGGTGGAGATGGGTGGAGATGGGTGGAGATGGGTGGAGATGCCACTTTGTATTCTGATGAAGAGTAGCCCGTAACTTTTGCCCTGTTGGAAATAACTCATCACAATATAAACGTTTTTTGTTCCTTATGGTGTCCTGTAGTAGGATAGACTGCAAAAAGTCCTGAGAAAAATTTATTTTCTGAGTTTCGACCCATATAAGGATGGGTGGAGATGGGTGGAGATGGGTGGAGATGCCACTATGTATTCTGATGAAGAGTAGCCGTAACTTTTGCCCTGTTGGAAATAACTCATGACAATATAAACGTTTTTTGTTCCTTATGGTGTCCTGTAGTAGGATAGACCGCTAAAAGTCCTGAGAAACATTTATTTTCTGAGTTTCGACCCATATAAGGATGGGTGGAGATGGGTGGAGATGGGTGGAGATGGGTGGAGATGCCACTTTGTATTCTGATGAAGAGTAGCCGTAACTTTTGCCCTGTTGGAAATAACTCATGACAATATAAACGTTTTTTGTTCCTTATGGTGTCCTGTAGTAGGATAGACCGCTAAAAGTCCTGAGAAAAATTTATTTTCTGAGTTTCGACCCATATAAGGATGGGTGGAGATGGGTGGAGATGGGTGGAGATGCCACTTTGTATTCTGATGAAGAGTAGCCCGTAACTTTTGCCCTGTTGGAAATAACTCATCACAATATAAACGTTTTTTGTTCCTTATGGTGTCCTGTAGTAGGATAGACCGCTAAAAGTCCTGAGAAACATTTATTTTCTGAGTTTCGACCCATATAAGGATGGGTGGAGATGGGTGGAGATGGGTGGAGATGGGTGGAGATGCCACTTTGTATTCTGATGAAGAGTAGCCCGTAACTTTTGCCCTGTTGGAAATAACTCATCACAATATAAACGTTTTTTGTTCCTTATGGTGTCCTGTAGTAGGATAGACTGCAAAAAGTCCTGAGAAAAATTTATTTTCTGAGTTTCGACCCATATAAGGATGGGTGGAGATGGGTGGAGATGGGTGGAGATGCCACTATGTATTCTGATGAAGAGTAGCCGTAACTTTTGCCCTGTTGGAAATAACTCATGACAATATAAACGTTTTTTGTTCCTTATGGTGTCCTGTAGTAGGATAGACCGCTAAAAGTCCTGAGAAAAATTTATTTTCTGAGTTTCGACCCATATAAGGATGGGTGGAGATGGGTGGAGATGGGTGGAGATGCCACTTTGTATTCTGATGAAGAGTAGCCCGTAACTTTTGCCCTGTTGGAAATAACTCATCACAATATAAACGTTTTTTGTTCCTTATGGTGTCCTGTAGTAGGATAGACCGCTAAAAGTCCTGAGAAACATTTATTTTCTGAGTTTCGACCCATATAAGGATGGGTGGAGATGGGTGGAGATGGGTGGAGATGGGTGGAGATGCCACTTTGTATTCTGATGAAGAGTAGCCCGTAACTTTTGCCCTGTTGGAAATAACTCATCACAATATAAACGTTTTTTGTTCCTTATGGTGTCCTGTAGTAGGATAGACTGCAAAAAGTCCTGAGAAAAATTTATTTTCTGAGTTTCGACCCATATAAGGATGGGTGGAGATGGGTGGAGATGGGTGGAGATGCCACTATGTATTCTGATGAAGAGTAGCCGTAACTTTTGCCCTGTTGGAAATAACTCATGACAATATAAACGTTTTTTGTTCCTTATGGTGTCCTGTAGTAGGATAGACCGCTAAAAGTCCTGAGAAAAATTTATTTTCTGAGTTTCGACCCATATAAGGATGGGTGGAGATGGGTGGAGATGGGTGGAGATGCCACTTCGTATTCTGATGAAGAGTAGCCCGTAACTTTTGCCCTGTTGGAAATAACTCATCACAATATAAACGTTTTTTGTTCCTTATGGTGTCCTGTAGTAGGATAGACCGCTAAAAGTCCTGAGAAACATTTATTTTCTGAGTTTCGACCCATATAAGGATGGGTGGAGATGGGTGGAGATGGGTGGAGATGGGTGGAGATGCCACTTTGTATTCTGATGAAGAGTAGCCCGTAACTTTTGCCCTGTTGGAAATAACTCATCACAATATAAACGTTTTTTGTTCCTTATGGTGTCCTGTAGTAGGATAGACCGCAAAAAGTCCTGAGAAAAATTTATTTTCTGAGTTTCGACTCATATAAGGATGGGTGGAGATGGGTGGAGATGGGTGGAGTTGCCACTTTGTATTCTGATGAAGAGTAGCCCGTAACTTTTGCCCTGTTGGAAATAATTCATCACAATATAAACGTTTTTTGTTCCTTATGGTGTCCTGTAGTAGGATAGACCGCAAAAAGTCCTGAGAAAAATTTATTTTCTGAGTTTCGACCCATATAAGGATGGGTGGAGATGGGTGGAGATGGGTGGAGATGCCACTATGTATTCTGATGAAGAGTAGCCCGTAACTTTTGCCCTGTTGGAAATAACTCATCACAATATAAACGTTTTTTGTTCCTTATGGTGTCCTGTAGTAGGATAGACCGCATAAAGTCCTGAGAAAAATTTATTTTCTGAGTTTCGACCCATATAAGGATGGGTGGAGGTGGGTGGAGATGGGTGGAGATGCCACTATGTATTCTGATGAAGAGTAGCCCGTAACTTTTGCCCTGTTGGAAATAACTCATCACAATATAAACGTTCTTTGTTCCTTATGGTGTCCTGTAGTAGGATAGACCGCAAAAAGTCCTGAGAAAAATTTATTTGCTGAGTTTCGACCCATATAAGGATGGGTGGAGATGGGTGGAGATGGGTAGAGATGCCACTTTGTATTCTGATGAAGAGTAGCCCGTAACTTTTGCCCTGTTGGAAATAACTCATGACAATATAAACGTTTTTTGTTCCTTATGGTGTCCTGTAGTAGGATAGACCGCAAAAAGTCCTGAAAAAAATTTATTTTTTGAGTTTCGACCCATATAAGGATGGGTGGAGATGGGTGGAGATGGGTGGAGATACCACTTTGTATTCTGATGAAGAGTAGCCCGTAACTTTTGCCCTGTTGAAAATAACTCATCACAATATAAACGTTTTTTGTTCCTTATGGTGTCCTGTAGTAGGATAGACCGCAAAAAGTCCTGAGAAAAATTTATTTTCTGAGTTTCGACCCATATAAGGATGGGTGGAGATGGGTGGAGATGGGTGGAGATGCCACTATGTATTCTGATGAAGAGTAGCCCGTAACTTTTGCCCTGTTGGAAATAACTCATCACAATATAAACGTTTTTTGTTCCTTATGGTGTCCTGTAGTAGGATAGACCGCAAAAAGTCCTGAGAAAAATTTATTTTCTGAGTTTCGACCCATATAAGGATGGTCGGAGATGGGTGGAGATGCCACTATGTATTCTGATGAAGAGTAGCCGTAACTTTTGCCCTGTTGGAAATAACTCATGACAATATAAACGTTTTTTGTTCCTTATGGTGTCCTGTAGTAGGATAGACCGCAAAAAGTCCTGAAAAAAATTTATTTTTTGAGTTTCGACCCATATAAGGATGGGTGGAGATGGATGGAGATGCCACTATGTATTCTGATGAAGAGTAGCCCGTAACTTTTGCTCTGTTGGAAATAACTCATCACAATATAAACGTTTTTTGTTCCTTATGGTGTCCTGTAGTAGGATAGACCGCAAAAAGTCCTGAGAAAAATTTATTTTTTGAGTTTCGACCCATATAAGGATGGGTGGAGATGGGTGGAGATGCCACTTTGTATTCTGATGAAGAGTAGCCCGTAACTTTTGCCCTGTTGGAAATAACTCATCACAATAGAAACGTTTTTTGTTCCTTATGGTGTCCTGTAGTAGAATAGACCGCAAAAAGTCCTGAAAAAAATTTATTTTTTGAGTTTCGACCCATATAAGGATGGGTGGAGATGGGTGGAGATGCCACTTTGTATTCTGATGAAGAGTAGCCCGTAACTTTTGCCCTGTTGGAAATAACTCATCACAATATATACGTTTTTTGTTCCTTATGGTGTCCTGTAGTAGGATAGACCGCAAAAAGTCCTGAAAAAAATTTATTTTTTGAGTTTCGACCCATATAAGGATGGGTGGAGATGGGTGGAGATGCCACTTTGTATTCTGATGAAGAGTAGCCCGTAACTTTTGCCCTGTTGGAAATAACTCATCACAATATAAACGTTTTTTGTTCCTTATGGTGTCCTGTAGTAGGATAGACCGCAAAAAGTCCTGAAAAAAATTTATTTTTTGAGTTTCGACCCATATAAGGATGGGTGGAGATGGGTGGAGATGCCACTATGTATTCTGATGAAGAGTAGCCCGTAACTTTTGCCCTGTTGGAAATAACTCATCACAATATAAACGTTTTTTGTTCCTTATGGTCTCCTGTAGTAGGATAGACCGCAAAAAGTCCTGAGAAAAATTTATTTTCTGAGTTTCGACCCATATAAGGATGGGTGGAGATGGGTGGAGATGGGTGGAGATGCCACTTTGTATTCTGATGAAGAGTAGCCCGTAACTTTTGCCCTGTTGGAAATTACTCATCACAATATAAACGTTTTTTGTTCCTTATGGTGTCCTGTAGTAGGATAGACCGCAAAAAGTCCTGAGAAAAATTTATTTTCTGAGTTTCGACCCATATAAGGATGGGTGGAGATGGGTGGAGATGCCACTTTGTATTCTGATGAAGAGTAGCCCGTAACTTTTGCCCTGTTGGAAATAACTCATCACAATATAAACGTTTTTTGTTCCTTATGGTGTCCTGTAGTAGGATAGACTGCAAAAAGTCCTGAGAAAAATTTATTTTCTGAGTTTCGACCCATATAAGGATGGGTGGAGATGGGTGGAGATGGGTGGAGATGCCACTTTGTATTCTGATGAAGAGTAGCCCGTAACTTTTGCCCTGTTGGAAATAACTCATCACAATATAAACGTTTTTTGTTCCTTATGGTGTCCTGTAGTAAGATAGACCGCAAAAAGTCCTGAAAAAAATTTATTTTTTGAGTTTCGACCCATATAAGGATGGGTGGAGATGGGTGGAGATGCCACTATGTATTCTGATGAAGAGTAGCCCGTAACTTTTGCCCTGTTGGAAATAACCCATCACAATATAAACGTTTTTTGTTCCTTATGGTGTCCTGTAGTAGGATAGACCGCAAAAAGTCCTGAGAAAAATTTATTTTCTGAGTTTCGACCCATATAAGGATGGGTGGAGATGGGTGGAGATGGGTGGAGATGCCACTTTGTATTCTGATGAAGAGTAGCCCGTAACTTTTGCCCTGTTGGAAATAACTTATCACAATATAAACGTTTTTTGTTCCTTATGGTGTCCTGTAGTAGGATAGACCGCAAAAAGTCCTGAGAAAAATTTATTTTCTGAGTTTCGACCCATATAAGGATGGGTGGAGATGGGTGGAGATGGGTGGAGATGCCACTATGTATTCTGATGAAGAGTAGCCCGTAACTTTTGCCCTGTTGGAAATAACTCATCACAATATAAACGTTTTTCGTTCCTTATGGTGTCCTGTAGTAGGATAGACCGCAAAAAGTCCTGAGAAAAATTTATTTTCTGAGTTTCGACCCATATAAGGATGGGTGGACATGGGTGGAGATGGGTGGAGATGCCACTATGTATTCTGATGAAGAGTAGCCCGTAACTTTTGCCCTGTTGGAAATAACTCATCACAATATAAACGTTTTTTGTTCCTTATGGTGTCCTGTAGTAGGATAGACCGCAAAAAGTCCTGAGAAAAATTTATTTTCTGAGTTTCGACCCATATAAGGATGGGTGGAGATGGGTGGAGATGGGTGGAGATGCCACTTTGTATTCTGATGAAGAGTAGCCCGTAACTTTTGCCCTGTTGGAAATAACTCATCACAATATGAACGTTTTTTGTTCCTTATGGTGTCCTGTAGTAGGATAGACCGCAAAAAGTCCTGAGAAAAATTTATTTTCTGAGTTTCGACCCATATAAGCATGGGTGGAGATGGGTGGAGATGCCACTTTGTATTCTGATGAAGAGTAGCCCGTAACTTTTGCCCTGTTGGAAATAACTCATCACAATATAAACGTTTTTTGTTCCTTATGGTGTCCTGTAGTAGGATAGACCGCAAAAAGTCCTGAGAAAAATTTATTTTCTGAGTTTCGACCCATATAAGGATGGGTGGAGATGGGTGGAGATGCCACTTTGTATTCTGATGAAGAGTAGCCCGTAACTTTTGCCCTGTTGGAAATAACTCATCACAATATAAACGTTTTTTGTTCCTTATGGTGTCCTGTAGTAGGATAGACCGCAAAAAGTCCTGAGAAAAATTTATTTTCTGAGTTTCGACCCATATAAGGATGGGTGGAGATGGGTGGAGATGGGTGGAGATGCCACTTTGTATTCTGATGAAGAGTAGCCCGTAACTTTTGCCCTGTTGGAAATAACTCATCACAATATAAACGTTTTTTGTTCCTTATGGTGTCCTGTAGTAGGATAGACCGCAAAAAGTCCTGAGAAAAATTTATTTTCTGAGTTTCGACCCATATAAGGATGGGTGGAGATGGGTGGAGATGGGTGGAGATGCCACTATGTATTCTGATGAAGAGTAGCCCGTAACTTTTGCCCTGTTGGAAATAACTCATCACAATATAAACGTTTTTTGTTCCTTATGGTGTCCTGTAGTAGGATAGACCGCAAAAAGTCCTGAGAAAAATTTATTTTCTGAGTTTCGACTCATATAAGGATGGGTGGAGATGGGTGGAGATGGGTGGAGTTGCCACTTTGTATTCTGATGAAGAGTAGCCCGTAACTTTTGCCCTGTTGGAAATAATTCATCACAATATAAACGTTTTTTGTTCCTCATGGTGTCCTGTAGTAGGATAGACCGCAAAAAGTCCTGAGAAAAATTTATTTTCTGAGTTTCGACCCATATAAGGATGGGTGGAGATGGGTGGAGATGGGTGGAGATGCCACTATGTATTCTGATGAAGAGTAGCCCGTAACTTTTGCCCTGTTGGAAATAACTCATCACAATATAAACGTTTTTTGTTCCTTATGGTGTCCTGTAGTAGGATAGACCGCATAAAGTCCTGAGAAAAATTTATTTTCTGAGTTTCGACCCATATAAGGATGGGTGAAGATGGGTGGAGATGCCACTATGTATTCTGATGAAGAGTAGCCCGTAACTTTTGCCCTGTTGGAAATAACCCATCACAATATAAACGTTTTTTGTTCCTTATGGTGTCCTGTAGTAGGATAGACCGCAAAAAGTCCTGAGAAAAATTTATTTTCTGAGTTTCGACCCATATAAGGATGGGTGGAGATGGGTGGAGATGGGTGGAGATGCCACTTTGTATTCTGATGAAGAGTAGCCCGTAACTTTTGCCCTGTTGGAAATAACTCATCACAATATAAACGTTTTTTGTTCCTTATGGTGTCCTGTAGTAGGATAGACCGCAAAAAGTCCTGAGAAAAATTTATTTTCTGAGTTTCGACCCATATAAGGATGGGTGGAGATGGGTGGAGATGGGTGGAGATGCCACTATGTATTCTGATGAAGAGTAGCCCGTAACTTTTGCCCTGTTGGAAATAACTCATCACAATATAAACGTTTTTCGTTCCTTATGGTGTCCTGTAGTAGGATAGACCGCAAAAAGTCCTGAGAAAAATTTATTTTCTGAGTTTCGACCCATATAAGGATGGGTGGACATGGGTGGAGATGGGTGGAGATGCCACTATGTATTCTGATGAAGAGTAGCCCGTAACTTTTGCCCTGTTGGAAATAACTCATCACAATATAAACGTTTTTTGTTCCTTATGGTGTCCTGTAGTAGGATAGACCGCAAAAAGTCCTGAGAAAAATTTATTTTCTGAGTTTCGACCCATATAAGGATGGGTGGAGATGGGTGGAGATGCCACTTTGTATTCTGATGAAGAGTAGCCCGTAACTTTTGCCCTCTTGGAAATAACTCATCACAATATAAACGTTTTTTGTTCCTTATGGTGTCCTGTAGTAGGATAGACCGCAAAAAGTCCTGAGAAAAATTTATTTTCTGAGTTTCGACCCATATAAGGATGGGTGGAGATGGGTGGAGATGCCACTTTGTATTCTGATGAAGAGTAGCCCGTAACTTTTGCCCTGTTGGAAATAACTCATCACAATATAAACGTTTTTTGTTCCTTATGGTGTCCTGTAGTAGGATAGACCGCAAAAAGTCCTGAGAAAAATTTATTTTCTGAGTTTCGACCCATATAAGAATGGGTGGAGATGGGTGGAGATGGGTGGAGATGCCACTTTGTATTCTGATGAAGAGTAGCCCGTAACTTTTGCCCTGTTGGAAATAACTCATCACAATATAAACGTTTTTTGTTCCTTATGGTGTCCGGTAGTAGGATAGACCGCAAAAAGTCCTGAGAAAAATTTATTTTCTGAGTTTCGACCCATATAAGGATGGGTGGAGATGGGTGGAGATGGGTGGAGATGCCACTATGTATTTTGATGAAAAGTAGCCCGTAACTTTTGCCCTGTTGGAAATAACTCATGACAATATAAACGTTTTTTGTTCCTTATGGTGTCCTGTAGTAGGATAGACCGCTAAAAGTCCTGAGAAAAATTTATTTTCTGAGTTTCGACCCATATAAGGATGGGTGGAGATGGGTGGAGATGGGTGGAGATGCCACTTTGTATTCTGATGAAGAGTAGCCCGTAACTTTTGCCCTGTTGGAAATAACTCATGACAATATAAACGTTTTTTGTTCCTTATGGTGTCCTGTAGTAGGATAGACCGCTAAAAGTCCTGAGAAAAATTTATTTTCTGAGTTTCGACCCATATAAGGATGGGTGGAGATGGGTGGAGATGGGTGGAGATGCCACTTTGTATTCTGATGAAGAGTAGCCCGTAACTTTTGCCCTGTTGGAAATAACTCATCACAATATAAACGTTTTTTGTTCCTTATGGTGTCCTGTAGTAGGATAGACCGCTAAAAGTCCTGAGAAACATTTATTTTCTGAGTTTCGACCCATATAAGGATGGGTGGAGATGGGTGGAGATGGGTGGAGATGGGTGGAGATGCCACTTTGTATTCTGATGAAGAGTAGCCCGTAACTTTTGCCCTGTTGGAAATAACTCATCACAATATAAACGTTTTTTGTTCCTTATGGTGTCCTGTAGTAGGATAGACTGCAAAAAGTCCTGAGAAAAATTTATTTTCTGAGTTTCGACCCATATAAGGATGGGTGGAGATGGGTGGAGATGGGTGGAGATGCCACTATGTATTCTGATGAAGAGTAGCCGTAACTTTTGCCCTGTTGGAAATAACTCATGACAATATAAACGTTTTTTGTTCCTTATGGTGTCCTGTAGTAGGATAGACCGCTAAAAGTCCTGAGAAAAATTTATTTTCTGAGTTTCGACCCATATAAGGATGGGTGGAGATGGGTGGAGATGGGTGGAGATGCCACTTTGTATTCTGATGAAGAGTAGCCCGTAACTTTTGCCCTGTTGGAAATAACTCATCACAATATAAACGTTTTTTGTTCCTTATGGTGTCCTGTAGTAGGATAGACCGCTAAAAGTCCTGAGAAACATTTATTTTCTGAGTTTCGACCCATATAAGGATGGGTGGAGATGGGTGGAGATGGGTGGAGATGGGTGGAGATGCCACTTTGTATTCTGATGAAGAGTAGCCCGTAACTTTTGCCCTGTTGGAAATAACTCATCACAATATAAACGTTTTTTGTTCCTTATGGTGTCCTGTAGTAGGATAGACTGCAAAAAGTCCTGAGAAAAATTTATTTTCTGAGTTTCGACCCATATAAGGATGGGTGGAGATGGGTGGAGATGGGTGGAGATGCCACTATGTATTCTGATGAAGAGTAGCCGTAACTTTTGCCCTGTTGGAAATAACTCATGACAATATAAACGTTTTTTGTTCCTTATGGTGTCCTGTAGTAGGATAGACCGCTAAAAGACCTGAGAAAAATTTATTTTCTGAGTTTCGACCCATATAAGGATGGGTGGAGATGGGTGGAGATGGGTGGAGATGCCACTTTGTATTCTGATGAAGAGTAGCCCGTAACTTTTGCCCTGTTGGAAATAACTCATCACAATATAAACGTTTTTTGTTCCTTATGGTGTCCTGTAGTAGGATAGACCGCTAAAAGTCCTGAGAAACATTTATTTTCTGAGTTTCGACCCATATAAGGATGGGTGGAGATGGGTGGAGATGGGTGGAGATGGGTGGAGATGCCACTTTGTATTCTGATGAAGAGTAGCCCGTAACTTTTGCCCTGTTGGAAATAACTCATCACAATATAAACGTTTTTTGTTCCTTATGGTGTCCTGTAGTAGGATAGACTGCAATAAGTCCTGAGAAAAATTTATTTTCTGAGTTTCGACCCATATAAGGATGGGTGGAGATGGGTGGAGATGGGTGGAGATGCCACTATGTATTCTGATGAAGAGTAGCCGTAACTTTTGCCCTGTTGGAAATAACTCATGACAATATAAACGTTTTTTGTTCCTTATGGTGTCCTGTAGTAGGATAGACCGCAAAAAGTCCTGAAAAAAATTTATTTTTTGAGTTTCGACCCATATAAGGATGGGTGGAGATGGGTGGAGATGGGTGGAGATGCCACTTTGTATTCTGATGAAGAGTAGCCCGTAACTTTTGCCCTGTTGGAAATAACCCATCACAATATAAACGTTTTTTGTTCCTTATGGTGTCCTGTAGTAGGATAGACCGCAAAAAGTCCTGAGAAAAATTTATTTTCTGAGTTTCGACCCATATAAGGATGGGTGGAGATGGTCGGAGATGGGTGGAGATGCCACTTTGTGTTCTGATGAAGAGTAGCCCGTAACTTTTGCCCTGTTGGAAATAACTAATCACAATATAAACGTTTTTTGTTCCTTATGGTGTCCTGTAGTAGGATAGACCGCAAAAAGTCCTGAGAAAAATTTATTTTCTGAGTTTCGACCCATATAAGGATGGGTGGAGATGGGTGGAGATGGGTGGAGATGCCACTACTTATTCTGATGAAGAGTAGCCGTATCTTTTGCCCTGTTGGAAATAACTCATCACAATATAAACGTTTTTTGTTCCTTATGGTGTCCTGTAGTAGGATAGACCGCTAAAAGTCCTGAGAAACATTTATTTTCTGAGTTTCGACCCATATAAGGATGGGTGGAGATGGGTGGAGATGGGTGGAGATGGGTGGAGATGCCACTTTGTATTCTGATGAAGAGTAGCCCGTAACTTTTGCCCTGTTGGAAATAACTCATCACAATATAAACGTTTTTTGTTCCTTATGGTGTCCTGTAGTAGGATAGACTGCAATAAGTCCTGAGAAAAATTTATTTTCTGAGTTTCGACCCATATAAGGATGGGTGGAGATGGGTGGAGATGGGTGGAGATGCCACTATGTATTCTGATGAAGAGTAGCCGTAACTTTTGCCCTGTTGGAAATAACTCATGACAATATAAACGTTTTTTGTTCCTTATGGTGTCCTGTAGTAGGATAGACCGCAAAAAGTCCTGAAAAAAATTTATTTTTTGAGTTTCGACCCATATAAGGATGGGTGGAGATGGGTGGAGATGGGTGGAGATGCCACTTTGTATTCTGATGAAGAGTAGCCCGTAACTTTTGCCCTGTTGGAAATAACCCATCACAATATAAACGTTTTTTGTTCCTTATGGTGTCCTGTAGTAGGATAGACCGCAAAAAGTCCTGAGAAAAATTTATTTTCTGAGTTTCGACCCATATAAGGATGGGTGGAGATGGTCGGAGATGGGTGGAGATGCCACTTTGTATTCTGATGAAGAGTAGCCCGTAACTTTTGCCCTGTTGGAAATAACTAATCACAATATAAACGTTTTTTGTTCCTTATGGTGTCCTGTAGTAGGATAGACCGCAAAAAGTCCTGAGAAAAATTTATTTTCTGAGTTTCGACCCATATAAGGATGGGTGGAGATGGGTGGAGATGGGTGGAGATGCCACTACTTATTCTGATGAAGAGTAGCCGTATCTTTTGCCCTGTTGGAAATAACTCATCACAATATAAACGTTTTTTGTTCCTTATGGTGTCCTGTAGTAGGATAGACCACAAAAAGTCCTGAGAAAAATTTATTTTTTGAGTTTCGACCCATATAAGGATGGGTGGACATAAGTGGAGATGCTACTATGTATTCTGATGAAGAGTAGCCCGTAACTTTTGCCCTGTTGCGAATTACCCAATACAATATGATTGATTTTTGTTCATTATCATGTCCTTTATTAGAAAAACCCCTCAATAGTCTTTAAAAAAACCCATGACGAAACTATCATATATTTGACAATGTAAGAATCAGCTTCTTTGCTCCCGCTTGGCGTCGATAGGAACGACGTTGAGTCAACGTTCAGAATATAAGGTAAGAAGAAACGCTCGCGCAGCAAGCTTTATATATTTTAAAGAGTGGGAAGTTATAGATATATGAGTTAATGTGCAATGGCTAGTGTGTATGCGAAAACGCGTATGCTTGTATCATATACTCTCAAAACAGCGTATTGTACGTACGTATGTATGTATACAGACGGGATGTAGAAGATGTGGTGTACTAACCACTTTACATCCGACAATGCGTCGTATTTATGCGCTTTAGACTTTACCGCGTCACCGGCCAGTCTATCGCCGAAACTCTTCCGAGCAACCGCGTTGCTGCTATCGAAACAACTTCTACAATTTTTCACATAATTAAATGATATTACAACTTCTAGTTGACAATATTGCTTCGTTTTTAATTTATTAAAAAAAATTAAAAGACTAATATAAATTTTATGTGTTAAAATCTCTAGTGTAATTCTTATTATTTCTCTTCAATGCTTATTTTTTTACGGTATACTTATAATTTAATCATTAATTAACTTACATTTTTCATTTAAATAATAAATCATCATTACATTATGTTTTGTAAATTAATTGTTCAAATATTCCGGTATTTATGTTAATTTCAAACTTAGTCGTAAACAACTATTATGTGTTCTCGATAAACACTAATTATATATTTGTCTGTTGAAAAAGTTCATTAAAATGAACAATATGTATAATACTGTGAATGTAACGTTTTCTTGTTTATTTTTTGTGCTCTTATTCGATTTTAACCTTTCAAGTGTCAATACATAATATATTACTTGAACCTCAACAATATTTAATAATGTCAATATATATTATTTACCGTAATTCAAACAATTTTCTAATTTAAACCTCTATTAATTGTGATAGTTAATTTATCTACAATACATTCCTTATTGATATACTGTTAATTCAATCATAGTTATGGTTTATTAGTGTCATTGACTTTATATAACTAGAATTTACACAAATAATAGTTGTGATTACAGTTGTAATAAAAATTTAATATTACTTTGTGCTGTGGAAACCTCAATTATAATTGTATTTTCTTAATCTAAAGACTACTACAACGAGTGAGTAATCAATTTTTTTTCACTGATGATTAACGTTTCAATTATTTATATGTCATTATCATAAAATCAAATATATTTTCCACAAATTTACCTTCAAAATTATTTAGCATTTTACTTTACTGTAAGCTATTTACGTTATCTAATAATGGTTTGTTTTTATACCAACAATTTTTATTATTGTTATTATTGTGTTAAAAACATAACTTTATCAATGATAACATACTAATTCGATAACTACTTAAATATACTTTAAGTAATCAAATACTAAAAATAAATATATATGTTCATATAAATGTAAATTGATGAATCCAATAATCAATAATTAACATTGTTGTATTTTTAACAAATAAATTTTTATATAAATAAACACCCTTTTAACGAAAATAACAATATTATTATTATTATTATTATTATTATTATTATTATTATTATTATTATTATTATTATCATTATTATTATTATTATATACACATAAAACAAACAGACTTATTTTCTTGCATTGAAAAAATTAATAATCTAAATATAATTTTAGAATCTTATTGTTAGTTGTGAGAAATCAGATCGTTAATATTTCTTTTAGTATTCTGCATTTCCTCTAGTTTTCACTTATTTTTATTAAATAATGCTTTTGATTCACTCACAGTTCGATAACATCTCTTCGATAAATCATATCTAAATTCTCCGATCGTGCGCTTGGCACACTGAGTTGAAGCACATCCAGTTAACACCAGAAAAAATTCTCTTCTCTTATCATTCGTATTTTTTATACTGTCAATTATTTAATTTATCTATTATTTCTAAACTCATAGTGAAATAACGTATATTCGGTATCATTAAAAAAACTGCTTACTAAAATTGTGAAAAATAATTTGAAAAAAATTATTATTTACTCTCTTAAATTTCAAATAGTAAAAATAGTTATCCACTGCCAAATAGTGATTGTCACGTGATTTTTACTAATTCGTTTTTAGAGAATATATTCGAAATAATTCATGTTTATAATTAATTAATTAAATATTTTTAAGCTCAATGTTATAGAAAATAAACAAAAATCTTTAATAATTAAGCCAATTAAAAAATAATTCCGTTTCTATTGAATCTATTTAGCCCACCTTGAACTCGAACAGGAGAGGTTGGACTCAATTGTTGAATTTAGTAAATCACCGGTTTCACTTTACATTAAATCGTTGTTATTTGTTTACACTGCATTTATGCGTTATAAAAAGCACAAATGAATCTTCAGAATCATGCAGAGAGATAATGCCTTTTGATAATCACTTCTACAGTCCTTTTCGTTATTTTATATTAAATTATTACTCTTTTTTAAATCGCCTGTTTTATATGTAAGCAGCACACATTAGACTGATTCAAAAAAATCGACTAATTTTTTTTTTCTTCATTATAGCGAAAATATTGTTGGAAGTGATGAAAAAAAAATACTGTGAAAGTTTGAGCTCTCAATATTAATATTAACAACTGCCGCATCGCGATTTTCTATTTCCTGTTTAAATAACATGGGAAAATTAATTTTTTAAGCTTTGGAATTTTGTAGCTCTCGGTGAGACCAATACTTTTGAATGTTCAAGATATTTCTTATGGGAAATTTGACGCTCTACAAAAAAGGTCTCTTATAAATTTTCGATATTTTCATTTCTTCAAAAGTAATTCGCAGTTAAAATTAGATTGACGATAAATTTTTACATTTTTTAAATTTTTTGACACAACCATCAACTTTATCGGAAAATTTTAAAGGACATTTTTGCAGAGCATTTTATTTCCTACAACTTATCTCAGAGAAAATTTTCGATATTTCACTTAGGTTGTATGTTATTTGCAATTAACTGAAAATTTTCTTAAATAATCTGAATTTTGTTGCTTAAAATTAATTATATTAAATTTTCAGTTAATTGCGAATAACTTACGACTCATGAGAAATATCGAAAATTTTCTCTGAGATAAGTTGTAGAAAATAAAATGCTCTACAAAAAATGTCCTTTAAAATTTTCGGATAAAGTTGATGGTTGCGTCAATAAATTTAAAAAATGTAAAAATTTATCGTCAATCTAATTTTAACTGCGAATTACTTTTGAAGAAATGAAAATATCGAAAATTTATAAGAGACCTTTTTTGTAGAGCGTCAAATTTCCCATAAGAATATGTCTTGAACATTCAAAAGTATTGGTCCCACCGAGAGCTACAAAATTCCAAAGCTTAAAAAATAAATTTTCCCATGTTATTTAAATGGGAAATAGAAAATCGCGATGCGGCAGTTGTTAATATTAATATTAAGAGCTCAAACTTTTACAGTATTTTTTTTTCGTCATTTCCAACAATATTTTCGATATAATGAAGAAAAAAAAAATTAGTCGATTTTTTTTAATCAGTCTAAGCACACATACTTTAGTCATTTTTTCCTACTGTTACTGAGACACTTAGTCACTTTCAATATATAATACCTGGTGGTGCAAATATTATGGATATCACTCAGATTATTTATATTAAATTAAAAACTAAATGTAATAATTAGGATAGTTTCCTATCATTTATTTTTTATATTGTTTATTCAACTACTGTTACCGATAAGCGAATACGAATTGCCAGAATCATACTGTCAACAAATATTTCGTGTCATTTAAACAGCCAAAACATTTTTTAGCTTAAAAAAGTTAATTAGCTACTCGAAATATTATATGATGGTTAAAGTGGGCACTTTTCGATTTCCAAAAAAAAATTTTTTATTTTTTAGATTAAGAAGGCATTAAAAAATTAGAATATCAAGAAACACAAGAGATGAGTTGAAAATCGAATATGAAATTGAGAAATATTTCGGCTATATTGGCCGCGTTTTCCGTCCATTTGATTCGTCTTTCGGTAGCTGCAGTGACCACAGGTGAGAATTCATTAAATATATTAATGACTTTATCAATTTTTTTTTTTTTATTTTTCTTCATATTGTCTTAATATTATTCTCACTCTATTCAAAATTATAGTAAGAAAAGTTAGCAAGTATATACAATTAAGTAAAACCAAAAATTATGTGTAATAAATACACTGATTAAAATATTTTTCTTTCAACTTGGAACATTTTTGGAAAATAAGCAATATATAATATTTCATATTATTATTATTGTTATTGTTATTTTCAATATAAAAACAAAAATAGTAAGAAAAAAAAATCTGTCATGAAGAGTGTATCTTATGTAGAGAATGATGAATGACTTTATATCTTGTAATGTCGAAATGGATCAAGAAAAATTACTTCAACGTACTGTTTTTTTTTTTTTTTTTTTCCATTACCTATTTATGATTCTTTTTTCAATCTTGTAAAAACTCGTTTTATAAAATTACTTGTTTTTTAAAATAACAATGTCAGCTCAAAGCTATGACAATTTTATTCTTTATGCCAGCACAAACCATTTTTTATGTTTTTTCTCGAAAATTTTGCTATCTTATTCTATTAAAAATATAGAATTTCAGATTTAAAATAATATTTACTTGAACGTAAACCGAACTTTTTTATAATATATATACATTGTAATATGCTCTTAATGTCTCAGATATTTAATTTATTTCGAATTTTTAATTTCTCAAAAGACAATAAGAAATCTTTCAAAATAATATCGGCTGAACGCAAGAATAAACACAGCGAGAATGATTACTTATATTTATAATAATTTTACTAATAACGAGATGATAATTTAGATAATTTAATGCACAATTTTACTTAGTAATTATCATTATTATTATTGTATAGTATTTTTTATTATTTGTTTAAGGATCTAAACCATTCCCAGGATTAGAAAATTTACCAAGATCTTTCTGGCATGAGCTTAGTTCACCTTTTACTGAGGTCAGTATAATATTATTGTACTCTTTAAAACTGAATTAGTGAAAATTAGTGAATATTCACTATTCGCTAGTGAATTTCGCTAATTCACTTTTAGACAGTATAGGCAATATTTTTATTTTATTCCAATTACTATTTAAAAATTAAAAACTTGTATAATACAGAAATATTATATTAAATTTAATGACTAAATTTATTTTCAGATATATGGAGTGGAAGAGTCTACAACAGAGAATGTTGCAACTCCTGAGCCCAGACCTTTTTTTCAAGATCCTGAGATTAATATTACCGTTCAACTTGGTGCATCAGTACACTTTCATTGCAGAGTTGAAAATTTACAAAAAAGAACAGTAAGTATACACATATAAGTGTATACAAATATACACGGAGCAAAAAAAAATACTTTAACGAAAGGAATATTTTTGATTACTCTATGATATAGTATATATATATATATATAACATAAAGTTTTAATTAGCGGTGAATGGACATTTTTTGCTTGGTAAAACTTGCAGTAAAGTATAATATATGTAAAACCTACGAATACTCACAGCTTTTTGCAAATTCTAAAGTAGTCCTTGAGTCTCTCATAAATGCAAATGAGCTTAAAAAGTATGATAAAAGAACTGAAAGATGAAATTCTTTTTAGATCTTTCAGTCATTCACGATTATTGCGAATCTTATTGTGTATAATACACATTAGTATGAAAAGTTTCGTTGTTATACACACTTGTATCATCTCAATGATATAAATAATCTCTGTCTGAGATATTAACTAAACTGAAACTGAAAATTAGGATAATTGGTTAATTTTAAAGGGACTCAAAAATTCTAATAGATAAGTAAAAGGGGATGCAAATAAAAAAAGAAACACAGAGTCGAGTGAATAAACATATTGTGCTTAAATTAAATGCAATTGAAGGATAATGTGATTCATTTTTAAGTTGTTGACACATTAATGACATTATCTTATTGGTCCATTCAAAATGTCTAGCTTATCGCATTAACATACAGTTTCACAGTTCATGCTTATATTTCCTTTATGTGCTATTGAAATCATGAAAACGAAGCTCGCGAAGCATAAAAGCTGAACGACTGTATATTAAGAATTATATATACATATTGAATATATTAGCAGTAGTGGTTATAGAGTATATATGATGCTTTCTCTAGCTTTTAATTATCACTATTCACGGTACATTGTATTGAGATTCAGCAGGTGGGTCTGGCGATAACAATAGTTCACCGGTAAACGCGTACGTTTAAGACAAAGAGCCACTCACAAACTACTCTCATGCTTGAATTGAACACTCCAATAGTTTAATTAAGCTTTCACGTTTCCGACATTCTTGAATCTCCCTCTGACCTTTTTATTTATCTGTTCAATTAACACCATCTATTAATTACCATATATATATATATATATATATATATATATATATTTTTTATTCATTTTTTGTGCACTTATGTCCTTTACATAGTTAGTTATTCAAGTTTTTTTTTTTTTTATTTATAAACCAGTTTGATATTTATGATAATTGAATATTTCAATAACCAATTTTACTTTCACTGTATATCAATTAATTGTTTGAATTTACAATAATATAAATAAGTCATTATGATCATTAAATTCACAATAATTAAGATAAAGTATTTTCAAAAAGATAACGAAAAAAAAAAAAAATTTGCTTACTAAAATATTTGAGTACTCCATTTTTCTTAGCTTTTGTCTTATATATGTACATTACATACATATATTATTTATTATGAGCGTTAAATAGTAAGAGCGGAAAAAGATTTTTCTATGATATATAAGTTCGTTTTCATTTTCTCCAAGGTAGAATGGAGGTTATATCCTTCCAAAGTCGGATATCCGTTGACCGACCCATTATTCATATAATACCGTTAGTTATATCATAGCACTTGAAGCTCAAAATGAGAGTATGAATAAAATTTTTTCTCTTAAATGCAAACGTACTGATAAAGTTATTAATACAATATTTACAATAAAATTTATGGTTTTTATGACATATTACTAATTACTTTAATATTAATCTAAAAGAAACCTAATTATTGTTAATACAATATTAGTATTAGTATTTTATGCAGTGCACTTGAAGATAATAAGTGTATAGTGGTTTAGGCTCAACAACAACAGAAGAAATCACTTAACAAAAAAAATTTCATATTATTGACATATCATAGTTATATTATTTCACAAGCTTTAATAATTAGTAACATTAAATTATGAATTTTTAAAACTTGTTCTTATAAAATAATAAAAAATAGTTATAGATAGACATCTGTTTATTTAAGCAACCATAGATACATTAAACAACATATATTAAATATCATTGCGAACATATGATGAAAGCTTTATTGGTCTCTCGTGTGTTATACAGGTGTCGACTGTTAACTAAATTTTCCATTTTATGCTCCGATAAATGCCTGTCGTTATTCGTTATTGGTAGCGTAATCTTTGTCGTGTAATAGAGATAAGCGTGAATAGAGAGAGAGAGAGAGAGAGAGAACGTGGTTTTGCAAACTCGGTGCAACGATTAACACTGATCGTTACACATCGTTTACGATTAATTGGTCGATGAACATAGAATCCATCTTCAACAGGATACTTTACTTAGTTGTATTATAGTTATTGCTTACTAATGAAATATAACAATAATATATATAATATTACGACTAATAATGGATACCATGGTTCCAATCCAATTACTAACGAATGTTAATATATGCCATGTTACTTTATCAATTGAAGCAGGTCACAACTAAAAGTAAATAAGTTATAGAAAAAAAAATTATCTATTTGTTTATACCCTCTCAGTTTTAACTCTTTCAATTGCCGAATAAAGAAAGAAAACCATCCGTTGGTGATCTAAATACATATTTTAATTTTTAACTTATATTGATTAATTAATGCATTATTAAAATACAGCAAGTACTGTAGATTTCAAGATTTTACGTAGGTGTATTTTATTTTTGACATAACTTACATATCATTGAAGTTTCATTTAAAATTAACTGATGTAGCAGCTTTATTTATTCATTTGAATGTTTTAAATTCCAGTTAAGTATCCTTATATATAAATATATATATATATATATATATACACCGGCATTAATTTTTATTTCTTCCTTCTTTAAGTTGTTGGAATTATTTTAAATGTATTTCAACAATCTCGATGAATTTTAGTTCGCAATTAGATCTAGTAGAAATAAGGTCACACGGTGGTATGGAGTTAATATGACTTTTGGATCGCATACCTGTGAACTAACGCAAAGAGAAAAGTAGAGAAAGAGAAAATATATATATATATATATATATATATATATATATATATATGTAAATGTACAGTTGGATTCCATTAACGGACAGTTTATCTACGGAGGAGCCGAAATTTCCTGGAAATTCCGACTTATCGAATGCCCTACTCTTTTACAGATTAAACTACACGTATGCGCTCTTACATCCACACAAGTGTTGCATATATAAATATGCGCAGACATACTGATACATAGCATCGGGTCGAATCACTGATCTCATATATAAGGTTATATAGAGATATGTGGTGGAAGACAGCGTAGCTCGTAGTGGGGGTCAGGATTAAGGGGAAGTTCCGAGTTAATGGAATCTGACTTAATGGAATTCGACTGTATAGTACATACGCATGGTAAATGTATGGGTAAGTCGAGTCCAGAAAGTTCTTAAGATGTAATTATTCACTACTCAGCCTTTTATAATAGTGATAAATGAATACTCAAAACTTTTGATAAATGATCATACATGGCTTATGAAAAAGAAAAAATTTATATATATATATATATATCGTCGTTACTGTCATTATTTAAAAATTTATAGTTTTCATTTTATTTCATTGCGTTATGGCTTTTAAGCTGTTAGTTTTCCAACTTATCAGATTATATTACTTTATTCGAATCTTAACGTGTTATTTTTAATGAGCGATGAATCAAACAACTGCTGAGGGATTAATTAAATTTTATATCTGTCATGACAGATCTATTAAATTTTTTTTTTTTAATGCTGTCCACATAAAACATATTAAGATATGTAGATAATTTATTAGGTTATTCATTTGGTTTTCTGAATCATTTTTTAAAATTTTTATAAACCTTTAAATGAAGTCTCTACCATTGTACTTCAATTTTAATACATTGAATTTCTAGGCATCATTTTCGAAGTTTGTTTTCAAATCAAAAATTTTTTTTATATCTATATAAAATGTTTATACATATACGATTTAATATTTATTACATATATTTTAATAAAATAATTATTTTTCTTTATGATTATTAAATATAAAAAAAATATATAACGCAATTTTTAAATGAGTAATGTAATTTTGCACTGATTATTTTTTAGGTTTCATGGGTTCGTAGACGCGGTGACGAGCTTCATTTGCTAACCTTTGGTATTCACACATACTCGAGTGATTCCAGGTTCTCATTGGATTATCAAATGCCAAACGATTGGCGGTTATTACTACGATCAGCGACTGAACGAGACGCAGGCGTTTACGAGTGTCAAGTTAGTGTTCATCCACCCTTGACACGAACGATTTATTTGACAGTTTCCGGTGAGTACAGTTAATAAGAATGATAGTCTGGAACATTTTTTATTCTCTTAATCGATAACTATTATCGATAACAATAATTACTATTTAAAATGATATAGTATTATTGTAACGTTAGGCTTTGTGCACGAATTAATGGAAACTGAATGGAACATAATCAAAAAATTACTATATTCATAGTAAAATTTGTGATATAATTTTTATAAATTTAACTATGACCATTTATAGTAGAATGTATAAAGAATAAAATATCTAACAAACGCCACGCCAGTAGCATATTAAACCTCAATAAAAGAATAGAAATAAAATTTAATATAAAGACCACCAACAATAGTCTCTCATGTGTTTTTTTTTTTTCGTCGAGAGAAAAAGAATCTTCGTAGCCAAAAGCGCTTTTCTAAAACTTTGCAAATAATTTCTTGGTAAGGGGGCGTCACCGATTTAGAGCTTTTTACGGCTGGCAAATGTTCAACCCGTTACTACTCGAATTTTAAGTCAGCGAATGAGCAAATACGTTTTTTGAATCATAGTTGAATTTATTATATTGTGCATCATATAGGTACACGGCCCTTTTAAAAAATATACTTTTTTTCAATTTATTATTATATAAATAAAAATCTGGACATCGGGTGACCCTGCGGGCCAGCCCCAAAACTTTCCGCTGTTTTCGAGCTCTTAGAGCTCGAAAATACTCTTGAATGCTACTATTTATGTCAACCGGTAACTGGAACAAATCAGCCACTTATAAGTTATTAATATTTAATATATATTTTAAATAGAAGATTACGAGTTTGTGATAATAGATAATTTTAACGAGCCGCACAGCATAAGTTGGACGTAAATTAATTTTATAAAAGTTTATTCCTGAGTCAAAGTTTCGTGAAACTTTATGATTGATTACTTGAGTGATATACCATTTAAAATCGCTGCATAGAAATATATTTGGAAGATTATAATCTCCCCCTTATTTAACTCTCTCTCTCTCTCAAACACACACACATTAGTGAAAAATCAATAGAATTTATGCTTTCGCAGTCTAAATAAGTCAATTTATTTAATTGAGTATCTATTAATTTCAAATATGTTAAAATTGATTTATGTCGTTGTTAACCATTACGAGCTGAAATCGGAAATGTTGTTACTGATTTGTATAGCTTAAAATCATCATGACAATGCTGCCGATCTAGTTGGAATGTAAATATAGGTGGAGATTTCTTTTAACTCTCTAAATTACTAAACATGATCTTAATAAAATTTGAAAATTTCAATTATTTCCAATAAACGTAACAAAAAAAAAAAGTTCTAACGAAAAACATAGAAAATAAGTAAAAGAAAATATTTCTCGTTTAATTGAACGTTCATCGATTACTTGACATCAGTTGATCGTTGTTCACTCAAGAGGCAAATTGGAATTATGCAAACTAAAATATAACGACGTATATAGCGATGACGAAAGAGAAAAGAAAAAATAAAATAGTAATCATAGTTATCTAAAAATTGACAAGTCAATTTTTCATGATAAATTATAAAAAATTGTATTATTTTTTATATAATTATACAATTATAAAAATTAAGAAATACTATTGATAGAAATATTATTATTGCGCCAATCGTCTGTTCCAAATAAAAAAGAATTAAGATTTACATGAGGGTTGTGAGTGACAATAATTGTCAAGTAGTAAAACTATATAGAGCAAGCAGATACATATACCATTATGCTAGTTATTTGACAACGTACGAAACGATTGTTACTCTCATTTATTACTGTTATCTGGTTATCTAGTCATATGATTACCTTGCTCTGTGCTGAATTATTTAATATAATAATCATAGAAATATACTCTTTTTATGTATGTTTTAATAAGATATTTTTTTGTGTATATGTATTTATATTATGGTGTATTAAAAGTTATATTTTACACATAAATTATAAATAACAATTTTTCTAAAAAATCTAAAAGGTCCCATTATAATAAAAAAAAAAAAAAATCGGTCTATCAGTTGGCTCTGCGGGCCAGACCCAAAACTTCCCGCTGTTTTCGAGCTCAAGAACCTCGAAACATTATTGTGAATATATTTTCGAGCACTTCGAGCTCGAAAATACTTTTGTACGCTGTTGTTTTCGAAAAAAATGTTTTTCACCATTTTTTCTCCAACGATATCTCTCAAGCGAATTGAACGATTGAGACAGTTAAGGTAGCAATCGATGTGGTTTATTAAGTTCTAGAGCTGATTAGATTTTGAAATCGAATGATCCCATTTTTTTGTAGATATCCGAAAAAAAAAACGATTTTCCCTATTTTTTTAATCAACGATATCTCGTAAACGAATTGACCGAGAAAGGCGGTTAAGATAGCAATCGGCGTGTTTTATCAAGTTCTAAAGCTAATCAAATTTTGAAATTGATTTATCCAGTCGTATTTGAGAAATTAAAAAAAAAAAACAAAAAAAAATTTTTTTTTGAATTCTTTTATCAACGGTTTCTCTTGAACGAATGAACCGATTTTGATGGTTGAGGTGGCATTAGACGCGGCTTATACAGTTTTAGAGCTGATTAAATTTTGGAATCAATCCATCGAGCAAATTAAAAGTTATACAAATAAAACATTTTGGAAAAATTTTATTTTTGAAATATTTCCGAACGCACCCTATCGATTAAGCTCTATTAATTTTTTTATTTTTAAAGCTTCAAGATATTAACAAGCTGCGTCGAATGACACCTCAAAGATCGAAATCGGTTCATCCGTTCAAGAGTTATGAATATTTACATACATATGTACGTACGTACACACATACAGACATTCGGAAATCATTGTAAAATTAAGGGGATAGCTTCCTGAAACCTCAAAACGTCAAAATCTGATTGAAATTCGGTTTTTGCGAATCGGACCGAAACCAATAACTTCCCGAATTTTTTAAATTTTAAATTTTCTTAGAGGAAAGTTAAAAATTACGGGATACTTTTTATAAAAATGCATGAACAGTGTCATCTCCACCCATCTCCACCTATGAGCCTTAATTCGAAAAATAAATTTTTCTCGGACTTTCTGGGGTTCCTACTACTAGAGGACATCATAAGAAACAAAAAACGTTTATATTGTGTTGAGTTATTTCATAGTCAATAATATTTATTACTATTTTATAGTATTAAATGTTTTTAAGGCCGATTTATTCTTTGTTTTTTTCTTTATCATCACTATATCATAACCATTTCTGCGGAATAAATCATACGTTTTGTTCGTTGAATAATTAATTTGTATTAAAAAATTAATTTATTTTTTTGTTTACAAACTCTTCTATGACCATTATTTGCAACATATTGAATGGATTGGATTATTTTTCACGGTTATATATGTGTACACTTGACACTTAGTTTCACGGAAAAAAATTTTAAAAAATCGTATGAGCCTCACAGACATAAGGTCACAATAGAAGTGAAACTTTTTTAGGAGTTTTTTAAGAGTTAAGCTGGTCTAAATAAACAAATATATATATAATTTATTTAATTATCCGTTTATTTGGTACGGACCAAATAGAACTTAAATAAATCTATCGGTTCGTTGAATTAAGAATCATATAATAATAGATCTATCTACGATAATATTAAAGTAAGCATATGATATCTAGTGGTACGTTTTCACTTTTTTAGTCCAGTCGGCAAGTGATTTAAATGGCGGTCCTAGTAGATTAAGCGAGGCGGAGACCGATTTTGACGATTTTTTTTTTGATTCCGCACTAAAAAAGGATTTCCAAAAAAGTTGAACAGGTTTCCCGTGTTGCTTTTGATTATTTAAATATTTAAAAATTAGTACTTAGTTAACTTTTAAATATCTCGGAAACTATAGAGAAATCGGGAAAAAAAATTAAGAATAAAATGTAGAGAAATAATCAAAGAAAAAAATGAGACCAATCCGAAGTCTATACGACTAATAGTTTACGAGATATGATTTTTTTAATGCAAATTAATTTTTCGCCGCGCGCACGGGAGTAAACAATTACCTGGAACTTTTTGAAAAATGCATAAATTAATAAAAATTTTTTTCTAATTCGTAGTTCTTACAATTCAAGCCGATAAACGAAAAGTTTCAAATCGAAAAAATAATTTTTTCGATTTTTTACATTAAAAAAACCATTTTTTGATTTTTTAAATCCAAAAACCAAAAAATGGTTTTTTTAATGTAAAAAATCGAAAAAATTATTTTTTCGATTTGAAACTTTTCGTTTATCGGCTTGAATTGTAAGAACTACGAATTAGAAAAAAATTTTTATTAATTTATGCATTTTTCAAAAAGTTCCAGGTAATTGTTTACTCCCGTGCGCGCGGCGAAAAATTAATTTGCATTAAAAAAATCATATCTCGTAAACTATTAGTCGTATAGACTTCGGATTGGTCTCATTTTTTTCTTTGATTATTTCTCTACATTTTATTCTTAATTTTTTTTCCCGATTTCTCTATAGTTTCCGAGATATTTAAAAGTTAACTAAGTACTAATTTTTAAATATTTAAATAATCAAAAGCAACACGGGAAACCTGTTCAACTTTTTTGGAAATCCTTTTTTAGTGCGGAATCAAAAAAAAAATCGTCAAAATTGGTCTCCGCCTCGCTTAATCTACTAGGACCGCCATTTAAATCACTTGCCGACTGGACTATTTTGCAGGACAGTTAACTCTATGTGTTGAGTTCATTCTCAAATATATCCTGTTTGTATTGGTAAATGTTTTTCTTACAGTACTTCGTGAGTACTATTATTCAAATCAAAAATAATAAAAAATGAAAAAAAATTCAAACATGTCATCTAAAGAGTTGTTTTTCTTTTCTTCAGGAGAATAAATCGATGTGGTGGTTATCCGAGATTTATTCAAGCTATATTTTTTCTACTTTTTACAATCCATCTATACAACCTGTTTAATTGGTTTATGTCACTTAAAATAATTACACTACCTTAAATAATTTAATTTGTTTTATTACAGGTAAATTGTTATTGCTAATTAGTAGTTATTTATTACTTACACCAAGAATTTTCTCGTTTCTGATATAAACTAACGTTTTCGTATATAACAACCATCATAACTACTTATAGCAAGAATTCAATTACAAAAAGAAGAAAATTATTGATTTAAATTAAAAATTTTTTCTGTGCATTTAAACCTTAGTTTGTTGTATCAAATCATACAATATAGGTATCTGTGATACATTAAATTATGTATAGCTGTTGTCTATTTATCATGATGTTAACAAGAAAAAAATTTATTCGCAACTTTAAAAACTAAATTAATTTTTAATAGTTTTTTTCAATTTTTATGATTTTCAGATTTTTTTATCACTATTGACTTATATTCATTAAATAATAATAATAATAATAATTTAAAATACAATTTGATTCATTCAGTCAGTCATGAACGGTAATATATAATTACAGAAATTGTCCAAGTTTTAATAAAAAATGTATATATATGTTTTATTTTTTTAAATTTTCGTTTCTGTTTAATTGGCTTAAGTGAGAATGGATAAATGGATGTTAGTTTGTTGCTGGGAAATGCGCAGATACAAAATTGACATTACATGGGAATCACGCGATCCGTAGAATTACGTTACGGAGCGTGCTTCCGTCGTGTGTGGGTACACGCAGTATACAAGTATTGATGCGTACGTAAGTCAGTATATAGTATAGTATACCGATGGTCTATACTAGTGGACATTTCAGGAACATGATACACACCAGTACGACTAATGCAAACCTTGTTGCTACTATACGGAACCAACGAATGTGTATCACTTGGCTACTGTTATAATTCTCATTCTCTTTAATTTGCTCTCTCGTGTATTCTGATCGTGTACCCACGACCTCACTTCAACTATTTCTCATCTACTATATATATATATATTATTGGTATTGATACGGTTGTTACAACTATACTATTACTGATGGTACACTGTTTGATGGTACGGAACGACATCGATCGAACAATGTTGTTATACGATATATTCGACGAGAAGGACATGAGCAAAAGACACACTACAAGAGGTTTGCAACCGTGAAATAGAGAAATGACTACTCCAAGCCAATTAACCGATATAATTATATATTACACTCTATCCTCTATTATTATTTTACAGTTTAGACAAATTACAAATCTTAAAAATATATTAGATAAATATATATATATATATATATATATCCTATAAAGTTATATTTGTTAAAATATTCATATTCAAAATACATAAATTATAGATTTTAATTATTAAATAGCACTTCTTTATACAATTATTAATTTATTATTACGTATCAGTTACGTTGATTTTTCATTGATCAACATCGTCTTTTGTATTCATATAACAATATGATCGGGTTTGTTGATAATAAATTAATGACGCTACTTAACTTTACATGTGAATGTGCATAACTGTTTAAGTTTACAATTTATTGTATGATCAATAATCAATTACCAGGAATCATCGATATATACATATAAATTAGAACGCAAGTACTCTATCTCTAATTAGATGATTTAAATCGTAGGTATGTGGACCAAAGAAGAAAAACAGATAGATGTTAGATTATACATACGAGTGCACGACATTTTGTCTATTTATTTATTTAAATTTTTCTAATAAATAAATATAAAATACATGAAAATTGTCAATTTTATTTAAAATTATATATTTAGTCGAATGCTAATTAGTTATTGACTAATATATTTATAGCAACTTTCATTATTATTAAACATTTTTAACTTCCCGCAAAGAAAATCGACGATTTTCGAAAAATTCGGGAAATTATTGTTTTCACCCCGATTTGCGAAAATCGAAATTTCATCAGATGTCGACGTTTTGAGGCCCTAGGAAGCTATTCTGACTATTTTCAGAATGATGTCCGAGTGTCTGTATGCATGTATGTGTCTGTGTGTGTGGTCTATAACTTTTTAACTAATGAACCGATTTGGATGGTTAAGGCGGCAATCGAAAGAGCTTGTTGGCCATCAACTTTTCTAAAAATTTCAGATCATTTGATCAAGTAGACTCGAAAATATTGGTGAATTACGAAAAAAAAAATTTTTTTTTTTTAGTTTTTTATTGATTTCTCAGAAACGACTTATACGATCAACTTCAAAATCTAATCAGCTCTAGAACAAAATAAAACGCGTCGATTGCTGCCTTAGCCATCTCAATCGGATAATTCGTTCGAGAGTTATCGCGGGAGAAAGAAATGGTAAAAAACGGTTTTTTGCGAATATCTTCGAAACAACTGAACCAAAAAATTTCAAAATTTTATCAGCTCTAGACCTCGATAAAATACGCCGATTGCCGCCTCAACCATCAAAATTGGTCAATTCGTTCCTGAGATATCGTGGGAGAAAGAAATGCTAAAATCGGTTTTTTTCGAAAAAAAACGGCACACAAAAGTATTTTCGAGTTCGAAGAGCTTGAAAATGTATCCACGACAATGTTTTCGAGCTCCTTGAGCTCGAAAATAACGGGGAGTTTTGGGGCTGGCCCGCAGGGTCAACCGATAGACAGATTTTTTTTTACAAATCATACTGATTTAAATACGTAAAGATTATAATAATTTATCTTAATACAAAATTATTTTTACATATTTAATTAAAAATGTATAATTTATAAAGGTATGTGTGTGTGTGGTGAGTAAACTAAAATATCTAGTCCAACTATGACCAAGCTGGTTATTGGCTTAAGAGTAAACTTGAAATTGGTTGTCAGTTGTGGTTTTAATGGTTTTACGTGTAGCAGAATAGTAAATAGGAATTTGTGTGGAATTCTACTCATAAAGATACATACTTGATTTACTAACATCGTGTGTCGAATTTATGGGTCCAATAGTTGAATAAAACACTCGAAAGTTCTGTCAAAGCACAGTGGTGATATAGATTCAAAATAAAGTTTCGGATTGATATAAAGCAAAAAATACAAAACTTTTAATTCTTCTACATTGTTTTATATTAAAAAAAATTTTTCATTACATGTCTATATTTCATATATATAATTAATAAATAATTTAATTTTCAACAGCATAATCCGTTGTCAACTACATGGAGTAAAAAATGGTAATTTTTGCTATATTCAAGTAAAGGAAATGCCTATAATGACATCGTAAAATTTTTTTTATCAACAAAGGAAAAATACATGTATGAAAATGAGAAAAATAACCATTTTTTTCTCTGCGTAGTTAAATGTATATGACTTAAAATTTTCAAATACTTAAATTATTAAATGGTTAACTTGTCAGAAGTTTCATGTTTTATGCAATGTTTTCACGTGTTTTATTATTATTATTATTATTATTATTATTATTATTATTATTATTATTATTATTATTATTATTATTAGTATTACTATCTGCGTTTTATGTGTTTCAAGCTGAGCGAATCATTCTCATGCGTGTAAGAGTGGAACTAGCTTTTTCGTGGCTCATTGTTTTCACCACACAGGCGACCTAGTTTATTTCTCTTCACTGCTTTTAGCAAATTGCCTTCGGATTATATGGTACATTTAATATACACTAGTATACATAGATAATAATAACAACAACAATAATAATAATATTATTATTATAAATATTTAAGTTGAGAGTAAATATAGGATATTGATTTGGGAAATATAGTTGTGTATTAAACGTGTTTTGTTGCTATTTATTGTAAAAATAATATCTTTAATTAAATTATTATATTACAGTACCACGTGTTGAAATAGTTGACGAGCATGGTGCAACTGCTGGTGACAAATTTTACAAAGCAGGCAGTACAATTGAGTTAAAATGTGTTGTGAGCAAAGTTCCTCATCCTACTGGCTATGTAATATGGAGGCATGGAACTCGAATGCTAAATTATGATACTATTCGCGGGGGAATCAGGTGAGTTTATTTTATTTAATATATCGAATAATCAATTATAGTTATAAGATGAAAAGATAAATATATATTAATCAAAATGTTGATATGATTTTAATAAGATAAAATTAAATTTATTTAATAAATAATGGTTAATAGGGTGAGCCAAAAAAACCAACCTATCGAATTTACGTCTTAAAAAGGACCTATATATCGAGAGAAAAATTCCCCCATTGGGCAAAATTTTTAGCTCAATTTTAAAATGTGTCGGTAGCCATTTGAAATTTACTATTTAAATAACATGCAATAAAAATTTTTTTGATTAAAAATATTATAACTTTTGAACCATGTGAGACAAAAATTCGGCTCTAGAATATTCATGTAGAACATTAAATTTCTTAAAAGAAAGTCCTGGGAGTCGAATTTGTAAACTTTATATTTCGTATACTAACAGGCCATCAAAGTCTAGAGAAAACCGAATCATACAAATTTAAGGCTTTATTATTAAAAATATCAATACTACGAGAAAATTTGTTCTACATATAGTGCAATGAAATCACCAAAAACATCCACGTTGTAACAAATAATATTTTGTTATCGATCACAATAAAAGAAAAGTATTTGGAAAATCCAAATGAAGCCTTAAATTTGTATGATTCTGTTTACTCTAGACTTTGATGGCCTGTTAGTATACGAAATATAAAGTTTAAAAATTCGACTCTCAAGACTGTTTTTAAAGAAATTTAATGCCATACAAGAATGTTCTAGAGCCAAATTTTTATCTCACACGGTTCAAAAGTTATAATATTTTTAATCAAAAAAATTTTTATTGCATGTTATTTAAATAGTAAATTTCAAATGGCTACCGACACCTTTTAAAATTGAGCTCAAAATTTTGCCCAATGGGGGAATTTTTGTCTCGATATATAGGGCCTTTTTAAGACGTAAATTCGATAGGTTGGTTTTTTTGGCTCACCCCAATGGTTAATGATTAAATCGTTTTATTATTAAGCAGCACCATTAATAATAGTAATAGTAGTAGTAGTAGTAGTAGTAGTAGTAGTAGTAGTAGTAGTAGTAGTAGTAGTAGTAGCCATTTGTCCCTTGTTGTACATATATCTATATCCTATAGACGACGTCCGTGTAAAACGATGGACGTCGTTGCAGGTGGAACTTGGTACGTAGTAATGACGGGTTTCACGACACACCAGCATTTCAGTTCACAGTGTGTGATCTAATTGGTTATATTCCACGAAATTGATGAATTTTAAACGACTACCCGAGTTCCACTATGGATTTAAATCACTTTTGTTAGTCGGGTTTTCAATCAGCAGCATCAGACATATTGGTGAGGTTCACTGCTTTATTTTTATTTTTTGAATACGTCGTTGTCTGCAACACTATACTCTTTATATTGTTTTTCTTATTTTCATACTTTTATTTGTTGTTATAATTATTATTATCATTATTGTTTAAAAATCAAAATATTTTTTTCACAATTGATTTATTAAAGAAAAAATCTGAAAACTAGCTGACCCTGCAGGCCAGCCCAAAAACGTCCCGCTGTTTTCGAGCTCAAAGCCGCGTTGAATGCCACGTTGAAGATCTAAATCAGTTCATCCGTTCGAAAATTATAGAATATTTACATACGTACATACACACATACACTCGGACATCCTCCTGAAAATAGTCAGGATAGCTTCCTACACGGAAAGATTGGAACCCAACTGGTTACTGTTCTGCACCCGACTCAGTACGGTGCTGGAAAAAAATGCTCGATCGTGGCGCAGCGCCATACTGATTACTGTGCAGGACCTGACTGAGTCGTGTGCGCATATCACTCCGTCAGGTTCCGCACAGTAATCAGCGTGGTGCTGCACCACAATCGAGCATTTTTTTTCAACACCGTATATTGAGTCGGGTGCAGAACAGAAACCAGTCGGATTCCAATCTTTCCGTGTAGGACCTTAAAACGTTGAGATCTGTTTAAGACTCAGTTTTCGAAATTCGGACCGAAACCGATAACTTGTCTTTTGCACACCTCGAACGCGAAGCGGAAAGGTAGTGCGCTACTATCGTCAAATGTCAAAGAAGGGTTTTTTTTTAATTTAAAATTTTCTTAGCGGGGAGTTAAAAAAGTTAAAAATATTTTATGTTATTTGATTAATAAATTTTAATAGCTATCACAATAATAAAAATATAAATTGTAAACAATTAGAACAAGTAAACTATTATTTTTGTCATTATTATCAGGTGGAATATAACTGAAATGTAACGATACAAAGTTGAATTAGTAACCAGCAGGTGCCTGACCACACACGTTAAATTTATCACCATATATATGCAGTACGGGTTTGCAGGTTCCAGAACTAACAAAAATTAAGTCAGTACACGTAGATTGTGAGATACGCTATTGCCAGCATGCCTGGTTTAATTATTGGTCCAACGCCTATTGGACGTGATAGACGTTTATTCGTTATTTCGTTCATTCGTTAGGTTTTTTTTTTTTTTACTCATATAAATATATCCGTATAAACTTGGATGTATAAATTTTCCCTAGGAGATATAAGTTTAAGGGATATAAGTTTAAGGGCTGATAAATTTATTAAGTAAACAAATATATATGTATATTTATAAATTTTTTTTATCTGACTAAAATATCAATTTTTATAGTATTAAAAGATTATGATTATTTGGTTAGAAATTAAGTCATATTAAAAATTATTTATACATTGATGAAAAATTTTTTATACTTAAATTAAAAAAGCTTAAAATATTAACATCTATTTAAATTATGCAAAGTTATATGAAATTAAATTAATTTATTAATGTAATTTGTGTTATATTGAACAAAAGGCTATTAGGTCACTGTCATTAGTCTGCTACGTTATCCTGTGCCAAAGAACTAGTAATAATTTACAAAAGTCCAATGCAAAGACTGCACTTTAAGATAATTAATGAAATATATCTTTCTTACTGATATACACATATAGAAATAATGATAATATGAACTACCTATGATCAATTATTTATAAATATTCCGTTAACTGCTTATTAAAGGTTATTGGTTATTACTTATATAATAGCAGTTATTGACTACACTGATAGAAAAACTATCTTGATTCAAGAAAATTTTTTTCTTCAAAATGCGATTCTTGTCCAAAATTTTTAATTATTTCAATTCAAGAAATAAGTTCTTGAACCAAAAAATTAAAATTCGCAGATAAAGAAAAAAAATTCTTCGTTTAAGAATTATGTTTTTCAATGAAGCCTTTTTCGTTTTGAAACAAAATACTGATATATATCGCTTAAGAATTTCTTGCTCTTGGATTAATATACTCTCTAAAAATGAATCAGTGAAATTCACTTCAAATTAATGAATATTCACTAGGAACCAGCTATAAGTATACCACTGACTGAATTAGTGGTATACTTATAGCTGTAGAAATAGTGACTATCCACTGATTCGCGAGAATTTCACTAATTCATTTTTGAAACAAGATCAGTTTTTAGAGAGTAGGCAAAATGTAGGTTTAAGACATTACCGACTTGTTTCGAGAATGGCACGGTTTTTAATCTCTCTTCGAGCTCAAAAAACTGTGAGGCCGGTAAAATATACCTACACTGAAAAAAAAAATAATTTTTTGCCCGACGATAGATCAAAAATCTAATTAATTTTAAGTTTTCGTGAGCTCTTTCGATTTCCACCAAGAACGTTCCAATCGGTTGATTCGTTCCAAAGATATCGTCGGACAAAAAAAGTTTACACACACACACACTTACTCACGGACGTCCATCCGGAAATAGTCAGAATAGCTTCCTAAGACTTCAAAACGTCGACATCTGATGAAAACTCGATTTTCAAAAATCGGACCGAAACCAATAACGTCCCTTTTTTTTAACATTTGTAATTTTCATAGCAGGAAGTTAATAAATAATGTTAAAATACATTTTTTTTATCACAAATTATTATTTAATAATATAGACAATTTTTTGTTACAATCAATAAAATATCAACCGATAATACATATATTGGGTGTAGTTAAAAATTTGATATTTATTATCAATGATTTAACAAGTTATTGGGTACAATACAAATAATACTGCATGACATTGTTTGTCAGTGATGATGTTTAATTGTTAAAAATTGATGTATACGATGAATTATGACGCGAAAACTATCATATTCAAATGGCAGCACGATTGATACGTATCACAGAAATTTTAGATATCGTTATGTGCAAGGTGCTACCACTGTGGTCAGATTGGCACGTGCCCGATGTTGCGTAGTTGGACTATCAAGTATCAAAATTATATAATAAGCGTGCCTATTGTTTCTTGAAGATTGTGCAGACTGTTAAATATAATATCTATATATATCATATATATTTTCTTTACTTAACGTTTTTCTACCAATCGACTGTACATAGTATATATATATATATGACATGTGCTTGTATGTTGATGTGAGTTGTGCAGATGGACCAATATGTGGCATCTGGTGTAACATCGTAACGTACTTGAAGCTTGGTATAACAAGCTAGAGATTCGTTGGTGTGCACTGTGATGGGAAAAGTTTCTATGGCATGCAAGCTTTCAGAGGCGTTGTTCTGTTCTTGACTCTGTCCGTTTTATATTCTTCATCTTGATTGCTGGTAAAGATTATATATATTATATATATACATCAAAACTATCTTTTTTATACTTTTACGTTGCAGAAGATATTAGTAGACTGCAAAAACGTACGTTCTACTTAGATACAGAGTCAGAAAGGAATACAGATACCACAAAATGAAATACTATGTAATACCATGTACCGCACTACCATATACCATCTAACCAATGTGCTTTTCCATAACTAGCAACATTTTTTAAATTATTATTATATCTGATCACTAATGTAATTTACTTATTAAAGTATGAGTATTATCTAATATTTCCTTTAGTTTATTTTTTTATAAATTAAGATTGCAAATTAATAAATGTATCGTTTTTTTTCTTCAACTATCTATATTAAATAAAAAAATACAAAATTTAAATTAAAATAAATATTTTAAATACTACTTATTTTTTCTAAATTATTTTTTCTTTTTAACACCCTTGTTTATACATGTAACGTAAATAATAACGTTGACATAAAAAATATTTAGTGGGCATTAAAAAAAAAAAAAAAAACAAATCTAAAAAACGGTTGACCCTGCGAGCCAGCCCTGAAACTTCCCACTGTTTTCGTGCTTCCTGAGCTCGAAAACATTATTTTCAATATGTTTGACCTCGTTGAGATCAACAATATCTTTGAATACATTGGTATTGTCGAGCTCTTACAGCTCGAAAAAAGTTACGTTTTGTATGAATATCTGAGAAACTGAAAATAATCAATAAGGATCGTTTTTTCAAGTTTTTGCTCAGGATTATGCTTGATAAATTCGATGTTTTTGAACAAAAATTATTAGAAATGATCAAGACTAAGACTTACGTTAGCTCCGTGCTGATAAGATTTGGAAATCAATCGATCAAGCTGTTGTTAACAAATTTCAAAAAATCTAAAAAAAATTAATTGTTTTCTTTTTTCAACATTTCTTCTATATCTTGAACAGTAAAACATTGAAGGATTTGAAGAAAGAAAAATGTCTAACTCCATTAACGATAATAATATTTTATAGTTATATCATATCACTATCTGACAACATTACACTGTAAAAAATCCGGAGTGAATCCGGAGTGAATTGGGAGTGAAAGAAAATCCGAATTCACTTCGGATTCACTCCGCCACTCGGAGTTCCGAAGTTTTAAAAAAAATCACTCCGCATGCGGAGTGAATTGGGAGTTTTTTTTTAGCGGAGTGATCTCGGAGTGACGCGGATTTTATTTCGCTCCCAATTCACTCCGGTCCGGAGTTTTAATTCTTAAATAAATTTATATTAATTTATAAGAAACTGCTAAACAATGTTTGTGTGTGTGTGTTTGGGTGTGTGCAGGTGTTTGTGTGCGTGTGTGTGCCTAAATATGTATGTGTGTGCATATCAGCTGATCAATAATGTAATACCCGAATTTTTACTTCGATTTTATTATGTGGAGTTATATTTTATTAATAATATTTTCAAAGCTCCGCTCCGGAGTGAATTTCACTCCGGAGGGATTAAATTAATAAAAAATTATCTACTCCGCGAAAACTCCCCTGCGGAGTGAATTTCACTCCAAGGGAAGTGAATAATTAAAAATTCATTCACTCCGGATTTAATCCGCATTCACTCCGCGAATTTTTTAGTGTATAGTACTGAGTATTATTAGATATTGTTAAAATTAATAGTAAAATGTAAATTTAATTTGATTTTAAATATTGAATGCATACCAATTTTTTTTTTTTTAATTAACGTATTCTTCTAATTATAAAAAGTTATCTTAAATTATCTATCTATAAAATGGAACTGAAATAAAATATTAAATTTCAATTTTGTTTATATTTTCATTTCCGTTACACTCACAAATTTTTATACTTACATGTCCTTCAGCCATAGATGAATTTTTAATGGTTTTTCTTTGTTTTATTCAATTTAATTAAAATTTTTTTTATTTTAGTATGACAAGCGACCGCATCTCGGAAATTTGCATGAGTAAATCGCTTACGGATACAGAAAGATTTAACGCCACAGCTTGACTGACAATTGAATAGACAATGAGAATTTTTTTTTGTATAATAAGATAAAAAAAAGTCATATATTTAATTAATTATTATACGTTTGAAACATTTTTTTGCATACTTTGGTTAATATTCGTAATAATATCATCATTGCCTCACTTAATAGTTAATTGTTGATAAACTAATGGAAAACGATTGATTTATTAATTGAAGATGTGTGTGAGTAAAGTATTAATTAATATAATATTTGAAATTTAATTATCAAAGTGTTAAGTGTTTGCAAATAAGCTTTTTGCGTACGACAAGCAATTGAAGTATAATAAATTAACCATACATTATTAAAGGGGTTTTCGTTGGACCGTATCAGTCTCGCTTACTCTACTTCTATATTCTCTTTCACATGATTACATATCTACATTGTATATATCAAATGAAAGGCAATTTCAGAAGGCGGAGGAGAAGGAGAGCAAGTTATAGCTTCTATTCCCTCGATTGGGCTATTCGGGTATGTGGTGTCAGCAAATTATTCGCTTACTGAATGTGCACATTTAACAATTCAAAATTCATTTCGGGACATCGTATAATACCGCACACAATATATATATATATATATATATATATATATGTTAAAATAATTAATTAATTAAAATCCTTAATTTTTTTTTCTTCTCAAATTAGATTTTTTAAAGAGCCAATTTAGTGTTGTGATCTGCTGTGAAGTGCTGTGACTCATCTAGTGCCGTAAAATTTTTGAAATCTTTGACAAATGAGATTTTTTCTATAAATGTTCAATCTTCCTAATGGAACAAAATTCGTATAAATTAAGTCAATTCGATAAAAACAACATTTTTTTTGTCAAATTTAACCTCTCAGAGGGACATTTTGATGTTGTGAGCTGCTGTAAGATGATAAAATTCATCTCGAGCGGCGTAAAAAAGTTTTTTATCAACTAATTTGATTAATTTTACTTATTTTCATGCCTTTGAATGATTTGCAATTCGTTATAGGGTAATCGATACGCAAAATAAAAATTTGGTGCAGGATCATATTTTAAATATTTGTTCTGCAATCAAAAGCATATTAGAGACAGCAAAAAAAATCACAGCTATTAATAACTTGTTCTAAGAGAATCCATCCGCCCCCACCCCATCTACCCCTATAATCATATTTGTATTCATGAAAGTAATAGTCATGCATTAATATGATAAGTAGATTAAAATTCAAAGTAGAAGCATCGGTGTTTTATTTAGCAAAAAAATTACAATTTAAACATTAGTATAAGATAATTTAGCTCTGTAGAGTATAAAAAAAAATAACATTAAAAAATGTACAAAATTGTTTAAAATTTTTTTTATTGCAATTAGATGCAGTATTAATTGGATTTTTCATGATACCAGCATCGAAATTTAAAGTTTCAGTACCTCTTCAGCCAATCGAAACAAGCTAATTTCAAGTCCATGCTGCACACAACTGATAGAAAATTCGTAATTCACAAAAACTACCTTCATACAAGCGGGCAGAAATATGCGTGTCCCTTGTAAAGAAACACAATTGTTTCTGCCCGGTGTTAGTTATATTATTACTCTCATTTGTTTACTTGTCACTTCAGTTTACTCATTTCATTTTTTAAGTGACAGTTTTTATTAACTAAATGAAATTACTAAAAAATTAGTTAAATTTTTGTCTTATTTACTATTCAATAAGTGACTTTAAATCACAGATTTCTCATTCTCTAGCAGTTCTTCGCATCATCGGCTGGAAATTTTTTCTTACTGGCTATTGACACTGAATCTTCAAGTTCCGATGCAGATAATCATGAATAATATGTCGTGTGAGTCAGGATAAAACATGATTTTAGACTGCGGGTGATGTCAGCCCCTGCCTGAAATCGTCTTGTTTTATCCCTTGTCACACAATATACTATTGTTGATCTAAGAAAAGTTTTTACATTTAAGATTATTGAGAAGATTGAATTCTATGCAAAACGCGAAATTTGTATATTGATCCAATTTTTATACAGATGTATCTAAGTGCGTGCAATAAATAAATAACATCTATCAAGGTGGATATCTGTGACGAATACATAATGCAAAGAACGGTTGGATACAGTTATATATATATAACCAGAGAAAAAGAGAAGCAAAGCCGTAGATTCTGTAGACGACACGAACGCCTTTGAGATGTCCAGCGACCAAGTGCCTCTCTGAGGGCTTTTAAGCTCAACGTTAAGCTTAGATTTATTGTAGACCTATTTGCACAAGTAAAGCTATTGACTGTAGACATTAGTTTGGATTATATAAACTGGATAAACGACTTCATACCAACTTGAGTACGTATATATATTGTTATTTAAATAATTCATGAGTAATGAGTAATAATAATTATTATTTAATGTTTTGTTTTCACATTATTGAACTGTCATTTTTCATAATTTTAATATAATTTATATTCGTGTCAGTGTCCTTATCAGAACCAAAGCTTTGTCAATTAATTTAGATTGCTACTTATTATTAGATAATAATAAATCAATAATAAAAAATAATAATCTAAATATAAGTACACTGGTCACAGAAATTAAGGGATAGAAAAAAAATCCGAAATTTTTAGGTGATTTTCAACATGCTGTAACTCGGTGAAAAATGGTCGTATAAAAAAACTAAAAAAAGCAAATGGTAGCCTCAAGTTTCTAGTTTTCAAATCTGGACCTCAAAATTTTTTATCATGTACGGTTCCGGAGTAATCATAAGAAAACCAACGAAAAAAAAAATTTCAAAATTTTTGCTGGTCTTTCAATACCTCTATGGGCGACAATAAATTTTTTTGAATAATCCGACTGTCTGACTTTTCTCGGAAATTTTATGCCCTTTAATTTGGTGGCCTTAAAAAGTCTCTACGACGATTTGGCGCCGAGTTATCATTGATCAAAGCAAAAAAGTCCATTTTAGCTTTGATAATCAATAACTCCGGATGTATTGGTCCTACAAAGAATGGAAGTAGGGTTTTGAAAACTGGAAAACATTCTCTATAAGGCAAAATTAGTGGCATTTGATAGAAAAATTTTTTTTAAAGCGATATTGTTTGGTAAAAAACAGGTCAAAATTCACAAATTTAAGGATATTCGGAAATCTTGCTATAACTTTGGCTATAACCGATAAACAAAGGATATCTTCGACTTTTTTTCAACCTCAAAGTGTCCTGAAAAAACCCTGAAAATTTCAAATCGCTGCGATTTTTCTTTCTTAGTACCCCGAAGCTTTAAATTTATCGATTTTGTCAAAAATCACCATAATTGGTAGTTTCTCGGTTTTTGTTCATTTTTTCGATTTGAAAATGTTTTTTTTACCGATAATCTTCATTTCTTTGATCAAAAAGATCGATTATCGAAAAAAATTGAAAAACAAAAAATTTTGAAAAAAATTTTTTTTTTTTCAAAATTTTTTTTTTCAAAAATTTTTTTTTTTCAAAATTTTTTTTTTTTGTTGTATCTGCAATGATTTATCATTGTCAAAAAAAAATCCTAAAATTTTTTTTACCGCTGTAACTGCATCTGCTTCAAATGTCAACTTAAGAAACATACCCTTTGGGTAACTCTAATGCCGGCGGTAAAAAAAATTTTAGGATTTTTTTTTGACAATGATAAATCATTGCAGATACAACAAAAAAAAAAATTTTGAAAAAAAAAAATTTTTGAAAAAAAAAATTTTGAAAAAAAAAAAATTTTTTTCAAAATTTTTTGTTTTTCAATTTTTTTCGATAATCGATCTTTTTGATCAAAGAAATGAAGATTATCGGTAAAAAAAACATTTTCAAATCGAAAAAATGAACAAAAACCGAGAAACTACCAATTATGGTGATTTTTGACAAAATCGATAAATTTAAAGCTTCGGGGTACTAAGAAAGAAAAATCGCAGCGATTTGAAATTTTCAGGGTTTTTTCAGGACACTTTGAGGTTAAAAAAAAGTCGAAGATATCCTTTGTTTATCGGTTATATCCAAAGTTATAGCAAGATTTCCGAATATCCTTAAATTTGTGAATTTTGACCTGTTTTTTACCAAACAATATCGCATTAAAAAAAATTTTTCTATCAAATGCCACTAATTTTGCCTTATAGAGAATGTTTTCCAGTTTTCAAAACCCTACTTCCATTCTTTGTAGGACCAATACATCCGGAGTTATTGATTATCAAAGCTAAAATGGACTTTTTTGCTTTGATCAATGATAACTCGGCGCCAAATCGTCGTAGAGACTTTTTTAGGCCACCAAATTAAAGGGCATAAAATTTCCGAGAAAAGTCAGACAGTCGGATTATTCAAAAAAATTTATTGTCGCCCATAGAGGTATTGAAAGACCAGCAAAAATTTTGAAATTTTTTTTTTCGTTGGTTTTCTTATGATTACTCCGGAACCGTACATGATAAAAAATTTTGAGGTCCAGATTTGAAAACTAGAAACTTGAGGCTACAATTTGCTTTTTTTAGTTTTTTTATACGACCATTTTTCACCGAGTTACAGCATGTTGAAAATCACCTAAAAATTTCGGATTTTTTTTCTATCCCTTAATTTCTGTGACCAGTGTATATTATCAATAACTAAAATTAAATATAAAACAATCCTTATAAACAATTTAACTTTAATAATATACTCAATTTTCACTAATAATATAAACTAAAAATAATAATAATACTAATAATAAATATATGATTGTTGCATAACACTTGTAATTATTAAAATTAAGTTCAAAATGGTTATTATTATTATTATTATCAAATAAGGTAGATATTTTTTATCGTTTACTCTTTTTATTCAATTGAATTATATTGAAATTTTCACAATAACAGCAATTCGATAAAACCGTAAACAACAAAATGGTATACAAGTGTATAAGATTGATTCATTCGTATAAAGCCGGATCAGAATGACCAGAAATCAATTGGATGACCCATTAACTAGGCGGTAAATAAACGGACGTTAACTTTGAGAAACACCAGAAGTAAAATAGTACTAGCACTTACTGAATCGATATTTAATCTCTTTCTGTTTCTTGCTTTGCTCTCAAAGTCCAACGAGAAACGATAATTTTCAGTAAATTGAAATCAGATTCAGTTCTTTGTATCTATCTATTGATCTGGATATACCACTGGCGTTTGCTTAACCAAACCATACTTACTGCTGTCAATTTATATCGTTTTTTTTTTCTCAACTTTATTATGTATTATTTTTCATTTATTTTTAGCTAGATTTATTACAACAAAATATTGACGAAGTTTAATGATATATACATGAATAATCTTATATGTAGTAATAGTATAATTATTTAAAAGTTCTACGCATAAAAATTTATTTATAATACTGGCTCAAACACATGATTTACCTCATTTGAAATCACTTGACAATTTACTCGAGGAGAATTTAAAACATTTATCACATTACTCATTACGCCATTACAAACTTTGTTAAGGAAGTATCTAAATTTTTACTTGACAAAACTTTACTAGAGTGTGACAATTGTAGTAATTTAATTTTCAATAATTAGTCAAATTTAATGTTTTAATGTTATTCGAGTTAATTAAAAACAAATCAGTTAGATCTGTTAAAAATCATGAAAAAAACAGTAACTCATTTAATAAAGCTTATAAAATTGAATCAAGAGAAATTATTGTACCTAAAGTTTACACGATAATGCAGACAGATGTAACAGAAATATTATCTGTCGGTAGTTGACTTGAATTATATTATTTAAATATAAAAAAGAACTCCGCGTGTAATATATGATCCATCGAAAGTTAAAAAATTGAATTGATAAATTCTGCAAATGCCGACGGACTAAAAGGATAAGCTGGAGAATAAAAAATCGAGAAAAAAAAAATCAAATCAAATGCGAATGCAAAAAAAAGTGGAGTAAGGTTTACAATAAGCGGATATAGCAAGCTATACTTTGCGTATATATGTATGTATATACTGTAGATAAAAATTTAGTTGTTATTTTTATTGATTCCAAGGATACTTCCGGAGGTTTATTTTATTCACTTTTATTATTATTTACGTCATCAATAAAAATAAAAAAATAACAATATTTTTTAGAAGAAATCTAACGCTTGTCGCTTTTTCAAAAGCCTGTGACTTGGTCAAAAATTGACCAAATGGCAATTTGTTTTTTTTTCCATTCTTTGTTTTTAGATGTTGTTTTTGAAAAAAAAAAATACAAAAAACTACTTGTTGGTGTCGTCTATTTTTTTTCAATTTTTTGAAAAGAATCCAAATTTTTTTAAAGATTACGACTTAAAACTTTTTTTTTTCTTTTCAATTTTTCAAACTCTGAGGTCTTTTATAAATCCTCGAAAATTTCCAGAGTAAAATTTTTCGTGAAATCAACCCAGCAGGGAAAAAATTTTTTTTTCAATTGATAGAAAAAAATAGAAGGAAAAGTCGGCCCACTCTGCGCTAGGCGACATATTTTTCAGAATTGAACAAAGCTTTTTTTAAGATAAAAAAAAAATCAAAAACGTCGGACTTGGAGAAAATTGCTAGAAAATGTCTCGAAAAAGTGAAAAATTCCATAGACTTTAATATCTTACACTGAAAAAAAAATTTAAGTCCTATTGGTATACATACCAATGAATTGGTATTGGACTACTATGGGTGGAAATAGTCACACAATGTCAAGAGGACAAAACGGGACGAAACTCCAAGTTTTGTCCACCCGAAAATAAATTTCTTATTCCTCCGGACTTTATTGGAGTCTTTCCTGCTAGAATAAAAGTATTTTCGAGATCAAGGAGTTTGAAAATAGCGGGAAGTTGTGGGGCTGGCTTGCAGGGTCAACGGTTGTCTAGATTTTTAACTTCCTGCTAAGAAAATTGAAAATTTTTAAAAATTCGGGAAGTTATTGGTTTCGGTCCGGTTTTCGAAAATTGAATTTCTTTCAGATCTTGATGTTTTCAAGTTCTAGGAAGCTATTCTGACTAATTTCAAGATGATGTCCTAAGTGTATGTATATGTGTATGTACGTACATACGTGTGTAAATATCTGTAACTTTTGAACTGTTGAACCGATTATGATCGTCAAGGTGGCATTCGACGTAGCTTGTTTATTTCTACAAGCTGTGAAAATTTGAGCTTGATCGGTAATGTGCGTTCGGAGATATTCCAAAAAAAAAATTTTTTCATAAATGTTTTTTTGGATAACTTTTAATGTGCTCGATGGATTGATTCCAAAATCTAATTAGCTCTAAAACTTTATAAGCCGCGTCGAATTCCACTTCAACCATTAAAATCAGTTCATTCATTCAAGAGAAACCGTTAACGAAATAATTAAAAAACATTTTTTTTTTTCGAAAACAATAACATACAACAGTATTTTTGAGCTCAAAAAGCTAAAACACAGCGGGAAGTTTTGGGGATTGGCCCCCAGAGTCAATCAATACACAGATTTTTTTTCCTAGTATTGTTATTATAATCAATATTATTATTTCCATCCTTCTTAAAAATGCTTTTTAAAGATTAGGTTTATGGATATATTTACAACATATACAATAAGCTTTTTCTTATTTAGTGTGAGCAATTAAGAAAACTGAGTTGTCACAACTAATCAAAGCAAAATTATATAAAACGTTTAAATCAAAGACGCTTTTTTTTTGGTTTTTCTCTATGAATTAAATGAAATTGACGACAAATTTCAAAGCAAGTCATTTTTTTTAGTAGAATCGAGAATCCCAATTAAATCACTATTATAGTTAAACTATCTTTATACAAAAAAAATATAATTATCACATTTTGCTTTTTATTTTTAATAATTTCAATAAAGTTTATTTTCTGAATTCAATAATTCAGTAGATAAATTTAGTAGGGGATGGTGGGGCAGATTAAGTAGGGAGTTTATTTTTTTCAGCGGAGTGACTTCGGAGTAATCTGGATTTTATTTCATTCCACATTTACTCCGATTCAGAGTTTTTTAATGTTAAAATAAACTCCTTTTCAGAGTGAATCTCACTCCAAGGGAATTAAATAAATGCACTGTCATCCGCTTCGCATTCACTCCGCGAAATTTTTACAGTGTAACATTTTAATTTTTTGTGCGAATAATAATAAAATTTTTTATCTCTGACACTTGAATCTTTTGTATATATGGCTAGTATATAATAAACCCAACACTTTTAGAGGATTGATCTCTCTAATGGGATCGGGATAACATGTATAAAATAACTGAACTAAGAATAATGAACATGAGTGCTGGATAAAATGAATTTCAAGAATGAGTATAATAATAAAAAAAAAAAACTATAGTGAGAGAGAGACAGTAAAAAATAAACGCAAAGTATGGTCAGAATTAAATTCCTACCACTAGAAAAATGAAAAAAAATGAACAATACAAATTGAATTTATGGTATACAGGTTTATGTAGATATATATAAATATAAAAGACGTATGAACTGCTGTTGGATTACATACATATTGTCGTGGTAATGTGGTACTTTGGAATTTAGACAGCATTTAAAGTATACCGATAATAGCAGCATTGCATTCCATCTTTTCCATACATTACTTTTTCGTTTTATTAAAACTTTACTATATATTCCTTGATATATTATATTTTTATATTTAAAAAATGTAACTTAAATTTATACAATTATTATAAACGATGATATAACTTGTTATTATACAAAATGTTAATCGAATAAATTTTTACAAATTTTTCTATTATTATTATTTTATTTTATTTAAAAATTAACTGACTGGATTTTAAAAAACTTTTGTTCAACCAAGTTTATATTTATTCACGTATGCTTCAATACCTTTCCATATTTATTTTATAATTACTTGTGTGCCAAAGGTTTTGCTTGGAATGACATAACATTAAAAAAAAAATATATATATATGTATAAATAAATTATTAAAACTCTCTCGAGTGAAGAAAATGTTTAACGTTCTTCCTCGTTATTCAGTAATTCAGTACTTGAGGATACAACAGTAGGAATCCTCAACTCATCTTCAAGGCTCGTAAATTCATTAAATTTTACGCTTACTTGACTCCCCATTAGTAACAATTATATTAAGTTTGTTTTTTCTCCAATTAAAGTACGTCATTAACATAATATTATATCTAATTTTTCATTCTCATCATTAAAATATTTTTTTTTTTTTTTATTAAACTTAATATTAGAAATAAATATTTTAAAAACTCACTATTTAGATTGACTAATTGATTAATGTTATTTCCAACAGTTATTCATTTATTAATTTCATGCGTTATTTTGGTCAACATCTATAGTCTCACAATTGAATGCACTAGACACGACGACCAGTTGTGATTGTCTTGTATTATGTGAGGTCTAAGATTTAGTCTATTAATCTGATTTTTACTAACACTACGTATATATACTTACTCACACTATACACAAATTGTAAAGCTTACTGAAAATATATTTTTTAACTGTATTTGATGAAATTTTTATTGTCTGTAATTTGCCGACTAATAAAATTTATTTACTTATTTGATTAACCAGCTATTATTATAAATTAATAACACTAAATTTTTATTTGGCTTTTGATAACCGCAACAAGTTTCGACTTGATGGCCAAATAAATTATATTATTTATCTATCTATCTGAATGCATAGGTAAACAAATATCATGAGTTTTTTAATTTAAAAAATAATAAAAATGATGAAAAGTTTCGCAAAAAGTAATGGTGACATAAAAAAAACCCGTCATTTCTTATAATTGTAACATGATGAAAAAGCACACAAAATTTAATCAGAACGAAAGCTGTTTATTTCTATCTATTAAATTTATCTTTACTTAACACTGGTGTAGGATTAATATCAGTAATATATATTAAGTATCCCTGATTTTATATTAATTATTGACAAAAGACATTTATAGCATTCTGCTATTAAAATTTATACATGCTTAATCATTTTTTTGTTTTGTTTTTATACAATAATTTTAAGGGTTGGTCGATTGTTATATTATTTAAACATTTTTTATTATCTGCCCTCCCAACGAATACAGGATACAATTCACTAGCTGTGTTCCTCAGCAATTTTTATATATCTTTATTTTCTATTTTCTATTTTCGGTTTTCTGTTTTTAGCGTTAAGACTGACATGGGCGCCGAGGGGGCGGTTTCGCGGCTGTATATTGCAAATGCCAACAAAAAAGACAGCGGAAACTACAGCTGCGCTCTAGCGGATATCGCTGCAACAACAGTCTCCGTTCATGTACTTAACGGTATGTAACTATTGTATTGCAACATCAACGATAATGCATCTTGGTTGTAGTATTTCCATTGTCATGTTTTAACTTAAATAATCGTTTTATCCTTTTATTTTTAACAGTGCGAGCAATTTTAAATTTTCAATAAATTTTTTATTTTTAAGTAATGGCCCATTTTGCCTCAGGTGTGAGTTCTTAACAGTTCTTAATTAAATAATTTAAATAACAATCTCTTGAAGATAAAGAAAGTATTTTTGTAGGTTGCGTTATACATTTATATCTATATATAATAAAAATAATAATAAAGAAGGTGAAGCGAAGAATATATAATGGACTTGAAATGAGAATGGTTGTAGTAGAACGTAGAAAGCCAAGTCGGTATTGAATCCTCGATTATTTATAGGTAAAAGTGATCAATATAATTTTCCAGTCTTGCGAATTTTTGAGCAATTGATTTCCTTAACAGTTATTCACACTTGTTGTTGGCACTCAATACTTAACAATCAATGCACATCCTTCAACTTTTTATTGTTTGTATTTATCTGATCCTAGGGTCGTAGCCCCTTAAGGACCATCAATCGAAAAAATGATAAATATTTATGATGTTGTAATAGATATTATTGCTGTGGTTGTTTTTTTTGTTATTGTTGGTGTTTAAAAGAGCTACTATTATACAATCGATCTTTCATATTATTTTATATATATTTTAGTATTAACTATAATTACTGCTTTGGACATTGATATTTAATTAATATCACTTAGTTCAGTTTTAAGTATCTTGCGGATTCAATTTTTTAACAACAAAAACAATAGTAATGAAAAAAAAAATTTACTTATTTATGTATTTAATAATTTTATCGGTCCTGAAGCTTTTGTTTCCTGAGGGCCGCAAATACGAAAGTAATCAAGTAGTACAAACGTAATTATATATAAGGGAGGGCCGGGCAAAACGGTGTACTTAAAGAAATACTGAGTTTTCGAGGACTCAAACACGCTAAATCTTTTTTTTTTTTTTAATGATAATCAAAGTAAATAGAAAAAATTTTCAGTTGCCGTTGAAAAAAATGATATTTCACATGATTATTTGATACAAAAAAAGAAAAAAAAAATTTAATAGTTTTTATCATGAAACAAAAGTCATTAACATTTTTCGACTGACACTCGATTTTTGAAAAAGTTTAACGAAAGAAATTCAAAATAATTCTCAATTATATTTACAAAAGTCATATTGCCCGGCCCACCTTATATTGATTCTATACAAATTAAAATTCGAGGTGTGCAATATAAAAGATATTAGTTAATGATAATAATAATAAAATCATAATTATTTATTTATTTTTACCATTTAATCATCTTTATTATTTTTGTTTTTTGTTAAAACAAAAGTGTTTAACCATAGTGCCATCGGCACAAGTCGTAAAACTTTGGTATATCCCCGAAATCGTGTGTAAGTATACTATTTCCATCGATAAGAAGTACTAAACGTTAGCTTTATCGTTTCTGATAAAAGTTAAAGGGGGATATAAATAGCAAAGAAAGAAAAATTTTTAAGTTTAACTCATCCATAGAGTAAAATCAATGGTATTTCTTTTATGTAAATGGGCTTTGGTATAATTTCATTAAAATGTGTTAAGATAGGTATTTGAGTACCTTTTTATTAAAGTTTAATAGTTTTATTTATAATACAAAAGTTATCATTGTTGTCTACTTATACTGTGATAGTATTTGTAATTTAAAGCTGAATTTATTATATATAGATATATTACTAAATTATAACTGTTTTGCTGAAATATGCATAAATTAACTATAATTATTATTGTTATCTTTTCGTAAGGTTGGGAATCCCACAAGCTATTTTTTATCTACTCACTTCTGTTACTACTGTACCATTAATTCATCTTTTACTATATAGCCTTGAGCCTCAAAGTTCATCTGCTTGCACTCTCTACTTCTCTTATCTATACTTTATAAATAACTTTATGCTTTTGCTTTTTTTTTTTTTTTATTTTTAATTTTTTTTATTTGAGAATCAATGAAAAATTATTATTCAAACTTTTTGAGTATCACTTCCAGCAAAAATATTTTTTCTCTTCATATTTATTAAAGTTTTATAAATCATATATTCTAATCCCGGTAAGCATAATGTAAATTTTATAGTTTTGATGACTTAATTTGAGATAACTTTTATTATATTAATAAGTTAACTGTTTTTTTAAATTCAATAATTCAGTTTATTAACTCCCATTGTTATTAAGTTATAATCTTTGATTATCGTAATAGCTCTCTTTATTTCTAAAAGTTAAATAATAATTCACCCATAATATTATTATTCAAGTGGTGTGTTTTACTTTCCTATTATTTTATAATGATAATCATCACACAAATACTTTTCTATAACTCGTATAATAAATAAGGCTTAAGATGGAATTCATTATATTTCACTGAAATATTATTACATGAGTGTATAACCGTTAAATTGGATCAAGTAATTGATGTAGTATACTTGATTACTAAGTTAAAAAAAGAAAAGTAGAAAAAAAAATAGAATGTACTCAAGCAGATAATTCCTTGAGCGCATAATAACGTATAGTAATAGTAAAAGCTCTTTACTTCAAACTATGTTAATAAACTTCTCATGGTTTAATTAATATAGAACTAAATTATAAGATTCAGGTAAATTATATATAACTTTCAATTAAGATGATATGTATACATTAATAATTATTAAAATAATAATACATATATAATACTTTTTGATATTATCTCAAACAAAGAGTTGAAAAAATTTGCTGAGTATTTTTCAATTTTATGATTAGTCAACCCTTGACTTTAGCTATTTAGGTTACGAAAGAAAAGAAAAAAATAATCATAACAACATAAAAATATACTGTAAAAAAAAAACTCTCAGTGCATTCAAATGACATCGGTACAACTTTTAACATAAGAATGCAGTAAAAAAAAAAAAAAAAGTAAAATAAAAATAGTGTGACTGATAGATGAGAAAATTACTAGGATAAAACTTGTAGGAGCTCGTTCATAAAAATGAGGAGCTTCTTGGCCAACTTAATGCCTACAAAGACAACGAGTAGAAAAATAATAACGAGTATATATGTAGATGAAGAAAAAAAAGACAAAAATAACGAGCGACAAAGTACAACTCACATATCCTGCTACTGCTAGAGAAAAGTAAAAAAAAAAAAAAATAAAAAACGAGTTGAAACAGGAAAGTGGAGGTTATGTGGGTTATTCCGTGAGGATGTCACGCCCTACCCATTAATAATCGTAGCCTCAACTTTTCCTAACTTTCTGGAAATTCGACTATTCTCTTTCACACTTAATATTTTTTTTTTTTTTTTTGTCACTACGTCTATATCGTATTACTCAATAATGTAGCTGTAGTATACAATGAAAAAAAGTTTTCAACAAAAAAAAAAAAATCTTAAGCTTTTATAGGCTTTCATATAGATTTTTTTAAAATCTGAACCATTCAGTTGTATTTTATTATCTTTATTTTTAAAATATATATAGTGCCAAGAAGCAAACTAATTTTTTTTTTCTTGAATTCTCATATACAGATACACACACTATACTGCATTGCAGTGTATATAGTATAGAAGAAAGCGTGAAAAGTTTTGCAAAAGCTCTCTTTTCGTCTCGTGAGACGCAGTTAGCACAAGCACTGGGCTGCTATGTATAATAGAGAATACAAGGGATCTCCCAAGGGTACTTGACAGTTCAATTTGCATACAGTCTTTTTTGCACGTGACCTATCACTATATATATATATATAGCTTGTGAAAAATGACGTTTGCTTAAGGCAAATTATAATATATATAAATATAAAAAATATTTTATCAAAATAAGGAAAATTTCATAAAAATCGGAAATTTTATGGGCTATTGGGATTATTCATATAAATAATTGTTTTTTTTATTACAGTAATAGTAAAATACAATAACAACATGGTTATTAAAATATTAAGTTTTTATGGAAATATATGATAATGAGTTAACAATTCATGTAAGAGTAATTGCTGGTGATGTATACTAAATAGTAAAATTTTTGATAGAAGATAAATTTATACTATATAAATAATGAGAGTAAATTTCATTATTTTTTTGTTTTAATTTTTTAAATTTATAAACGTTTTAATTTAATTGTCTGAACAAAACTTTTTATTTTTCAGTTAATGATAATTTAAAATAATACTTTTTGTTCACTCAAGGTTTTAATACATTACTGTATGTATTATGGCAGTAAAATACGCACTTTTATTCCCCATGGTAGCGGTCGCTTACTTACAGTAAGTAAACCTAGAAACTCGCCGGAATGAGTCCGTATGTTTGTCTAGCCCGCTCATGAGGAATATAAGAAGTGCGTATTTTCTAGCCATCGGCCCTCGATAGAGATCCACAACAAATATCACACATATCTGTCGCATACCTACGTAAGTAATGGACACCCTGATTAAAAACTCCGATTGAAAACAATGAATTCCGATTGAAAGTCTATCGGTTTCAATGAATAAAAACAAATTACTTAATTAAAAGAAAAAAAAAAAATAATTACAATAAAATTGAAAATTCAACTTTCTTGTGTGCCATGTAAATGTTTAAACATTTTTTTATAGATTCTATAAAATAATGAAAAGTTTTTTTTTTATACTAGTAATTATTGATAAAATATCAATACCTATGGTGGGACAGTTCTTAATATCATTATTTATCTAATTCTATAAAATTCAATCCTTGATAAGAAAAAAAAATAAAACACATGCTACTGATTGCTCATTGCTAAACTTATACAATTATCCTTCTCAATAAGATAATTTATAGATAAATTGAGAAATATATAGATAGCTTTTAATATTATAAAAAAAATTAATTTTTATTTTAATTTCTATAAATATTTGAAAAATAATAATGGACTAGGTTTGCGTATTACTTCTTCTGGTGGTGGATGGATGAACTACAGTTTAAAGTATTGAAAGCGCTTGTATCGGCGATCGAGTTCCCTGCTTACACTACTCCTGATTTCTCTTGCAATAGTTTTATTCGTCAATGTTGTGGAAAGATGCTCATCGGTGTTGACCCGGTCGTGGTCCAATACGCGCCTGTGAAACTTACTCCGTACTAGTCATTCGGCAAAAGTTGATCGTTATCACGGGCAATAAACAATCGTAATCGCGGCGGGTCCGTTGGCTCCTTGCCAACTTGATCTTTCCTGGCTCTGCACATATACACAATCTATACAGCATATTTGTGTATTAAAGTATATAAATGTAGGGTCCATTATAAAAATAAGAGAAAATCTAAGTAAGATTATCACTAGTCTCTATTGTAAGAAAACAAGTAGTATATATATATTTTTGATTATTAAATAATTGTATCCGTGATGGCCGCAAGGAGCCTACACTCCATGGCCAAAAAATAATAAATAAATAAAAAAAAATATATATATCTATTTGAAGGCTCAAAATAATAATAATAATAATGAAATTTTTGAGCTCCGCGAGCCGGGAATTACTGGAAATTTTTGGGATTTAACTCTCAGGATCAACCATTTTCAAAATTTTTTTTGTTACAGTTAGTTGCTTTATACACTACTGATGACAATGACGATATAATATTAAATAAAATTTTTATTATATGAGTAATTATATTAATGTTACAGAAAAACATTGCGTTGTAATTTATTTTTTTTAATATTAATGAAATTACCAAAGTCCTCAATTAATTAACATGATAATGTATTATGTGTTAACTTAAAATGAATATGTAAATAAACTGTTTATTTGGTTAACTATCTATAACTTTTTTATGGTTTAAGAAAATTATCGCATCCACCACTTTAATTTTTAAAATTTTTGCCTGTAAAAAACAAAAATTTATATAATCACACAAACACACATACATAAGCACATATATTTACATGAAGGTCGATTTCCACGCTCTTGGCATACGACATAAACAATCGTCAGTGACGTTATCACCAGCACAGTGGTCGGGTCGGAATGCCGCATTCGGAAGTAGCTTTAGAACGATCCGAGAACATTCATCTCCTTAACTAGTGTCGTTCTTTATATATATAAGCGAGAAAGTTTGGATAATCCTAAATGTATAATAAAATTACATATCGTATAAAAATATTAAACTAAAAAGATAAAAAAATATTATAATTCGTTTTGATTTATACGCGAATATTCATTCCTATATAGGTATATTTACAAAATCCATGTACTTTTGTCTACTATACATCGGCTCTCATATTTCCATCAGTTAGAATGAAAAATCTCTTTTGAAGAAATCCTTGTATTTGATAAAATTTATCGAAATACCTTTATTCCGAATTACATTTCAGAGAAGTACAACAACAACAACAACAACAACAACAACAAAATTATAACTAAATTGTTTGTTTATTTTTGTTACAGGGGAAAATCCAGCAGCAATGCAACATGGTACTAGTTCAGACTTAAGATCCACTTACCTTATTCTTGTTATATTAATGATTACATCAAGACTTTGTAGGTGACCATAAAACAGACGTATTTCAACACTGCCCTTTATCAACGATTTTATGTTTATTATAATTCTTGATTAATACATTACTGTATTACGGCAGTAAAATACGCACTTCTATTCCCCGTTACAGCAGTCATTTTACCCTCAGTAAACCGAAGAACTCGCCGGAAGTCCGTACGTTTTTCCACCGACACGTGACAAATATCGGAAGTGCGTATGTTCTAGCCATTGGCCCTCGATAGATAAATCCACAACAAATATCACGAATATCATGATATTTGTCGCATACCTACGTAAGTAGATCTGCCCAGGCTCAGAGTAAATCACCGTTAACAAACTATGCCATAATACTCGGCAGTTTATAATACAATTTCTGCACATGTTAACGGTGATTGTTTAAATAAAAAAAATAGACTAATATAATTTTTATGATTTACTCATAAATTAACAGTGATTGTTTGAATGAAAAAAAAAAAAATTGAAAAATTGTTCATTTGAACAACTGTTCAAAGGTTGATGACATGTGTCAGAGGAGGAAAAGTTTGTGCGCTCATCCGCCGCTTAGTGGTGACTCCTGAAACTATTTGGCACATAGATGTCATCTACCTTTTAACAGCCGTTCAAATGGACAACTTTTGTTTTTTTAATTGTTAAAAATTTTTTTTTCTATAAATAAAGGAAAAAATTAATTGTAAGAAAAAAAAATTACAATAAAATTAAGCTTTTAATATTATAAAGAGATTTTATTTTTATTAATTTATAATCATTTTGATATACAAAAATAATTAAATTTCAATAAATATTTGAAAAATAATGACGGACTAGATTTGCGTATTACTTCTTGATTAATATGAGAATTAAATAAAAATAATCAATCAACTGAATTAACATATTGTAGGACATGCCGAAAGCTAAAAGTTATAGACAATACCAGCCATCATCAATCATTCCTTTCTTATTATATAACAATGGTCATTTATACAAAGTTAATTTATCAAGATAACTAACTTTTTATGAAACTTAAAATTGTTTAAAAAATTGCTGATTTTTTTTTTCACTCTAAAAATTTAAATAAATATTGTCAAAAGTTTAAAAATATATAAATCCTGAACGAGTGGCTAAAAAAGTAAGCGTTGTATCATGAAAGCAAACGTATTTTAGATAACAATATTATTATGATCCATGTCATCTTTATTAAAATCGAAACAAAATAATTTTTAATCATTATAAATAGTGACACTCGTATAATTTGACACGATATATAGTTAAAAATAACTAAATTTTAACTTTTATTTATGGCTTTATTAATTGATTTAAAAAAATGATAATAATAATAATAATAATAATAATAATAATAATAATAATAATAATAATAATAATAATAATAATAATAATAGTAAGATGGTTATTGAGTAATTTAAATAATTTTAGTATTGTTTGATACGTGAATTTACTAACATATCAAATAATTCAAATTTTTAACGTGAAATCCTAGTAAATTTATTCAAATTAGTAAATATTGTATTTTAAATTAAATAATAAAATATCTGTCGAATTTATTTTCCAATTAATCACATTTTTTATCTTTTTATGTCATTTAACAGTTTTTTAAATTTTTATGCTTATTTAGTGTTTTTACTTTTAACTTGTAAAATGATTTCGAATTACCAATGGCTCTTTAAGTTTATCCGTCATTTTTTTATGCATCAATCAATAAGTTTTATAAATATTCGGTCAACATAAGTAAACAACGAAAATAATGTAAATGAATGATTTAGTTGCATGTTATTTATTTCAATTTCGTTAAAAATAAAAAAAATTTTTTATTTTAAAATATGCAATCTGTGTGATAAAAAAGAAAAAAAGTTACTTTCGACAGATATTACAAACTCATCAATAGTTACCAAACAAAACAGTCTTCGATATTTTTAAAATTTCTTTTGTAATTATTGTAATATTGGTAATAATTATTTACAATAAAAGCCGTGATTAAATAACAATAATAAACTGTATATAATCGTAGTGTAAATTGAATGAATGAAAAGTAAGATTGTTGGCCAAAATATCGTAATTTTTCGATTGTAAAATAAGTTAAGATAATTTAATATGTATCTGATTATATAATTTATAGATTATTATTAAATTACAATAGTATATAATACTGAATAATTTATAATTATAAAAACATTATTTATATTTACTTAATACTTATATCATGATAATAAGTATAATTGTGTAAAATAAATAATAAATTAAAATTTCGTGTACATCAAATTATTATGATATCTGTTAAATTAGCTAATAAATATTATTTCAATTCAACCATATATGTATAATATACTGTAGGAGAGGAGAATGTAAGTAAATCTTAAGCATGACTAATTAGTGCTGTCGCGAGATTCAAGATTATTCAGTGATGATAAGAATCTGCATAAAATCTTCTGACTCATCGTATATTCTATTCGCGATTCCATTATATATAAAATACATAAACTCTATAACTGTATATTGACGCTGAAATAAATCAAATATTATTATATCAATAATCATCAATCAATAGCAGTTTAGATATATTGAAATAATAGCTTTCAATATGTTTATACGTACTGTATATACTTATTTTACAATAAGAGAATAGTCTCACCTGTATTGTTTAATGGCGTAGTAGTAGTTTTATTGATACAAGAGTTGTGGGATTAATTATTTAAAGCCCCTTAGGATAACATCGAATTAATGGACACAAAACCGCAATTTGACCGCGACATAGATAATTCTGCAGTTCTGTGGTTGTTTCGATTGGTCGTGCCAAGTACACCTGGCTATCCTGTTATAGTGTTTGTGTTGATAATAATAATAATAATAATTTAATAGGTCTAATTATTATTTATTATTATAAGAACATGTAGTTTTTATTTGTCATTTTTTTAATATACTGATAAATAAGAGAGAAAGTAGATAAAATACCTATAATCATTTTGGTATTTTATTTTTTATTTTTTTTGTGATTGAAAATTAAATTATTTATTTTATTTAAAGACCACCCAATTTCGAAAGAAAACTTTAAGGTCTCTTAATCTTAATCGATCTTCCATCTTAACCGAACTCGTTGAAAACATCGTTACCATTTTTTTATTCATTCTACCTTTTTTCTTTCTATTCTTACCCACTATTAAATTCTAATCTATTGAATTTTTCATTTACTTTATTGGTTTTTATTTATTTTTTATTTTGCATTATTGTATTCACTTGCTCACTAAACTTATTTAAATTAAATTTCATCAGAATAAATAAGTTATTTAAACTCTCAAACTTGACATTAACAGGTAGTGATAAAGAAAATGATGTATATGTAAAATGTATTTAAAGTAAACAACACCAGACAAGCTAATACTACGCAGGTTAAAGCATTTACTCCTGCTTATAGTGCATTAATATAATTACAAATGAGAAGAATGCACGAGCCGTTTAGTTTATATAATTAGCTATCAACTTATGTCATGTATAGTGTAACTATATATATATATAATGTAGCTTGTCGGATATTGTTAACTTTGCGCTCTTGCAATACAAATTACCTTCCAAAGTGACTAAGAAATTCACTAGCAAAAATCAATATTAACTAATTGTCACTAACCTAGTTTTAAAGAGTACTGTATACATAATCATATTCCGGTTTTCCTTTAATTACATATATACTATTTAATCGTCTGTTATAAAACCAAAGAGAATAGTATATAATAATAAAAATATATGAAAAGAAACTTCTTATCGAGACATAGATTATCCAACAAATCAAGCTTTTACTGGTACTTTTTGAAAATCATAACTTTTTATTCAGCTCCGTTAAGCTGGCAATGAACAGTCAGCAGAATCAGCCGAGATGAGCACCAAAATTTGTTGCTAATAATACTTTCATGATTATTATTATTCGGTTATGAAAGAAGAAAAAAAAAACAAAATAAAAACATAAATTAAAACGATTTCAATGATATGTATTTGAATAATATGTAAGACTACATATGTTGTATAATGATACAAGTTTTCATGGTATATTATTCCAACGGAATAGATATTTTCTGTAGTATGTGGAAATTGGTTAAAACTTAAAAAATGGGATAATATTATTTTGGTAGGCGGTTCTACTATACTTCTCAAGACTATTTTGTGGTGGTTGGGTTGTTTCCAACCAACTGATCTGGGTGAGCTACTCTGTAATGCTGTCGCTTATTCTCGTTCTATCCAGTATTATCTGTTTTATTGAATCACCAGTTCCCGGATACGCCAACAGACTTCCTGATATCCCGACGGGGCGATCTGCCATCTTATGTAGTTATACAAATGCTCCTTTAGAAGATCACTAAATACCGATCTACCATTTACGATACATAAATTTATCTTAAAAAAAACTTTTTTTTATTTTTACCAAATCCAATCCATGTTGAGCATTCGACCAAAAAATAAATTTATATAAATTTTCATCTCTTGGGTGCTTATCAAAAGTTTCCTTTTATTTATATTTTTTTTTTTCCATTTTTATATATTCAAACCAATAACATGCATAATATATAAATATTCTAATATGGATTATCTATAATACGTATGTATATTTTTTTATAAAATTTAAATATGGAAGCAAGAGATAAACAAGACACAAAATAATACCGCAACTAGTGAATTTAAAATAATAATGATAATTTATTTAAATTTAACCTATGGTTATTCAATTCACACATAAAATTATCACAGTTAAGTACAATCAACATAACAGATTCATATTTATACATAAGTATTTTCTCTAATATATATCGTACCAACAGTCGTTTAAACCCACAAACAGTAATTTGATAATAATAATAATAAAAAGATTTGGAAAATCCAAAAGTGCACGCTTTGAACGCTTACGTTATATATTTAAATAAATTAAATTTTTAAAAAGTTATAGTTTCATAGTTAATGCTTTTGATATTCTTGTGACACTTGGCACGTATCAAGCCTATATGTAGTAAAGTAGACTAGATTTTGTATATATATATATATATATTTACATGATATCTTATATGCACGTCACAATTTGAAGTTATCTTTACTTCTATTATTATATCACGTTATATTATCTGAATGTTTAATCTATATTTATTAATTTTTTCCATTGATTTGAATTTTGCATGGAAAGTCATATACATTAAGAGTATTATAAAATAAAATCGATTTATTTAAATATAAATATTAATATTAATGTCTAACAGAGCATAAATATCGGATACATCATGTTTAATTTAATTTTTTTTTCGTTATAAATTCAATCATATCACGGGAATTTATTTTATTCACTATTTTTTATTTTTTCGTTATTTTGATATGAATAATGGAAAATATTTTATTTCGTGACAGAATAAATATGATGAATATCAATTTTGACTTGATTTATTATATTATTTTATTTATTGTTCTTTTTTTATTATACCTGAAAAAAAAGTATGCATAAAGATTATGTTTATATTTATTTTAATTTTAAAATATCATGCTTTTAACTGACACAAATACCTAAATAAATAAATAAATAAATAAAGACAAGAAATCTGTCTACTAAAAGCAAATTTATATAAAGGACAATTCCGTCATCTAATACAAACTGTTTCTATTTGATTTCTTGTAACTAGGGATAAAAAAGCTTTAAAATTTAAATATAAAGAATCTTCATCCACTCTGTATGTGTATATCGACAATATCAACTACATGGGTAAAAAAGTAAGAAATGGTGAAAAGCCAGCTGTCAGTAAAAGAGAGGGATGAGAAAAGTAAACGTTATTAGGAGAAAGATAATGGTGCAGACTACAAACATACATCCATATACACACAGAACTCAAAGAAATAAAAAAAATTGCTACTGACGATTTAATCTAAAGCGTCATGTATTATCTTTAGCCGACATAAGCTATATAATACCAACAGACTCCACTACGTGATACTTTTGCATTGCCATTTTTGCAAGATGATTGCATTTTTTATGTGTATTTACTTTATACCGTTATCATCATACATAAATAGAACAATTAAGATTATTTGTTTAATTGAATTAATTTTAAAAAACTTTTCAGACTATTAAGTTTGAAGAATCTATATTATAATGGCAATGTAATGGTTTTATTATTAGATTTAAGATAAGTAAAATACATTAGGATAAGATTGTTGGTGGTCTTAAGCTGGTACTATTGTAGCACAATATTGTAAACAACAGAATTATATACTTGTACATGTATACATAGTATATATGTACATATAAGGTTCGAGAGAAATAAATGATGATATGCAATATGTATAATAATATTAAGTTAAGTGTAATGTTAACTCATTAACCTACTTAAAACACATAAGATTATTTAAATCTTTGGATAGTATATATATTTACTTTCGAATAATAACAATAATAATTCAATATTATAATTACCTGCTTTTTGTCATGCTTTTTTTTTTCTTTAAATCTTTGAACGGTGTTAATAAAATAAAACACTTTGTATTTAAATCTAAATCTATATTTATATATTTCACAAGTTACTCACTTTGAACACAACCGTTATAGTGTAACAATTCGATTTAATTTTTATTTACTCACTACTTATTCATTTTAACTAATTTCTATTTGACTAATATGATTGAATTTGTTGTTAAAATAAAAATATTGATGGTGTTTAGGATATTTAAATTTCGCCTGGTGGTAAAAAAAAACAGTTGCTATAAAACCGTACTATTATATATCATCTTAATTTCGATCCTTTTTTTATAACTTTATTCTCTTAGTGTTTATTTTTCTTTTTTTTTTCTAGCTAGATTAAATAAATTGAGCTTTTTATCACAATGATAAACAGGTGAGTGTTTTACACAAGGAAACTGTGTCTTTTAAAATCTTTTAACAAAAGAAATAACATTTTTAGTAGTAGTAGAAGAATATATTAGGATGTTGTAGTAAAAATGAAAAAAAAAAAAAAAAAAAAAAAAAAAAGACAAAGATAATGTGTTTAATAAGTTAAGTAAATAGAGCAAGGCTTTTATCCGTTTAAATTTCCATTTTTTTTTTCTTTCAAAAATTTATTGAAGATAAATTATTTAGAGATTTCGGTGAATAAATTTAGAAATCTTTAATAAATTAACTCGATGATATTGTTGCAGAATAATAATAAACAGAAACAATAATGGAAAATTATTATTATTTTTATTATTTAATTTTTGAATACAAATTTAATATATCACTAAACAAATACTTATAGAAATCGAAATCAAACAAATAATAATAAATAAATAAAAAATTTGAATGTGAATCGAGCATTTTGTGAGATTAGAAAAAAATGGGTTTGATAGTTGGTGAGTGCCATCGTCGATCCCAGTTTATAAGATTAAAAGTGTATAATGTGGTAGAAATTAAGTAGACTTTACTGAGAGGTGGCTTATATATTCATATAATATAAGGACAGTTTTAATACACATACATAGTAGGGAACTTTTCAACTCATTACCGCAAAAAATTTTGACGAAAAAAATTAACCACAATTATGAATTTGATTCAAACGAAAAAAAAAATTTTTAAATCGATTTTGATCAGTGGCGTCATCTTTTATCTTAATTTTATGTCAATGACAGTCTTTTTTTCTTCTTCAGTATTATGGAAAACAATAAAATAGACAAATTATAATACATATTACAATAAAATAATTATAAAAAACATTTATGAGGATTTTTAATTTATTAAACTTGTTATATATACACGTGCCATGTATATAATACATATGTATATGGATTAAAAATGATTATTTTGAATAAGACCAATTTTAATTATAAAATACAGATATTTAAATAAATTTGTAAGCTGTGTAAATTATTTAGCTATTTTATATCTATCGTAAATTTTTTTTTTTTTTTTTAGTAATAATTTATCTGCTTGACATATATACCAAGAATCTTGTACAATTTACCTACACTCACGTGTATAAATAATTTTTTTGTAATACTAATGCTATACCTATGTCTTTTATTTATTTATTTTTTTTTTTTTCTAGTCTCATTGCAATTTTTTACGCGGTATGCATTTTCATTCTGTTCGCTTGAAAATTACAGTTTCTCTAGAGTTTCACCATTAAGTACAGCCTGCACATCCGTGTTATATAATGTCAGCTAGACTCTGGTTCACGTCGACAAAACTAACGACTCACTAATAGTAATATGTTTGGCACCATGATATAATAAAAATATACCACTTTTTTTATTATCAGTATTTTCAATTTTTTACTTTTTCTGACTAAACATGTATGATAAAATTTAAGTTTTGCATATATCATATATAAATAAAAAAAAAGAATAATGTTGAGTAAAGTATATTGAAAAGCAACCAGAAGTATTTCTTTAGAGCCGATATTTTCCTATATAGAAAATAAAAGTTTGGTATGAGAAAAAAAAAAATAAAAAAATAGTCAACTATCGAAATTACGAGAAAGTTAGCGTGAATAAGATTTTGGAACCGAAAAGAACGTGGCGAGTTATCGTCTAGGGAGATACAGGCGTGTTGATTTTTTTTTTTTTTTTTTCATTGAGATTTAAAACCATGTTCTAGGGCTTGTATGTCTCATTGTTTCTTTGCAAGTTTCACGCTCTCTTGAGAAAGCTATACGATTTCAGTTTTTTTTTTCTTTTTTTTTTTTTTTTTTTTTATTATTTTGTGTTTTAAGATAGATGCACATACAGCATACAAATACTTATACAGCATCTTTAACTTGTTTCTTTTATTCCTTGTATCCTTTGTGCCATTTCTTTTAACTTGGTATTACTCTAGCGTTTGAAATTTCTGTTAGATCTTATTTTATTTTATTTTTTATTTCTTCAGCTTTACTAAAAACTTGTTCCTTTTCTCGTATGGTTTGCTTTTATTTGGTGCTTGGGGTTTTCATTCCGCATGGTGACGCTCTTCACCTCTCAAGACGAGCTTTCATCCGTTTTAACTCTAATACCACATAGCATTTGGATATTATACATTTTGATGTATACCTACGTATGTTATATGTATATTGAGCTATTTAAATAAGAATAATATTGTATAATTTATCAGATAATATAATATATAGTGATGTATAAGTTTCAGATCCAGTAATTCAAATAGTAATGGTATAACAGTTCTGAGGACAGTGGAAACCTACGAAACGTTGCGTAAAATAATAATTGGAGTATTCACGTAACACCCTGATCCACTGTCCTCAAAACTGTTACCATTACTATAATATATAGTCTGATGTTTTCCTTCAAGTTGATAAAACCTTGTTACAACAAAAAAAATTGTACAGCATTGTCATTGATCATATTACTAAAGTGTGACAAAAAATACCTGATAATTAAGTACGAAAAGGAAAATAATAAAAATTGTTGATTATTTCTAGAACATAGTATTCTATTGTGTTTAGAGTTTTAGAGTAAGCTTACTCTAAATTATATCATTTTAAATTACCTTAATTTAGTGACTTTTGTTCAATTACCTAATAATAAATTATATTGTTTTTTTTTTTTATTGTTTTTACTAAAATCATATATAAATAAATAAATTTCATTTGCAAAGCTCGAAAGTCAAGTTGAATAACTAGTTACGTTATAATTAATTATTATTATAGTTTCAGGCAATTAAACAGTAGACGATAAAGTTTCTCACCGAATTAATCGTAAACTTTAGATGATGACTAACAGTAAATTTTGAACTTAATGAAATATTTACCCAACGGGATGCTAAAATTACTAACGTTACAATGTGTATCATTCGATTTACAGTATCAATAACTTGATCGTATTGTTTTATAATAAAATTCATATTTAAGTAAAAATTTTTCAATGATAATAAATTGATAAATTTGAATAAAATGATAAAAATCAAGGATTATACATCAGCGACACCGAAATTGACAATATTAGTTATTCATGTGTAACAGATGCTGACATACATTATATAGTAATAATAATAGTAAATAATATAACATGACATAAAATACCTATAATGATGATAACTAATAACAATATTTAAATTATTAAATTAAAAATTAAAATCCATTATTTTATAAGATAATTATTTTTTTTAAAAAATAAAATAAAACAACAATTTATAAATAATTTATCAAGAGTTTCAATACCGAAGATAGCAGTAGAGCATAAAAAGTTAGACGTGATAAAAATCGTCATTTAAGAGATAATCCAATCTTTGCTTTATAATTATAATAAAGCTTATACATCAACCCCACTGTGATGAAAGTAGACTTTAGTATACATTAAATTCATATTATCTTAGCGTATGATCACGATATATCTCTTGAGGTAATAAGAGTGAAAAAAATCCCTGATCATCATGGATTAATTTTTTTTTTCTTTAACTGTAATATAAAATAGTTTTTAATTAAACAAAACATTAAGTTTGTTTTAAAAAAAATTAAATAAATATTACAAATCAACAAGTTGATTATTTTTGACATAATTAATAAATAATATTTTGAAAAATTTATAAAATAACAATTTTTTATTTATTTGTTAAATTTTTAACTAATGTAAGAAGAAATAAATCATCTAACTGTAATTTTCAAGACTCAATTCATCTACGACATATGAACATTAAACATATATATTTATATAGATATGGTATTTGATTCTTTCAACCAGAACAATTCCATCTAATCGCGATTCCTATATCCAATATATTATATCGTTAAAAAAATGAAAGTATAAAACCACTCATCTTATCCTCAATTCTTTATTTTTTTTATAACTCGTATCTAAAGCATATCACTCTATTATAAGAGGTAAATGTTATATTTTATTACATATAGTATAGATCACTGTTGCTATCGTTATTGGACAAAAGTTGTAACGTCGATTTTAGCTCATACGATTTGATAAATGACCATAACCTTAACCATATACGTATATATATATATATATAGGGTGTAATATGAGCGTATGTATCAAGACGGGCCATTTCTCAGCATGCAGCTGGAGTGTGTAACTTGTTTTCCTCTTTTGCACCCTTTTCTACTTTCATTTCATTCTCATTTTCTCATCTTCTTACTCTCTATTTTTTTTTTCTTTTATTGTTTATTTTACTGACACTTTATATAAATTACTATTACTTGGGCATGTTTAAGGTAAAGAATATATAAATAAATCTCATGTAAACTGAGTTTTATAAATAATATACCTAATCACGATCAGATTTTACAATTTCAATAAAAATTCCGCTTAATATCAAAAAATGTATGACAGCCGAGGTGTTGCATTAGATATATTTATATATATCTACATATACAGATAAGAGTATTGTAGAAACAGCGGAAAATAAATGTGACTGTATGCTGATTCTCAATCTTTAACTCTAATGTTGTGCAAAATATTTATTTTTTTTCTTTTCTTTTTGCTTTTTTTCGTCATCTTCCCTTTTTATTTAGACTTTTTATAATGCTGTCACGATACGGAAGTCTTTTATTGATTTTATATTTACAAATAAATATGTTTGGAAAATAAACTATTCATACACAACATTGTATATTATGTTGTGTTATGGCCATAAGAGGACATAAGTCCTATGGCCAAATAAAATAAATAAATAAAAAAAAATTTCAATTTTATAAGCCATAAAAATATGAAATTATATAATTTACACTTGGTTTATTCACAAATTTACTCTTTTATACTTTAGTCAACTATTCAAATTCAAAAAATAATAAATAAGATATTAAAAATGATGAATTAAAAATATCAATTGACATTATAAAAATAACGAAAAATTTTTTTTTTCAATCAAACAAAATAATACAAAATTCTGAAAGAATAACGTGCAATATTTAATAAAAAAAAATAATAATAATGAGAATGTATATACGTGACAATGGATGTTTATTTAATTAGGAGTAAGTAATATTTGCTGGAGTATTTGGTAAAGGTATAGAAGTTTGTTTTTGCCAAGTGCGAATGAAAAGTTACGAGGTCAAGTGAACACGTTAGTATTCGTGTCCTATCGTTTACAATACGTGGTTTGATTTTAAAAAATCAAAATATACTAGAATGGAGACCGTTCAAACTTACTCGTCATGAAACATCGCGAGTTGAGAGGTTGCATAAACTATTTATATTTATATTATTATCATATATTAGATACTCAATCGCTACAGGGTTTGAATCTGTGTTAAATCTTTCTTTTTCATACCTTATTTTTTTACTTATCAAACTATCGAGTAGTATCTTGAAAATTTTTAATTTATATACTTTAGTAAAAAATATTGAGAAATTTGACAAAAATTATTATGAAATATCATTATTAAATTTGAAAAATAAGGTGTTAAGTGCGTGTGAATATAAAGATAAAATAATTTTTTTTTATTGATAGTTAATTATATTATTTTGATATTTTTAACATCCCGCTAAAAAAATCGACGATTTTCGAAAAATTCGGGAAATTATTGTTTTTACCTCGATTTTCGAAAATCGAGTTTTCATCAGATGTCGACGTTTTGAGGTCCTAGGAAGCTATTCTGACTATTTTCAGAATGATGCTCGAGTGTCTGTATGCATGTGTGTGTGTGTGTGTGTGTGACCGGTCTATATAACTTTTTAACTAATGAACCGATTTGGATGGTTAAGGCGGCAATCGAAAGAGCTTGTTAGCCATCAACTTTCCTGAAAATTCCAGATTATTTGATCATGTAGACTCGAAAATATTGGAAATTACGAAAAAAAAAATAAGATACAAAAGTATTTTCGAGCTCAAAGAGCTCGAAAATGTATTCACAACAATGTTGTCGAGCTCAAGGAGCTCGAGAACAGCGGAAAGTTTTAGGGCTGGCTCGCAGGGTCAACCGATAGACAGATATTTTTTTTTTTTTTTTTTTTATTTTGGGTTAAAACTTGAAAAGTTCAGCGAAAGCTCTTATCGTGTGGGTGGTCGTGAATTTTTCTATATCTCCAGATGTTACCACGAACGACTCACATGGTAAGAATACGTAATACTCATAAGAGCACGTTATTTGCAAGAGTTTCCATCAAGAGTACCCTAGTTATAGTATATTTATTTTTCATAGATATCACAAAACGTCTTTGAAAAATTATTTACCATTGAACAGATTAACCGATTTAGATAGTTGAGGTGGCATTCAAAGCGACTTATCAATTTTTACAATCTGTAAAGAATTAAGCTTAATCAGTAAAGTATGTTCGGAGTTTCATAAAAAATAAAATTAAAAAAAGAAAAGGTTTTCGAATAACTTGTAACTTATTCGATGGATTAATTCTAAAATCTAATCAGCTCTAAAACTCTATAAGCCGCATCGAATGTTACCTCAACCATCTAGATTGAATCGTTAACAAAAAAATTTCATAAAAGTGTTTTTTTTTTTTTTTAATAAAATTAAAACCAATCTTCAGATTTTTTATTTTTTATGGTGCTCTTCTGGACAGCTTTGGATACTTTTGATCCATAGACTCTCTCTATGTACATATATATTATATATTATATTAAAAATGATTAATCAATTTGTTGAGTCTCTGGGGTGCAGCTACGACCACTAAGTCCCACAAGAAATATCTCATTAAATTAACCACAAATACTATTTATAGAAAAAAAGGTTTTCAAATAACCAATGAGAATAATTAATACAGAAAATAAATAAAGCCGTTTATAGTTATTAATGATTTTTCTTTATACTTTCTTACATATTTAGTAAAACGATTATAACAATAATTTATTAGATTATCATGTATACAAGTGTTGTAAAAATATGATAAATTATTATTTATGGATACTTTTTATAATGTATAAAAAAAAAAATTTATATAATAAGTTAGCGAATCAAATTTGTCTATTATGGATTTGTAAAAAAATCAGCATAGATATAATAATCCTTATGGATAGTTCATCACTACCTTATTTCAGACGTAAATTAAATTGATATACTCTATTTTTTAACATTATTATAAAAAAAATAAATAAATAAAAAAATTAAAGAATCAAGAAATTTATGAAGCTCTGAGAGGTAGAAAAGCAGAAGTATAAGAAAAATAAGAACCGATAGAAGTGAATAATAAAAAAAAAAAGAAAAAGAAAAGCGAATTCAAGAGAACGAGTCAGCTTCGATCTAGATAAGAATTTCATTTAGTTCACTCAGACTTTATTGCTTCCGGTATCTGACGACGCCGTTGCGACGGTGAGTTAAGAATAAAACATAAAAGGTAGAATTGCATACCTCGTCGGATATGTTTGCAGAATGCAGCTTCAAAATGATCGTCAGTTTTGAATAGACTGAGTGAATCAAGGTCCTTTATTTAACTATTATTTTCTATCATATAAAAAAGACCTTACTTTTGTGATATGTTGAATCGTTTAAATTTTATTACAATCAATCTTATTTCTTTGCTTATATTTATAATAGTTTATAAATAAATACATGTTAAATACTTAACTGTAAGATCGTAAATACAATTTTTAAAAAAATAGAAAATTAAAAAATACTTATGTAGTAAATCGTAAATAATTCATCACTATAAGGTATATAAATTTTGTATATGGACAAACAAAACTTTGAATTTCTCATTTAAACAGCCTGGAATAAACTATTTTGTCTATTTTTAAATCTTGTCACGTAACTTTAGCAAAATTATTAGTTTTAATTTAATAAAATACACGAATAAGTGGTTTTATTTTTTGGATAATAATTTAAACAGCTGACATGAGATGAAAAATGATAAATCAGTATATTTCATCAAATTAAAACCGATATCAGATGTATCCCATTACGCTAAACTTTATCAAGATACAATATATTGAACACAGACAAGACTAACTGCTTATGGTTTTACAACTAATTTTATTGTTATCATTACTCACGTATTTACTCTATGTAATAACATCTATATCCACATTAATCTATTTAGGTAAAATAAATAGTATATTATACAATAGTAGTAGTTAGCTGAGCTTCCGTTTAAATACCTAAGGACAGTTGTCGTCTCAATTATTCCTCATTATTTAGATCATTATTTTATCAACAAGATATAGATAATATTATTATTAATATTACAACTACCTATATTCTATCTGATTATATTATTGTGAAATAGTGTTCGATATTTATTATCATCATAGTCATTATTATAATTATAGTATCATTGTCAAAATAATTCCACATATATAATTATTTTTCAATGATTCTCTGCGTTATCATTAGATTTTACGATAAATTATATCATATAAAATGTCTATTATATCTTTTTAGTTAAATATATTTAGTGTATTTTTAAAAGAATAAATTTTACTCTACAAGATGATCATTTTATTTTTACCGTTTTGGATTTTTTAGTTATTTTATTTTTTTAAGTGCCTCGTATTTCTTCAGTAAATGCCGAGCTTGAGATTTCTTACAAGCATTTTAACTGTGTACTATGGGATGCAAACAAAAAAACAAAGTTGTGTTTCTGAAAGCTGCTATGAAAAATATTTAAGCTTCAAAATACAAAACAATAATAAAAAATTATAAATAAGGAAGCAAATGGAATATCTTTTAAATACTAATAATAAAAGATGTTTTTTATTATTAATTAATTTATAAGTAATTGAGTTTAGGATTTAGAATATTCTTGAGTTACAATTATACATGTTTTTCTTCATAACAAATGTGAGCAAAGAGCGAAGGATGTTCAGACTAGTATATAGAGTAAACTACTTAGCACTTAAGTTAGTCGAGTGACAATACAAGTAAAGCTTGAGTCAAGAACATTGACCCAGTGCCCAGAGCATTCATACCTTAATTTATGTAAATTATCAACTTTAAGGCTGTAACTAACTTACAATTTAATAAATTATAATTATTTTAAATTAAAAACCACAATATTATTTTAAAAATACCCCATGGTTAATTTGTTTATTTATTTTTTAAACATGAACGTTTTTTAGTTATTAAACAAAGTTGACACACCACAAAACACACTGAGTATGATAAAACGCTTGAGAGAATTTCTCAATTTCCATATTTACGTTTTACACACACACACTTTACTATTTTTTGTGTGAATTTATTTAAAAGCTCAGCGGTTTTTTTGAAAGATCAATCTAATAAATAAATATTGACAAAAAAAATAAAATTAATTCATTAATTACAATATAATTGAAATATTTAATCCATTTAATAAATCTAATTAAAGATATTTTCTGATGATGACGTTGCATATAAATAAGTTTAAGCTTATCAATTGTCTATAATACATGTAATTTGTTTTAACTTGTAATTAAATATCAATGTCTTTATACTATTTATTGTTATATTTAATTAAATTCAACATATGATAGATTATTATTTATTAATAATAAAGCGTAATTGATAGGTTTATTGATGGTAGGACGACTAAAACCATTGGCTTGGTAATTTTCCAAGCCCTGGGTTCGCTTCTTGAATTACCATTAAAATCCTACTCTTTATATTTTTTATTATTTTTTTTATTTTTTATACGTATACGGATATGCATAACATGAATATTAATGCTGTGTCTTTGTACTCACCCGATGACCCCGAAGACCCGGATACGTTTAGATTGTATTCTAGGTTTTTGCTTGTGGTTGTATAAATAAAATAACTAAATTATTATCGTTATTATAACTTATTTTTATAAAAATTTATATATTCTTTATGCAATTACTACTAATAATTAAAATATAATTAGTCAGCACTCAGCAGTTACAAAAAAGCTCTAAGCTGTCGTCAACTTGTAAATTGTCATCAAATTGGTCACAACTAATGTACATCAACTTTCTGATCAAAAAGTTTGATGACTATCACTATCACACTATCAGTGATATAAAATAATATAAGGTTTGAGCAAAGTTGATCGATCAATTAGAGTTTTAACTATTTTAACAACTATGAATAAAATAAAACTAAATTAACAACAAATGATAACATGAGCAATGAATTTCGTTATTACCATTATGTGATGAAATTGTGGAAGGAAATATTGTTGTTACCGACTTTTCAGTGTGATCATGACGGGTAGAACTTGCTATGACCTTGCTATCATCTCCACCAGAGGTATCAAAATCAATGTTCAATATTATAATTCCATTTTTACGGTCTTACGAAAAACGTAACCTATTTTAAGTCATTTAAGATTTCAGCTTATTTATAAAAAGCAATCCAAAACACGTGTTCGGTATTTCGGTATTAGAATTAATAAAATTATTCACCAATAGAGAGCAAATAAAATCATAAATAACTAAAGAAATTATTCAGAGGTAATTTATAATCTTATATATTTTTTACTTATAATTATTATTAAAAGATTTATAGTTAATTAAAATAATTTGAGGTTAATTGTTGCGTAGGAAATATAAACAAAATAATTTTATTGTTATTGTAGATAATAAATAAAATAATGGCTAAATCATTGAGAAGCAAATGGAGAAGAAAGTGCAGAGCAGTAAAACGTGAACGTTATGGAGTTAAAGAACTTGCTAGATTAAAGAAAACTTTAGGTATTGAGGAAAATGGCCAGCAGGATGTAGAAATGAACGAATTATCTGAAATAGCGACAAGTAATTATTTATTATTTATTATTTATTTTTATTTTATCAAATTTATTTATAAATTAAATTAAATTTTTGTACAGTCGTTGATGCAAAAACAATTCAAGCCGAAAAAGATAAAAAAGCTGATGGAAATGATGCTGATAATCATGTAGATCAAATGGATCAAGATGGAAAACGTGTTTACAACAAAAAGACAATGAAAGATCAGTTCGGGCAGTACCCAGTTTGGATGAGCAGCCGTAAAATTGCCAAGCACAAGAAAGGACGTGGTAAAAATCTACAGTCTACTTCTAAATCAAACAAAAGACTTACAAGAAGGCAAAAAAAAATTTTAAAGAAAAAAGGTAGCTCTGATTTTAAATGATTAAGATTAAAAATCGATTAACTCCCAATTAATCATAAATTTTATGGATTAAAACTCTGCACTACATTATATTATTTTTTTAATTATATAATTGCTGATTCCAAGACGATTAACTTAATAAATAATTATAAAATTATCCATTGATGTCAGTACGTTGTAAATTAATTTTATGATCAATTTCAGTAAATCGTTGAACAAGATAATCAATTCTTCGTCTCTCCAACTCTAATTTGTTTTTCATTTCGTAAACTTGCTGTCTCATCGGCCCAAAACTTTCGCGTAAAAAGTTGAGGACGTTTTTGGCAGCCAATCGCAATTCAGTAACACCCTCCACTGCTTCATTTACTTTTCCATTTAGCTCAGCGACTTCTGTTTCTCTTCGTTTTCCTTTACCAAATTGCTAAAATTTTTATTTATTATTATTATTTTTTTCTTTTCCTTTATTGTCCAAATGTAGTATTAAGTTTGTATACTTTTTCTAACTTGGTTAGTCTCTTGAGTAAAACTTGGTAACCCTTACTGGTATCACCGTCGCTTACTTCGTTTTCGGTATCTGCGAAAAAAAAATATCCTTTATTATTATATTTCTGTTGCTGTTGTTGTTGAGTGTCTCAATTCTTGATCTCTTATTTTTTATTTTTTATTTTTTATTTTATTGTGAGTCAGACAACGAAAATGAGAACTCTGCTGGTTAGTCAACAGAGTAAAGATAGTATATTTTTACAATTTAATATATTCATACCACGCGGACTCGCAGTAATCGGTCTCCGGGTGCTTGTAACAATCCCGTAGTCATTTTCTAAATCTCGTGCTTCGAATGCTGTACCATCACTGTCTGTTAAATAATTTAAATTTTTATAATTAAATAAATTTACGTGAATAAATAAAATAAAATAAATAACTAACCATTTTTTTTACAAGATTGTCCATCTGGTTGTAATTGAAATCCGTAACGACAATGACACTCGTAACTACCAGGTAAATTTTTACAAATCTGTGCACACGGTTTTTCAGTCATGCATTCATCAATATCTGTAGTTATTAAAAAATAATAAAATATAAACATAAGCTGCGTATTTTATTGATTCATTAATCAATAATAATAGCTATGAATAATCTTATTATCAATATGTATAGATATATGAATAGATAGATAGATAGATGAATAGATAGATAGACAGATGACCTTTTGCCAGTATAAGCATTTAAGTAAACTAAAAACTATTGACATGCTTGAGAGTACAAAAATCTATTTGCAGAGCATTTAATGTTGACACGCACGCGAAATTATTCAAGTATTTAAGCCGCTTGATCTTAAGTTATTTATAAAAAAAATATATAAATTCTGAGCGGTTTTAAATAAGTTATGCATTTATTTTTTATTACATTTATATTATTGAGAAAAAAAATAGTTAATTAACGTACGTTACCTAATTGACATTGATTGCCAGTGAAGCCTTTGGGGCAGTTGCATTTACCATGGGGACCACAGACTCCGCCGTTGTGACAGGGTAAAACGCAGGTGGCTGAGGCTGTGGCTGTCACACAATATATCATTTATTTTATTTACTATTTATCATATTTATCATCTATAAGTAGAGATACTTGGTCATATCTTACGTCTATTACACCCGTAGCTCGTTCGCGTTACTTGCGACCAACCAGGACAACAAATAAAACTCGACGCCGACGCCGACGCTGACACTTGGGTGTAAACAAATCTATAAATTATTATTACGTAAATAATTTTTAGACCTTTAAACATATATTATTATTATTATTGTTGTTGTCATTATTTACTTACCTTATTTGTCGACCTGAGTAGTGATTATTGGCACTTGGACTCCTCGTGCATACTCGTCTCCTAAAGAAATAATTATATTAGCAAGTCATAACAATAGTCATTTTGTTTATTTTTTTTTTATCGTTAATTGATTAAAAAAAAAAAAAAAAATTCAAGCCCATTTTTTTTTTTTCCCAATCATAAATCAATTATTTAATAAAACTCAAGTGTATAACAAATGGGTTTTTAAAATTGCGCTCCGAGAACCAATCGTTTTATTAATAATCCTTTAATTAAAAAACTCTATTGGAATATTTAAAGACTGAATATTTTAGTCTCGAAATTTTTCGGTTAAAAAAAAAAAAGAGGAATAAATCCTTGAAATCTCGGTAATCCCGTGAGACTTTTTTGCGCGTCTTCTATCCCTCGTGACCTTGAAATTATTATTTTTTTCATTTTTTTAAGATTCCAAGGTATTAAAGTTATTACCTTAATGACATTAGGGATGAGGTGAACAAATTTTCGGATCCATTTCAAACCTCTTAGACGATTACATATCGCCTCGAGACTTTTTTACGAGGAAATAAAATCGATAGTAGTTTTGAATATCGCCATTAACTTTAGCTCTATATAATAATTCTCTAGTAATATAGAGAACAAATAAATATATAAATAAAAAGATAAACTTAAAGATAATGTCAAACATCTCTCGCCAGCTTTCAAGCTTGATAATTTAGTAGACTGGTATGACACCTCATTTTATTTACGCAGAGTAACAAAAAAAGAAATAAGATTGATCTGACAGTACTCATTGAGGCATACAAGTCCCAGAGAAAAACTTATAAATATATATACATTATTCGTCGAGTAATAAGATACTCAGCACGCTTCCTTTTTTTCTTATTTGTCGACTGACATCAGACAGATAATAACCGTTTCATTTTAAATCCAGCTACTCTTGTGAAAAAATAAAAACAAAGTATTCTACTCAATCAGTAACTAACTAACATACTAATTAATTAATTTAAACATGATACTCTTATTAACAATATAGAAGTGGAACTTTATAAAAAAAATTTCTCCGAAGACATTCAATACTCATTAATTTATTTTCTCAGATGCATTTATCGTACAAACACTTTAGCTGATGCGTAAAATACAATCCGCATTTAAACATCCTCCGGTTGTATAAAACTAACAACTACTCGGTGCTAATTTCAGAATCACCGAGTTCTTTCTCTTCATGATATGTATATGTTCGTGTGTACGTGAGTTCATTCACACTAATAAGTAATAAGTAATAAATACATAATTCAAGGTTTTATTAAATTTATATTTTTTAAAACTCTCCCTACAATACAAGCGATGGGTGATCATATCCATCCTTGAGAAGGTAGAAAAGATTAGTCTCTGCCCGTGGGACTTTTTTACATATCGCAGTAGTCATAACATTTCCAAATTACAAAATTACACATTGCTTTTGCTGAACAAGACAATTTATGTAATTACACATTACTGGTGGCAATAATATGGTATATGTTGACTCCAATCCTATCATTATATCCAATAATTTTTTTATAAAAACAGTTTATCTACTTGTCTTGGTATGCAAAATTACACCGACCTTTGCTGAAAATAGTTAAAAATAAATAAAAATGTTTTCCTGGAATTAAATTTTTTTTTTTATTGTATTAAATGTATTAAATGACACATAAGGTAGGAAGGAAATGAAAGAGTTTCCTTGATGATCTCAAAATAACCTTGAGGCTGTCGTTGTCTCGGCGTTTAGTATCACATTGTTTGTGACTAATATGGAAAAGAGAGAACTCGTTTTACCGCAACAAGTTGTACCGACAAAGCTCAAGATTTAAAGAATTGTAACCTTCTGGAGTTGATATACTCGTTAATTGCTATTTTACTCAACTCTGATGATCAATACCCCAAAGTTACAAGCAATAGCTGCGATAGTACATGGAAAACTAATTAGAATAAACAAAGCTTTTAGGTATACGTTGTGTTAACAACTTGTAACAATAACAATAATAATAATAATAATACATAAGTGCATTTGATAATTTGTTGACGTTTCCTAAAGCTATGACCTATTCATCTTTACATCATTAATTTTAGTAACCACAGAGTGTACGCAGCAAACAAGATGTTAATTGATTGCTTGTGAAAATCACTGCATTAAAATACAACTAACATATACATATATAAAATTTGATAATAAATTAAAACGTAATTGTAGACTAAATAATCAATAAACTCTGTGGTGTTTTTGGTAAAAGTTCTTTTTGATGTCTTTGTATTTATTAATACAAGTAATACAAATAATTTAAATATATTTTATTAGTAAATTTAGTAAAGCTATAAATTATTGCTTTGTTTTTTAAACCGGCGTTTACGAGCTTGCATGTTATATACAATGCAGGATCGAAAGTACTGCAGCTGCTCCAGTTATTACTTTTCTCCCCTTTTGTTTATTCTCATGTGAAACAAAACATATCTGCAGACTAACCACATGCAACTACAAACAATTCACCGCGGGCAGACCAGCAACCGCTAATTGCTATACGTAGAATATATATATTATTATAAACATAAAATGAATTTGATTTAGATCTAAATTATATGAATTTATATAAATTGCCAGGAGTTAAGTTCTTTAAGTGATTTGAATCAGTTATAAATCTCATTACTCATTAGTGTTTAAACAAAGTATCTGGGATTAATGATCTGATATCAGTTGAGGGTGAGTTAACGTTGTCAACTTACCCAGAATGATGTCTGGTGTAGGAAGGAATGGTAGTTGTGTAGACTGCATATTGATCTTGATTGTTATTGTTATATCCGGCGTAAGCTACGGCCCTGGTACCAGAATACTCGGCAACAGCAACAGCAGTAAACTTTTCCGATGCAGATACTGGTATTTCCGCGTTATGATCACCGTGATGATGCACCGATGATACTCCAGTTATGCTGTTTAGATCAATCGATCCATTATGCTGATTATTATTATTATGACTCCGAGCAGGTCTGCTAGTTGAATTATGTTGATGGGCATGATAGCTTGATCTGGCTTGATGTCGGTGCCAATTTATCCAGCCATGTTCAATCCTCCCCGCAGTTTTATGATGCGAATTATGGTTCTCATTAAACGGCAACTCAAGGCCAGCTACATTTGTACCTAGGTACGTGTTCACTTCCACAAAGATCAATAAACTCACAGCCATCCCAATTGTATTTATCATATTTATCACACTCATCTTGATATACTTTATTTAAATATTTAAATATATATAATATAAAATACTAACCAACGATTTTATTTATTTTATCATCAGATTCATTGTTACCGACAATTATTGTCGTAATATGTCGACTATTTTGTGTAAAATTGATTATAGACCAAAAAGAAAAAAAAAGAAAAAAAAAATTGGTTTACTGAAAAGTTAAGCAAGATAAAAGAGTCTGAAGGCAGTGGAAACACTACTGAAATGTGAAACGAGAGACACCAAGAAACACTACTTTAGTCTCCACGTGCTTGAGTTGTTGGTTATACGTCCCCACCATAGGTATTATAGCAATACTCTCTTACTCTCCTGCATTAATTCTCCTATGGGCCTTCTTTTTACGTCTCTTTCTCCGTAGTCTGTTTCACAATTCTTCTTCTTCTTCTTCTTCTTCCTCTTCTTATTTTAGATCTTGGTCTTCTTAGTACATCTTAGTCTTATTGTACTTCTCAGTCAAGCAGTGGAGGAAACGGAGGGAACTATCTCCATCCTTGAGTAGCGCATTTACCGCAGTCCGTTAAACTCAAAATAACAATAAAAAAAAAAAATATAATAATAATAATAATAATAGATTTTAGTTACGGTGATTAATGTTTTATTTACGGGATATATAACTCATTCAATGTTAATCTTTCAATAATATACTGTGTCGGTGAATAAACAAACTTATGAATAATCTGATGACTTTTATTTTTCATTAACACTTGAGTAAATACTTATTGTCATACAGATATAGATATAAGTTTACACATCCTTGAATGACTCTGGACTGCTGCTGGTACTGCTGCTGCTGGTTCTCTGACTCAACAGGACAATGCACCCAAGCGTTGCATTATTTTCTCTCGACAGTGATACAACTAAACTCGTCTACCGGGATTTTAAAACAACGTATCTTGTTTTTTTTTCAGATTGATACGAGGTGTTGTACTTTGTAATCGTTGACTTGTGAATATTTTACACACATCTTTTAACTTTCAAACGTCAGACAAACTTTTTATTTTTAAGTATTTAAAGTATTTAAAAGTGATTTATTGATAAATTCTGTTGGTTGAATGACAGAAACAATTCGAACTTAAACATCCAACCAACATTTGTAATATATATTTATTTATAAAGATACAAGACATTTATCATTATCAATGAATCAAATAGAGGTTTTGCAACTAAGAAATTTTAAACACAAGAGGTCACGTTGTCAACAGCAAACCTCTTCAATTATACTCCTGTGCTGAGGCCGGTGAATCGATTCTCATTATACTCACTATACATATATATATATATATATATATATATATATATATATATATATATATACAATAGTTGATACTGTGTCTGTCTATTCTATGTCTTACATTAGATAATATCTTTAAGCAGTGACTGGATTTATCGTGTGCTACAGTGGGTCACAGGTCAGTCACGTTCTCTGTAAATTGCTAAACAATTTCACATAAAAATCATTCTTTTTTTTTTTTCTTTTTCTATTTCTTAAAAAATAATTCCTTTCATATTCCAAATTACTACTTTTTTTTTTTTATTAAATGTATTGATTTATCGAGTAGGATAAGTACTTACACGAATGCACTGGTTTTATAGAGAATAATAAATCTAGATAATAAAAAAATACTTTTAGTTTGTCGGTTGTTTTATTTATTGAATAATATAAAAAATGAAGTAGTATATACTTATATACTTATACCTATATAGTGGAGAAAGCAGATTGATCTACTGAACAAGTGTGATGATACGAGACAATATACTTTTGTATGAATAAAAAATAACCAATTGGCTGAGACTACTCTTATCTCTGCAATGCGCTATACATCTTATAGTTTAATGCCAAGGTCACGGATGCACGCCAAAGTTTTTACTCACTAAAAAGATAAATCCCGCTGCACGCGATGGTATTTTACGACACTATAAACTCCCTATAAGATCTTGGTTAGTGTTTTGTCATATATATATGCCACAACTTACCTACGTTCCACACAAAACAATAAATATTTACATTGATTTATTTATATTTCATAACAGATAATTGCAGTGATAAAAAATTGAAAAAACTATTGAATAATAAACGAAATGCCAGACTCGCTTCAAAGATAAAAAAAAAAGTGGAGCGAAAGCTCGATTTCTTAGATCTTGATCACTTTGAAGAGGGTTTATGTAGTGTTGAGCCACCCAATGTGGGCGTGAGAAGTAGAAAAAAAAAGTTAAGTAAAGAAAAGAAAAGAAAGAAAGAAAGAGGAATGAAAGCTCTTACGGGTCACGTATCCAGGTTCTGACCTACTTACACTTCTGACGTTCCGGGAATAATACCGATGCATCATGCGCTAAACTTTGTTTCAATACTGACAAACCACCGACAAACTGTTTCTACACTAGTTTTGTTTAATTATATAGTAAATAGTGAGATTTTAATTGCATCCAAAAGCTATATCGAATGTTAAAAAAAGAAAAAAAAAATGAAAAAAAAAAAGAAAAAAAATTGACTGTTATCGAGCAACGTCAGGCAGTTGTCAAAATTTCATGGGTTTTGCTATTTATTAATTTTTTTTTTTACACTATTTTTATTTGCCACTTTGTGAATTATTTGGCGTGATAAGTGGGTGTGTGACCCCACTGTAAATTTAAAGGCGACGAAATAATGCGGTAGACGCAATTCCTGATCATAAATATTATTTATAATCAAAATTAACGATACAAGTATACAAGTATACAAGTGGCTGAATCAGTTATTGGTTGTGCTGTTTAAATTTATCGCTACTAAAAAATATTAAATTGCTTATTTAAATAATCAACTGACGAATAATCATCTTAAATTTGAATTTCATATCGGCAATAAAATTTAATACTTAACTATTTATTATCTATAATCTATAAATTAATTCGTGGCTCGATAGGAGATTAAAATGAATGAATAGCCGTAAAAATTGCTGACGAAAGATAAATAAAAGTATTTATAATTATTATTTAAAAATCAATTATAGAGAAACTATTTTAAATTAACGGCCATTCTATGTTTCGAACTATTGAACGACCTGTTAGTTATAAACATCGTGCAAGACAGTGGATTAATAAGGTATATTATTAATTATTAATAATAGTAATAACTTAGTAGTAATAATATTATTGTAATGAAAATATTATAGATGTTATTTCTTTGGACACATGAACAAGCGCCAAGTCATAAGGGTAATGACTGGTTCACTTGGCTGACGACAGCTGCATTTTTTTGGACATGCCGACGTCCAATACTCAGAGCAATACGTGCAGTATCACCGCTACGTTTTATTCGTAGTCATGTTCCGTCACGACTGCGTTCAATCAAGCGAACTAAAGCGCTGGTTCTATCCCCAGCACAGGTTCATCGCCAGAGTTTAATTTTGCATCCGAAACTGTCAGTGACAACTGGTATCAGGACAAAAGTTAAGCGACTGGGAACCGGCGACGGGCCTCATTTAACAGCATGTACAAATGTCAATCAAATTAATCAAAAAATCTACTACAGAGTCACCAGGAGTGGTCGTGTTTATGGAACGTACCCCAATAAAGTCGCGTCTTGTTAAAATATTACCTTAATTTATTTTTTTTTAACCGATTAATACTTGATTATTTTTATTTAATTTATTTAGTATAAAGTGGAGACTAAACGATCAAATCCTGAGATTGAATTTTCCTCTTAAAAAATTGAGTAAAAAAAAAAGTCGAAGCAGTCGAGGGAGACAGACGAGAATAATAATAAAAAAATAGACGAAGAAGATGTCGAGTTACGAATAGTAGATTTATTACAGAATAAGTTGGCATCGGCGTGTCCTCAACCCAGTTTTCATTTAGTCTAGTCTACTCAGAGCCGATAGATAGAGAGACCTTCAGAGACTCAACGACGACTCATTTCTACTCATCCTACTGATGTGACTACTTGGACAAGTTGGGTGTCGTAGACTATTGTAGAATGTCGTAGACTAAACAAAGACGTTCTTGATAACAGGTTGAGAAAGCCTGGCGCCGTTTACAACCACTATCTCCTCCTGTTCCCCCTTCTTTTTCTTTTACTTGTTCATCGACATCTACATCTACAGCTAGTTCTTCTTACTCTACTGTTTTGTTATCTCATTCGTACTGCCTGCCTGCCTGCTGTCTATTATGTTAACTCCTCTCTTACTCCTCTAGGAAGCAGAACAACTCTCACTCCCCGTCTACCCAGATCAATAAGAGTCGCGTGCGTTCGAAGGGTCTAGGACATCCCCTACCACCAAATTCAACTCCTCACTCACTCCCGGTCTCTTTTTCCTCTCTTTTTCCTCTCTTTTTCCTCCCTTTTTCGCTCCCCTTTTGTCGGTCATGTACGCCAGTACGCTAGTATATATCTGCAAACTCTGTCTCTCTTCTGCGACTCAGTGCAGGTATTTGGCTTTTATCAATTCCTATGTCTTTTATATTGTTTTCTTTTCTGTTTTCTTATCACTCTACAACCTTAATCGATATTAAAAATTTCATTATCGATCATTATCGACAACAATAACAACAGTACAATAATATATTAAGAAAGAAAAAAGCTTTTTTTTTTAGACTAAATTTAATAATTAATCATGATTTGATAAATCTTTTTCTTCATATATCAATGTCATTAACAGCAAAACCTTTTATGTAAAAAAAACGTATTTGTCATGTTCGTAAATCGTTAAAGTCTGTCCCAAACCTATACCATCAAAACTTTTTTAAAAGTAATTGCTTTTACTCTGTCTTTTAAATTTAATTATGAGTTCAGGAGCTTTTTTTTTTTTTTTGTTTTTTTTTTTTTTTGTTTTTGTATTTTATAACAAAGTATTATTAGCCAATGGAGACAATACCGTTAGAGACAAGTTTTATATCAGATGTACTGTATTTGTAGGTATTTTCCTAGGTTTAGAATGAATATAAATGTATGTATGAAGCTCATAAAGAAAGCGTGGCTCGGGGATAAATATATGAGTGGTTGAGTGGGATCGTTGCAGAAGTTGAATGAATCGTAAGTGTGCCAAATTCGATTGAGGTGACTGAGCATTGATCCATCTTTCAATACCCATGAATTTCTACCAAATGGAATGTGTGACCTCATTACTTTATTTATAATTATCATAATAATAATTGTGAATATATATAACTGCAAGTAAAAAAGTAAAAAGTAGTATCAACATTTTTATAAAATTATATATTGTAAAAAGAAAAACTTGAGGTTTTAATTTTTAATAAATGCTAATGGATATGTTTTATGAGATAATGATGATAAAAAAAAAGTAATAGTAGTATTAATAATAATAATAGTAGTAGTAGTAGTAGTAGTACAAGTTTAATCAACTCGTGAGCAGGTAGTTATTTTTTATCAATGAAAAGCGGTAGGGGGCTTGGATGTGTTAAAAAGAGCTTTAGAAAGTTGATTGAATGATACGGTGATCGTAGCTTCCGTAGTTCTTATGTATGTATTCTCACCCAAGAAAACTCAATATTGAAAAGTTATTATCGGAAAATGCCACGTATTATCATAATAATAAGACTGACAAATATAATTTATGATCCTATTTTTAAATTTAAAATGTCATAATCTTTTAAGTTTCAACATTTGGAGCAAAAAAAAAAATTAAAAAAAAAAAATAATAATAATAATAAAAAGGCTTTTTTTTTTCACGAAAAAAAAAATCTAGATCATCTCTGAATAGCACTGAAAGTGGGTTGAAATTTATTCTGACAATTTAAAGTTTTTTTTTTTTTTTAAATGAGTTTTTAAAAAATGAAATGAAAGTAAGTTATAAATAAAACTGAATTGGATGGAGGGTAGAGAGACGCATTGTTGGATAACAAGATATAAATTGGGAGTATCGGAATCAGAGTCAGTAGGTATATTGGTGAATATGGTGAGTATAGTGAGTATAGTGAGTATAGTGAGTATAGTGAGTATGGTGATTATGAGGAATAGTAGCAGTACAAGTATCAGAGTAGCAGTTGCAGTAATTGTTGCCGTAGGATTGGTTCAGAGGAGTAGAGATGCACAGAGCGTGTGCGCCATACCCCAGAGTGCGGCATTGAGGGTTGGAAGTGGTCAGAGAGCTATACTAGTCATACCCCCGTAGCCAAGCTACCGTAGAGGTGCCTTCGAGGTGCCGTCGAGGTGCCGTAGAGGAGGGCTGCGAGGGGTTGAGGTCGCGCAAGCGTCCTTACCAGTATATATCGACGCTGTGCCTGAAACGCCCGGGCCCGCGGTTGCTAGAGTCAGCAGAGATCCTCAGTAGTAAAGTCTGACTCGGTCAGCCGTCTCCTTCGCGGCGATAGTTATTTATTCATAATCACAAACTCTTTATTATTATTTTTCTTTCCCCCGTTAATTATTTTAATATCTTTAAATATTAAGTTTTAACTCTTCGTTTATTGTTTTAAGTGAGGTTTAATTTTTTTTTTATTTTTAAGTAATAATAGTAATAATAATAATAATAATAATAATAGTAATAATAGTAATAATATGTGTTGTGCTCGAGTTGTGATGGTCAACTAGTACTGATAATAAATAAGTATAGAAGACGTTTTTAACTCAGCATGAAAACTAAAAGGTAGGTGATTAAATAGAACACGGACAACAAAGATGGCACTGTGTTTTGTAACATGGAGATTAAGCTTTTAGAGATGCTGTGTTAAATAAACATTTTGCTTTTTATTTTATTTTTTTTTTTTTTTTATTCAAATTAGTTTGCCGAGTTTTTTTTTTTTCCTCTAAATTAATTTAATGAATAATTAATTTTTTTGAAATAAATTATTTTTTAAATAAATACGATGAATTTAATTATTAACTAAAAATATCCAAGATAAGTGATATATTTATGCGGATAGGAAAAGCTTGAAGTGCAGGGTCACGAGCACGCCAAACGGAAGACTTGCAAGTGTCTCTTTGTTTTTTTTCGCTCTATCAAATATTAAATAAATAAAGTGAAATACATTGAAATAAAATTTGTTCACCTAAACAACCCAACTAGTTTATAAAATATTTACAATATGGTAAAAGCATTTGATAAAAATAATAATAATAAATACATACGTGTAGTTTGAAAAACTTTCGATTTCTTCAGTATATTCTCACGCTAGGTCGTACACACAGTTACTTTTATAGATATTAATAAATTAGTTTAATCGATATTTTGCCAACAACTTTCAAGGCACTCATATAAATAAATTGCGAAAAAAAATAAAATAAATAAAACGTACAAGTAAAGAATCATCGATGCGATATTCAAGTTGAGTTAAATAAGAATAAAGAAAAAAAATTATTCATTTAATGCTGATACTCGGGTTTACAACGCGGGCAAACAAGGCTTCCGTAATCTTCTTTTCATGTAATCAACTCCATGGTATCGCATGTCCATGCGGCTGGATTTATACTTTTTTTTTTATTTATTTATTATTATTATTATTATCTTATATAAATTATTTTAGACGCGACTACAACATTTAGATTGACCATTGACATGGGATCATTAAATTATCTACAACAAATTACTATGTATCAATTTGCTAAAAAAATAAATAAATAAAAATGTAAAATAATAAGCAACCATTAAGTATTATTTACAATAGAGCAGTAGACAGCCGTTGAGAGTAACCTTTTTATGATCGTTAAATCAAGATTAAATAGTCACGCACCATAAGCCCATGAATGAAACGATATACTTATGAATGAACATTAACACCAGAATTGTAACAATTATTTTTTTTTTTTTTTTAGCGATACGAGGCGTGTCCTTGGTGAATTAAAGCTTTGAAAGTAGATGCTAGTTTAGTCGTTTTAACCGACTAAAAGTTAATAATTCATCAGGAAGTATACTTCCTATTTAAAAACGCAAGAACAATTTATTGTAATTGAAGGACCCAAAGAGGAAAAATTGAGTATACACAGGATTGAGTGGCGGTCATAAAGACCAAAGAGGGAAAGGGTGACGAGGTGAGTAAGTAAAGGTGAGGGGATGCAGCGCGAAGGGGTGGCGGCATGGACGAGCCCTCGGTGGAGGCTCTTATGCAGGCGAGCCTCATCTTCGTCGTCGGCGTCGCCATCATTCTTTCAAATCTTCTCATTATCGCCACTTACCTCAACTTTCGTGGTAATTATTATTATTATTATCGATTAAATAAATTATATAAATATATATATGATATTAATAAAATAAATAAAATTATGAATAAGGTCCCTCCGAGGTGATAAATTACTACTTACTATCACTGGCAACAGCAGACTTATTCTGCGGTCTGCTTGTTGTTCCACTCTCCATATATCCAGCTCTCGTAAGAAGATGGGTATACGGAGACGTTGTTTGTCGACTTGTCGGTTATCTTGAAATTACTCTTCTGGCAGTGTCTGTTTATACTTTTATGTGGATGTCTGTTGACCGTTATTTGGCTATTAGGTAAGGAATTTAAAAATAAAAATAAATAAAAATAACTTTTTTTAAAGATAAATAATGTTGAATGAAAATAAAAATGTGCAGGAAACCTCTGCGTTACGAGACCGTGCAAACAAAAACACGATGCCAGTGCTGGATGGCCTTCACGTGGATAAGCGTGGCAATGATGTGCTGTCCACCGCTTCTGGGCTTCAACAAACCGATCTTTGACCGTGAAGCCTTCATCTGTATGCTCGATTGGGGTAATATGGCAGCCTACACAATAACCCTTTCGATTCTCGTGCTCGGGCCCTCAGTTATAACCATCGTTTACACCTACACTTACATATTCTCCATGATGAGGAAATTAAGATCCGGCGTTCCGATCCACGACAAGGAATATGCCACGGCCTTGTCTGAAAATCTAAGCAATCCAAGTCACATAATGTCTTTTGTACTGGTTATGGCGTTCTGGCTATCATGGGCGCCTTATGCTGGCCTCAAGATTTATTCTACTGTTAATGGACCTCCACAGGTTCGTTTATAAATAAATAAATTCATTCATTAATTAATTAATTTATAAACTATTTTTTTTTTCTTTCTTTCTGTAAAAAGGTACCATTTCTTCAATTTGCTGTTGTATGGTTTGGTATATTGAATTCATTTTGGAAAGCTATTATTCTTGGAACACTGAGTCCGCAGTTTCGTTTAGCTGCTCGTGTATTATGTCTTACACTTTGCTGTCGACACAGAAGATTACCACCAGAGCTACTGGGCCTCGACGATGATGACTAAAAACAAATAAAATATGAAATTTATATATTTATGACAATGTACTACTTTCTCGCGCGCGCAATCCTAGAGAACAAAAAAAAAAACAAAAAAGAAAAGTAACAAACTAAATAAATAAATCATAACTGATTTTATTATTTACATATATACTCGATATGATACTTAAATAATTTATCACTTACTCATATTAACTTATTACTAGAAATAACGAAACAATTCAACTTTGCTTATTTATCACAGAATAAATAAAAGAGTTAATCAAAATAATAAATTTCACGTTGAATTGTTTTGTTAAGCTGTGCGATGAATATTTCCATTGATACATGATTACTGATAGTTGATAAATATATAATAATAATAATAATAATTTTAATTAATAACAAACGAGATTTAGGTAAAGTAAATTTTTGATTATACTTAATAATAATTAAAAATAATAATAATAACGCATTAGCGCAAAAGTAATCTCGTTTCGCTCAATTTTAGAGTTTGTTAATATAAAAGTAAAATTTAATCGTCACTAAGAGCGCGGAAGGTGCGTGCGCGAGTTTTAAAGTCAAAATAATAGAGCGAGATAAAAAGAAAAAAAATTTATAATCATTGCCTATTTATGTCGTAAGAACACGCTCAATAAATGTTATAGCGAGCTAAAAAAAAAAAAAATAAAAAATAAATAAAATAGTCAATTAACGTGAGATGCCTGCAAAAATGTCACGTACTTACAAAGATGATTAACAATTTTAAATCATAATAAATTATTGATACGCATTTTAATAAATATTTAAAAAAAAGTAAACACCATTTACGCCATTCCGATACTTATTATTATTATTATTATTATTATTGTTATCATTTTTATTATTATTTATAGAATAATTATAATACTAAATATGCTTTTTCTAATACGCATTTAATTAATTAACTAATTATCTAAAATTTGTTCTAATAATATTAATCAGTCAAATGCATGAACTAACTAATTATTAATTACTAATACTAAATTTAAGATAAAAGCAACTTCGATGAGTATTCAATTTAAGGCAACAAAAATGTTCATGTCACGTGAGAATGAGTATTAATTATAATTTAAATAGTTATAAAAATAATAATAATGAATATTTAATATTAAGAACTTTACGTAAGCTTAATATTTACGTAAACTTAAACTATTGAAGCTTGGCTAACTCTAATAAAACTTTTACGAGTTCGTCTGTTGCTTGGCTAACTTTTACCCAGGGGTTAATAATAAAATATTATTTAATTTAATAATAATAATAATAATAAATATATAAGCTGACAATGCTAAGGGTTTATATATCTAACAATAGATTTTAAGTAATTATGTAATACTAATAATAATATATGATAAAGGTTAATATGAATACATAGAAAAAGTAGTTATTATGCAAGAGTGAAGCCGAGTAATAGACGGTACTCTGGTCGTAAACACTGGTGGTCGGTCATCTCAGTAACACCTATTATTATTATTCAATAATAATAATTATAATAATAATAATAATAATAATAATAATAATAATAATAACGAAAATTATTTATCTAAATGGCATAAGATACATAATAAATAGTCGGTGGTGTTAAATGGGAGTTTAATGCGTATTGCAATCAACAACAGTCGCAAGACCCAATAACATCTCAAATCGAAATTCATAAAGAAAATGTCTAACATAAAATTTACACACTAATAACCTTGAGATTTTTATCAATGTACACGAATGAAGAAGAAAACAAAAAAATGAAGAAAAAAAAACAACAGGAAAATTTGTAACCATCTACTTGAGAAAGTTCGACGGTAATAATTGGCCCTTTGAAAACATCCACGACTCTCAATTTATTTTTTTAATTTTTTCGCTCTTATATATCTTATATGTCGAGTGAGTAATCCACGAAAAGACAAAATCGATTTACTAGGCAGCCCGCAATTATTGTAGAAAGCTATTAAAAGTAATTTTTAAAATTTATTATTAAAAATTTTATCCTCGATATAAAAGTATATCTATTAACATAAACATATATATATTTTATTGAAATCGTTAGATAAATTTTCTGGCGATGCATAGCGGGCCGGAATCCAAATATTTGCCTCGATTCGTCAACCTAGAACTATAGTTATTAGATGTATACGTACATACATATTAATTAATATTAAAGTTACTAGTGGAAGCAGGACTGCCACTTTGCCATCAAGGTTCGTGATTTTAGTTGCGGATGCTCGCGTTATTAAATTATAATATTATATTATTAATATATTAGCAATTATAAACTTCAATTATTATTATTATTATTATAATTATCAGATCGTTATTTAAATAGTCTTGTTATTACTATTACTTATAATTACTACTATCAACAAATCGATTGATTATTACAGTTTTTTATTTGTCTTTTTTTTGTTATAATCGATATCTATAATTATTATTTTTTTAAATTAATCAAAGCTCTTTATCAATTAAATTTATTAAATATTTATCGATATTAAATATTTATAGTCTCTATGACTTATTGTATCGCCAAAAATAGCAGTATTAATAAACAGAAATGTATTAATAAACAGCGATACTTCTTGTATTTAATACTTATCACAACTTAAATATTAATAATAATAATAATTAAAGCTATTCATTAGAAACATCAATGATGAGAGTCAGTGGGTGGGGATACAATCAATTTAAATTTAAATAAAAGCTTTTAATAAACAAAATATATATTAATATAAATATATTGTTTAGAAAAATTAAAAGACAATGAGTGTTTAAAATAACAATGATAAAGCTTGTGATTATTAAATCCCTGACAGTTTCTCGAACGACTTCCATAATTATTATATTCTTTAAATTTTTGTACCTAGTCACTAGTTTTTTACTAGTTTTTTAACGTACTTGATTATAATTATTATATATGTATATATATAATAATTACAGTTACATTAATTATTTGAATAAGTATTAAATTTATTGATAATTAATAATTAAATAATATAATAAAAAACAAAAATTTAGAGGATACATTATTTCGGAAGCACTAGATTGTATAGAAACTGACAGGGTAAGATTGCTATCAAACAGAGATATGAAACCAGCTTCAAAAATTTTTAACCGAGATTGAATTTGTCTTAGAGCATATAGATTAGCGCAAAGTCTATTAATAAACAGCGAAATCGCAGATTGGAAAAAAAAAAAAAAAAAAAAAAAAAAAAAAAATTATTTGTATATAGCATTTTTTTTTCATAAACCTTTCTCTTTTGCTTCCTCTTATCCTACACCAATCATCATTTTTCATGCATGAATTTATACAATAAATTGTCAAAAGATTTTACGGCAGGCTATTTTATTAATAAAATAAATAAAAAATAGTATACTAAATAGTGATTGGCTTATCCCAAGTGAGTAGTGGGGACAAATGCCCGACCTGTTACTGACTGGTACCACTTGCAAGTTTTAAGAACAAAGTCTACGAGTCGATACTCTATTAAATTATTTATCTTCCTTACCAACACCAATAATAAATCTCAAACTAATCCCTACTCCTTTTTAATTTATTAATTAATATTTTTAATCTTTTCCTATTGAAAATTATTTTTAGTTTTTTTTATTTATTTACTTCTATACCATTAAAGATAACTTTATATATTTAATTAAATGTACAAGTATAAGTCGTAACTAAGAGGACTCGTCTTCAAGGACAATCGATGTCACAAATCTTAAATATTATTGGACTATTAACATAAAGGTCTAGATGATGTACAATGAGCATGACTGGAGAATTTAAAACCAGAAAGTATACCAAGTCGAGAAATAACAGTTAGTTATTATTGTATTATTGGGATAGTTGCATGGGCCAACTAAATTTCGGTAAAATATAAATAAAAAAAAAATATATATATATATATCAAGACCCCAATATGGATGACGGCGAAGATGAGGCGAGAGTAAGATAATAAATCATTAATTTTATTTATTGTTTATTTTTATTTTTATTGTTATTGTTTTGTTTGTAAAATGAGGTGACATTTTATCAAAATACAGAGCGTTTTCTCACGCGATAAACATGTTATAACAAATATATATAAATAAAATTATATGCATGGTACGAGCTTTTGAACCAATACGCAATTTCATCATATATATTTTTTAATTATTTTAAAATAAATATAGATGATTAATTATGGAAAATATATATATTTATTGAAAAATATTAGTAGTATTCAATTAAATATTCAATATACTTGATAATCTTGATTAATTCGATCATACATGTCCCGACAAAACTTTTTCTTAAATGAAAATTCTTATCCGTGTTTAGTATATATATAGTATATAACTAATAATAAGGCTTAATCAGTAGGATTGCATGCTGATTGTACAATTTAGATAATACTGTAAAGAGAAAACAGTCCACATACGTGATAATATCATCACGAATATCCAGATCCAGATAGCTCCTAATTATGTTTACCTGCTAGTAATACAACTATATGCACTTACTTATTATTGACTATTTTACGGTATTTATCATTATACTATTTTTTAATATAATTGTTGCTGGGATAATGTCCTTAATTGGAAATAAATATTATCAAAGTTTGTTTGGAGTAATTTGATAATTACAAGTATAGTATCAGAAGTAGTAATAGGGAAAATTTATTGAGATAGGTTTTGAGAAAGGTTCTACCTGGTACCAGATACCACCAGATACAATGTCTCTCACCAATTCTACCTCTTTACCTCTTGAACCTCTCGCCACCGAGGTGTTGGCTAGATCGCGCTTTAGCAAAAACACCTTGTAGTCTTACGCCAGTTTGATTACGGCAACTCGAGTCGCAACTGAGGTGTATAAAAAAAAATATTATGTTTGTACACGGACCACGGGTTAATATAGAAAAGTCTGATTTGTCTGTAGATGTTAGCGAAGATGATGAACTCAGTGATGAAACAATTCAGGCATTATTATTATTATTTTTATTTTTAAAATTTTTTTCAACGAATTGCTAATGATTGTTTATTTGGATAAATGTAGAAACGCCGGGAAGAATGTGAAAGAAAAGCAAGAAGAGGGGAAATGGATCCCCGACTGGAGTTTGTCTTCCAGTTGTTGATGGACGGAACCGGTTTGCTGCGTCACGAAGCCATGGACCATGTATTTGAAGGAGACATGCTCGATGAGATCAACCAACTATTTCAACCGCACATGAGGTCAACCCTCGTTTGGTACTACCAAGTTGTTGAGGAGCCAGAACCACTGCGTGTCATTGAGACAGTATTTATATTTTGTCTGCGGCAATTCAAATAAAATTATGCTAATCAGAGATCGTTGTAGGGACAAACGATGAAAGGAGGTTCTAGAGCACCGGTAACTGCGCCTTCTAATAAAGCTAAAGAACCAAAAGAACTTAAAGAACCACCGAAAAAAAAATTATTTTTGACTGATGGCTGGCAGACTCCCTGCACTGGTGTCTGTATCTACATGTTTCGGTTTGTTTCATTTTTTTTTTTTTTCTGTTCTTTATTAAAAAAACAATAATTGATACCGATTTGAATGTAGAATTAATACAACGAAACAATTACCAGAAGAAGGTTTCCAAAAAGATTTATATACCGGTGTCATAGACACAACTAAAATAAGTATTTTGGCATCGATTCAGAGAGTTGTCGAGCAAGTTTTTATGGATGCTTTGGCACATCCTGGAGGTGAAGAGGAAGACGACTGTCCGATGATTAAAAGTCTTTTGTTACCTGGTTTACGATCATTTTGTAGTGCATTGAAAGGTTTATTACTATTATTATTATTATTATATATATTTTATTGTCGTATTGATCAATAACATGGTTATAAATTCAAAGTGTGCGAACAAGTGGCTTTAGAGGGTAATATTTTTGATGATGGTGAAACGATGATGGATGAGATAGAAAATTTTGAGAGTGCCAAAGTTCTGGTGGGCAAAGAAGGTGTCGTTGAGAGGATTGAAGAGCGCGTTAAGATGTGGATTAAAAAATTAAAAGATTTTATTTTGGAAAGCAAACAAGTGAGGAGAGAAAACGACTCCTCGGGACCGCAACAGGAATTAGAGTACTGGAAAAGACGTGGTGCACAATTTAGCCAACTTGCTACTAAGCTACAGGTTTATTTTTATTACTAAATATTTATTTTAATTTTTATTAATTATTTAAATATATTTTTAAAAAAATTAGAATCATGAAGTTAGAATGTCACTATTGTGTCTACAAGTATCAAGATCTAAATTGATAAAGGAGTGGGTCGATGCTGAAGATGAAGTTACTTATTGTTACAGTGAGGCTAAAGACAATGCTAAATTTATACAAGCTTTAGAAAAATGTTGCCACTGTCTTTATCTCGACGATCCAGTAATTTATTTATCTTAATAATAATTTTTAGATAAAAAATAATGACAATAATTTATTTTTAGGTAAGAATGAGAGAATCTTTGGTATCACTTCTTCAAACCGTAAGACTTATCTATAGTGTATCAAGATACTACAATACTTCTGAAAGAACTTCGTCACTAATGGTAAAGATAACTAATCAAATGATTGTAGCATGTAAGGATTACGTTACTCAGAGGGGACGTGAAACTGTATGGAATCTTGATAGAAATTCTGCACGGTCACGACTGAAACATTGTCTAAGATTAAATAAGTAATTCTACAGACAATAATTATTTATTACTACTTTTATAATTGTAATATTGTATTTATACATATAAAAATTTTAACAACAGAGCATACAGAGAAACATATAGACTAGTGAGATGTTCACCGGCAGTTACTGAACAAGAATTTTCATTTTCTGAAACCCACGTCTTTGGGCGATTCGATTCATTTTGCTCACGAATAAGAAAAATATTATCAATGTTTGATTTAATTGATGATTACCAAAATTTATTTGCTAGACGAATGGAGGGATTACTTTTAGGAGAAGGTAATAATTATTATTAATAAAAATTAAATTAATATTATTTATTTTATTTTTTAAAGCTCTGGATGAAGCAACAAAGTATTTTGAAGAAGCCAAAAAAATAGCAACCAATAAATCGTACGATTATTTGGATCCTCGGAACACTGAATTTGATAAAGACTACGATGTGTTTATGTCAAAAACAAATATATTGAAAGAAAATATCGGCGGGATAATTGAAAAAAATTATGCGGATGTATGGGAAACACCTCAGGGAATAAGATTTCTCACACGATTTGAAAAAGTCAGTGAAAAAATTCCGTTGACTAAACTCGACGAAAAGTACAATTTAGTTATAAAATACTGCGATAAGGAAGTCGAACGAACTTTAAAGTTATTTAAAAAACAAAGAGATGATCCGCCTTTGCCGAGACACATGCCACCAATTGCCGGTCGATTAACTTGGGCCCATGCTCTCAAGTAAATATACTGTCAATTATTATTTTATTAAATTTAATAAATTTTAAATACAAAAAATATTTTTAGAGTTCATTTAGATGAATTGACAGCATCTGTATCCAATCATCCGGTACTAAGAACTTTGCCACTTACTGGAGATTTAGTAAGAAGATACAATCATGCGGTAACTGTTTTACTTCAATATCAAATGGACATTACTGAAGTATGGACACATCAAAATTCATGGGTCATTGAAGACTGCTTGAATAAGTAATTTTAAAATATAATAAATTATTTCGTTGGTCGATTTAATTATTATTATTATTATTTAGGCCATTATTAGTGATTGATAAAGAAAGCAATAAAGTTAAAGTTAACTTAGAGAGTCGTATAACTCTTTTACTTCGTGAAGCTGATTGTCTAGCTAAATTAAAACTAGACATTCCGATAGTTGCATTAACAATTTTGGTAAAACGTGATTATTTTACTCTGGTCCATGACTCTCTGCAATTAGTAATCGAAGAATTTGTTTCAACTGCTCGGCGTGTTAAATTAGAAGTAAGACCACTTTTGTTACCTCATTTAGTCCGTGTTGCCTCACTATTGATGCCTGGGTTGAAAACTCTCACGTGGACGAAACCTGGATGGAAAGAATTTTGTCAGTTTACGAGGGAGGAAATTAAATCATTTGATGTATTGATAACGCGAGTACACGATGTATATTCAAACAGAATTCTTCAGGTATTGTCGAGTATGCAGAAAATAACTCTTCATGCGCTGCCGGAAGAGGAGCCGTGGAGCATTGAAGAGTTTTTGGAAAAGACGAATGAAACATGTCGAGTGGCTGCTGTTGATCTTCATCGGCGGAGTCTCATGGTTGAGGAAGCTGTAGAAGAGGTTTTGCAGTTAGTTAAAAATGCAGCTGATAATTTTAGAAACAATGAACCTGATCAGTATGATTTGGGAGAAGATGGAGAATCTTCTGGTCATGAGACTACCAGGGAAGCGAATCAGCAACCTCAAGACTGGACAGTTGTATGGGCTTGCTTTGATGATCCTCATCAGCTTTTATCACCTACTGGAGTCGGGCTTTCAAAAAATATGCAAGATATGGTGCGAAACGCTGTTTCTGAAATGCGTAGATACTATTCGAGAAAAGTAGTCGATGTTTTAATAAAAGTTACAAGAACTTCTTTAGATGCTATTAGAAAAAGATTTGTATGTGATATAGATCCGGATAATGTACCACGTCCGGTATTTCTTATACAAGCAACTTTGATGATTCCATCGGTTGTTGTAAAGCCGAGTCTTGAGCAGGTACAAGAGGCACTCACAGTTGCGGGGAAAGCTATTGCTGGTGTTGCTAAGGGTGTCGCACAATGGACCGCTGCTACAAGTAAAGTAATGTCAATTTTTTTTTTATGCTTAAATTAATAAAATACAAATTTTTGTACGTTTGTGATTTTTTTTTCTTTTTATGCGCCCGTATAATTACTGGTGTAGGTGTAATAACAATAATAGCAAAATTGGCTAGAGAAAATTTTTTTTTTATGTTTTGGGGTTTTTTTTTTTTAAAGAGTATCATAATGAACAAAAATTGATTAATGAAATTTGTATTTATTTATATTTAAGAGTACGTGGAAAACTACAACATTGGCACCAAAAAAAAATTTAATGGATGTTGTTATGAGAGCCCAAATAGTTGCTGAGAGACGTCGGGATGACGAGCCAGAAGATCCAAAAATTCGCAGAAGAAGATTATACAAAACAGCGTCTGAAGAACAACCAGAGTTTCCAATTCAAAATCGAAATTTTCATGCATTGGTGATGGAAAATAAAGAAATTATAAAAGTTTTATCAATGTTGAGTTCCTGTACCCAAGAGCTTCGTCAGGTATTCTCTTCTTCCATAGTTATTTTTTTAAATAGATAATCGAACAATTTTTTGAAATTAATAATTTTAATTTAGGATCTTACGTCATTCCTAGACCAATGGACTCCGTATAAATATTTGTGGAAAAATGAAAAAAGTGTTCGTGAATTATTGGCATCAACGCTATCTAGCTTTGAAAATACTTTGCGAAAACACAGCGAGCTCGAAGATAAACTTTCAACAGAGTTAGATATGTCATATTTGGGTACATCTATTGCTTTGTGTACCGAAAAATTAAAGTATGCCCTAACAACAGAAATAAAAAGTAAATAAATATCAATATGAGTAATTCAATAGATGATTAAAAGTTATATTTTTTTTTTTTTTTTTTTTTTTTTCACTATAGATTCAACTCACAAAATTGGCCAAGCAATGAAGAAAAAGTACCGTAGAGAAATGGAATACGTGTACGCAGTAATAAATGAAATGGATCGTAAACTGGATCGTCAAATACGTGATTTGGATGACGTAAGATTGGTAATGGAGACTCTGAAAAAAATACGTGAACAAGAGGTTGATATGGAATTAAAAATAGAGCCAATTGAAGAGGCATTTAATATTGTAACTCGTTACGAAGTTCCTGTCGATCAAGAGTGCCTTGAACAAGTGGATAACTTGAGATTTACGTGGCTAAATCTTTTGGCACGGGCGCAAGAGAGTCACGTTCTATTGTTAAAACTTCAGCCGCAGTTTGAAGAAGAGCTAAGAAATAATTTAGATAAATTTCGTCGTGATAATGAAGCCTACTGTGAGGAGTACAGATTATCTGGGCCAATGCAATCTGGTCTTACGCCCCGTGAAGCCTCTGATCGGCAAATACTATTTCAAAATCGATTTGACGGAATGTGGCGTAAATTACAAACTTATCAAAGTGGTGAAGAACTATTTGGTCTACCAATAACAGATTATCCTGAATTATCACAAATAAGAAAGGAACTTAACTTACTTCAAAAACTTTATAAATTATATAACGACGTTATTGATCGTGTCAGTAGTTATTATGACATACCTTGGGGTGAAGTTAATATTGAAGATATAAATAACGAATTAATGGAATTTCAAAATCGATGCCGTAAATTACCAAAAGGTTTAAAAGAATGGCCGGCATTTTTTGCTTTGAAGAAAACTATTGATGATTTTAACGATATGTGCCCTCTATTGGAATTAATGGCCAATAAAGCAATGAAACCGCGTCATTGGCAGCGAATTGTTGAGGTCACTGGTTATACATTTGATCTAGAAAGTGAGGGATTTTGTTTAAAAAATATATTAGAAGCTCCATTACTTAAATATAAAGAAGATATTGAAGATATTTGTATTTCTGCAATGAAAGAAAAAGATATTGAAGCTAAATTACGACAAGTTGTTAATGAATGGTCATCTCATGAATTAACATTTATGACTTTTAATAATAGAGGAGAATTATTATTAAGAGGTGATACCACTGCTGAAACTATTGGTCAATTGGAAGACAGTCTTATGATTTTAGGATCCTTAATGTCTAATAGATATAATGCACCTTTTCGAAAACAAATTCAACAGTGGCTCACTGATTTATCTAATACTAATGAAATATTAGAAAGATGGTTACTCGTACAAAATATGTGGGTTTATTTGGAAGCTGTTTTTGTCGGTGGTGATATCGCTAAGCAGCTGCCAAAAGAGGCCAAAAGATTTAGTAAAATAGATAAAAGTTGGCAAAAAATAATGCAAAGGGCTCATGAAACACCTGGTGTAGTTCCTTGTTGTGTTGGTGATGATTTACTTAAACAACTCCTTCCACATTTACAGGAACAATTGGAATTGTGTCAAAAATCACTTAGCGGTTATTTAGAAAAAAAACGAATGATGTTTCCGAGATTTTTTTTTGTATCTGATCCAGCACTTTTAGAAATTTTGGGCCAAGCTTCAGACTCTCATACTATTCAAAATCACTTGTTGTCTATTTTTGATAATACTAGATTTGTTAAATTTCATGATATAGAGTATAATAAAATGACAGCGATTATTTCATCTGAAGGAGAGACTATTGTACTTGAGAGAGCCGTTAGAGCTGAAGGATCTGTCGAGACTTGGTTGATGCAGCTTCTTCAAACATCACAGCAATCTTTACATTCGATTATACGTCAAGCAAATACAATGATGAATGATCAAAATTTTAATTTATTATCATTTTTGGATAAAATGCCAGCGCAAGTTGGAATTCTTGGTATACAGATGATTTGGACACGAGACGCTGAATTGGCACTAATGCAAGCTCGAGCTGATAAAAAAATAATGGGTGAAACTAATAATAGATTTCTTGAACTTCTTAATACTTTGATTGATCAAACAACCAGAGATTTAGCTAAAATTGATCGAACTAAATTTGAAACTTTAATTACTATTCATGTACACCAACGTGATATTTTTGATATGATGGTCAGTATTATTATTTATATGATAAATAAATAATATTAATAATAATAATATTTTTAGTGTCGTCTAAATGTCCGAACGGTAACAGATTTTGAATGGTTAAAACAGTGTCGGTTTTATTTTAAAGAAGATCTTGATAAAACAACAATACACATTACTGATGTTCAATTTATATATCAAAATGAATATCTTGGTTGTACTGAACGTCTAGTAATTACCCCCCTCACTGACAGGTAATAATAATATAATATATAATTTATATTTAAATAAAATGAATTTTTATTTATAGATGCTATATAACTCTTGCTCAAGCATTATCAATGTCAATGGGAGGATCTCCTTGTGGTCCAGCTGGTACTGGTAAAACAGAAACAGTAAAAGATATGGGCAAGACATTGGCTAAATATGTTGTGGTATTTAATTGTTCTGATCAAATGGATTATCGTGGATTGGGACGTATTTATAAGGGTCTTGCACAAAGTGGTAGTTGGGGATGCTTTGATGAATTTAATCGTATAGAATTACCAGTACTGTCAGTAGCTGCACAACAAATAGCTGTAGTATTGGCTGCAAAAAAAGAAAAAAAAAAACAATTTATATTTACCGATGGGGATCAAATTGAAATGTGCCCGGAATTAGGTATATTTATTACAATGAATCCTGGTTACGCTGGACGAAAAGAATTGCCAGAAAATTTAAAAATACAATTTAGAACAGTTGCTATGATGGTACCAGATCGACAAATAATTATTAGAGTAAAACTTGCTAGTTGTGGTTTTCTTGAAAATATAACACTTGCACGTAAATTTTATACACTTTACAAATTATGCGAGGAACAATTAACAAAACAAGTCCACTATGATTTTGGATTAAGAAATATTTTATCAGTACTGAGAACTCTTGGTGCTGCTAAAAGAACAAATTCAAAAGATACTGAAAGTACAATTGTAATGCGTGTGCTGAGAGATATGAATTTATCAAAACTTATTGATGAAGATGAACCGCTATTTATATCTTTGGTAGCTGATTTATTTCCTAATCAAATGTTAGAAAAAACAGCATATCCTGAATTAGAGGCAGCTATTGATCAGCAAGTTCAAGATTATGGTCTTATATATCATCCTCCTTGGGTATTAAAATTAATTCAATTATATGAAACTCAACGTGTACGTCATGGTATAATGACATTAGGTCCTGCTGGTGCTGGAAAAACTACTTGTATTCATACATTAATGAAATCATTAACACAATTAGGTGAATATCATAGAGAAATGCGAATGAATCCAAAAAGTATTACGGCTGCGCAAATGTTTGGAAGATTAGATGTTGCAACAAATGATTGGACTGATGGTATATTTTCAGCTTTATGGCGTAAAACTTTAAAATTAAAAAAAGATGAACATGTTTGGTTGGTTCTTGATGGTCCTGTTGATAGTATATGGATTGAAAATTTAAATTCAGTGTTAGATGATAATAAAACATTAACTCTGGCTAATGGTGATCGACTCAGTATGGCACCAACTTGTAAAATAATATTTGAACCACATAATATTGATAATGCAAGTCCTGCTACGGTATCAAGAAATGGAATGGTTTATATGAGTTCTTCAGGTTTAGATTGGAAACCTGTGGTAACAGCATGGTTAAAAACACGTAATCCATTGGAGCAACAAGTTTTAGAAAAAACTTTTGATGAATCTTTTGCAGGAATTTATGGATGGAGTACACAAACTTTAATTCTTTCTATTAAAGTACTTCAATGTAATATTGTACAACAAATGATATATCTTCTTCAGGGATTAATACCACCAGAAATAATTATTGAAGAAACTGAAGATGATGATGATTTTGAAAGAGATAAACCACAGCCTTTAACTGCTGATCATTTAAAAAAATTATATGTATTTTCTTTAGTTTGGGGAATTGGTGCTCTTCTTGAAACTCCAGACAGACTTAAATTTGATAATTATTTACGTGAAAATTTTGATACTTTAGATATTCCAATATCTGATAAATATCCCGATGCAACGACATTTGATTTTATGGTAACTGATAAAGGAAAATGGGATACTTGGACCAGTATGGTTACTAATTATGTATATCCTGATTATTCAACACCAGATTATAATAGTATTTTAGTACCTATTGTTGATAATGTAAGAATACAGTATTTAATAGATTTAATAGGACATCAAGATAAACCAGTATTATTAGTTGGAGAACAAGGTTCAGCAAAAACAGTAATGATGAAATCTTATATGAAAGGTACAAATCCCGATACAACTCTTGCAAGATCATTTAATTTTAGTTCAGCAACAACACCTTATCAATTTCAAAAAACAATTGAAAGTTACGTTGAAAAACGTATGGGTAATACATTTGGTCCTCCGGGTGGTAAAAAAATGTTAGTATTTGTTGATGATATTAATTTACCTCAAATAAATGAATGGGGAGATCAAATTACCAATGAAATAGTAAGACAAACAATGGATATGAAAGGATTTTATTCACTTGAAAAACCCGGTGATTTTACAATGGTTGTTGATATGACATTTCTTGGTGCAATGGGTCAACCGGGTGGTGGACGAAATGATATTCCATCTCGTTTAAAAAGACAATTTTGTATTTTTAATTGTACTTTACCCAATGACAATTCAATTGATAAAATTTTTAGTGTTCTTGGTGAAGGACATTATAATACCAAAAGAGGATTTTCATCAGAAATAAGATCTCTTGTTAAAAAAATGGTTCCTCTTACAAGACATTTATGGCAAATAACTCGAGCTAAATTATTACCAACTCCAGCTAAATTTCATTATGTTTTTAGTCTTAGAGATCTTTCACGAATTTGGCAGGGTATGATTGGTACTCTATCGACAGTTATTGAAAAAGAAAATTATTTAATGCTTCTTTGGAAGCATGAATGTACAAGAGTATTTAGTGATCGTTTAACTTTATTATCTGATAAAAAATGGTTTCAACAACAAATTATTAATGTTGTTAATGAATATTTAGGTGAATCATATGTAAAAATGTTGAATAAAGATCCAGCATTTGTTGATTTTATGCGTGATGCACCAGAACCTACAGGAGAAGAAGGTGAAGATGCAGATATGGAATTACCTAAAGTATATGAACCTGTTTTTGATAATGAAATTTTACGAGATCGTTTAGAAATGTTTTTATCACAATTTAATGAAATGCAAAGAGGTGCTGGAATGGATTTAGTATTTTTTCCTGATGCAATGTTACATTTAGTTAAAATATCACGTGTAATTCGTCATCCACGTGGTAATGTGATGCTTGTTGGTGTTGGTGGATCAGGAAAACAAAGTTTAACAAAATTATCATCTTTTATTGCCGGTTATAAAACATTTCAAATAACATTAACAAGATCTTATAATGTTGCTAATTTTTTGGAAGACTTAAAATTTCTTTATCGATCATGTGGTAGTCAAGGTAAAGGCACGACATTTATTTTTACAGATTTAGATATTAAAGAGGAAGGTTTTTTAGAATATTTAAATAATATATTAAGCTCTGGTGTTATAAGTAATTTATTTACACGAGATGAACAGGCAGAAATAATTTCCGAATTAACGCCAATAATAAAACGTGAAAATCCAAAAAAAACAATAAATAATGAACTTGTAATGGATTTTTTTTTACAAAGAACATGCCAAAATTTACATGTTGTTTTTTGTTTTTCACCTGTAGGTGAAAAATTTCGTAATCGAGCTCAAAGATTTCCAGCTTTAATATCAGGATGTACTATTGATTGGTTTCAACCTTGGCCACGTGACGCTTTAGTTCTTGTAGCAGATCATTTTCTTCATGATTTTGAAATAGCATGTAGTTCAGATGTTAAAATTCATTTAGTAAATGCATTGGGATCTATTCAAGATGTTGTTGCTGAAACGTCTAATGAATATTTTCAAAGATTTCGTCGTGCTACACATGTTACTCCAAAATCTTATCTTAATTTTATCGGTGGATATAAAAATATTTATCGTGCAAAACAACATGAACTTGGTGAGGGAGCACGTAGAATGGATACAGGTCTTGCTAAATTAGAAGAAGCATCAATATCAGTTGAATTATTAAAAAAAGATTTAGCAGTTATGGAACAAGAATTGGTAACGGCATCAGAAAAAGCTGAAACTGTATTATTAGAAGTAACAGAACGAGCAATGCAAGCTGAAACATTTAAAAATCAAGTACAAAAAGTTAAAGAAAAAGCTGAAGCACTTGTTGCTTGTATTGCTGAGGAAAAAGCTTGGGCTGAACAAAAATTAGAAGCCGCAAAACCAGCATTAGAAGAAGCTGAAGCAGCATTAAATACTATTAAACCTGCGCATATTGCAACTGTAAGAAAATTAGGAAGACCACCACATTTAATTATGAGAATAATGGACTGTGTATTAATTTTATTTCAACGTAAAATTAGTCCAGTAATACCAGATCCAACAAATCAATGTCCTAAACCATCATGGGCAGAGTCATTAAAAATGATGGCAAGTACAACATTTTTACTTCAATTGCAAAATTATCCAAAAGATATAATAAATAATGAAATGGTTGAATTACTTGAACCATATTTTCGTATGGAAGATTATAATATGGAAACAGCAAGACGTGTTTGTGGTGATGTAGCTGGTTTATTATCTTGGACAAAAGCAATGGCTTTTTTTCATTCTGTTAATAAAGAAGTTTTACCTCTAAAAGCTAATCTTACATTACAAGAAGCACGACTTAAAGTTGCTATGGAAGATTTAGCTAATGCTGAAAGAGAATTATCTGAAAGAGAAATGGCACTACAAGCTGTTAAAGAACAATATGATTCAGCGGTTTATGAAAAACAAAGATTAACAGAAGCTGCTAATGTATGTTTAAGAAAAATGACTGCAGCAACTGCATTGATTAATGGATTAGGAGGTGAAAAAATAAGATGGACTGAACAAAGTGGAGAATTTAAAATTCAACTTGGTAAACTTGTTGGTGATGTTTTATTAGCAACTGGATTTTTGTCTTACTGTGGACCTTATAATCAACAGTATAGAGCAGGATTAGTTACATCATGGATGAATATTTTAATGACTCGTGATATTCCTTTTACCAAAAATTTAAATATTATTAATATGCTTGTTGATTCAGCTACAGTGTCTGAATGGACACTTCAGGGTTTACCTAATGATGAATTATCTGTACAAAATGCTTTAATAGTAACTAAATCATCGTCTTATCCATTACTTGTTGATCCTCAGAATCAAGGTAAAATGTGGATTAAAAATAAAGAAATAAATAATGAATTACAAATAACATCATTAAATCACAAATATTTTCGAACACATTTGGAAGATAGTTTGTCATTAGGAAGGCCTCTTTTAATTGAAGACGTAGCTGAAGAATTAGATCCAGTTATTGACAATGTATTGGAAAAAAATTTTATTAAATCTGGTTCTATTGAAAAAGTTATTGTTGGTGATAAAGAATGTGATGTTATGCCAGGATTTATGCTTTATATAACAACAAAATTACCAAATCCGGCTTATAGTCCTGAGATATCAGCAAAAACTTCAATTATTGACTTTACAGTAACTATGCAGGGTTTAGAAGATCAATTGCTGGGTCGAGTAATTTTAATGGAAAAATCAGAACTTGAAGCTGAACGAGTTGCCCTATTTGAATCAGTTATGACTAATCAACGTACTATGAAAGAATTAGAGAGTACACTTTTACATCGATTAACTTCATCAGAAGGTTCATTAGTTGATGATGAGGCACTAATAAGTGTTTTACGTGAAACAAAATCTACAGCTGAATCAGTAAATGAAAAACTTAAAGTTTCAGCTTTAACTGAAAAAAAAATAACAGTTGCACGTGAAGAATTTCGTGCTGTTGCTGCCAGAGGTTCTATATTATATTTTTTGATTGTTGAAATGAGCAATGTCAATGTTATGTATCAAAATTCATTAAAACAATTTTTAACTATATTTGATAATGCTATTACAAAATCAACAAAAAGTCCCATTACATCAGAACGAATTGAAATTATTTTGAATCATTTGACTCACGAAGTTTGGGCATTTACTTTAAGAAGTTTATATGAGAGACACAAGTCGTTGTTTACTTTAATGTTGGCTATGAAAATTGATTGCTATCGCGGATCTATTTCTCATGTTGAATTTATGGCTTTTATAAAAGGAGGTGCGTCTTTAGATCTTAATGCTGTCACTCCTAAACCATTTAGATGGATTCTTGATATTACGTGGCTTAATTTAGTTGAGATAAGTAAACTTGAAGTATTTTCCGAAATTTTAACTAAAATTGAGTTTAGCGAAAGGGAATGGAGAATTTGGTATGAAAAAGAAAGACCAGAGGAAGAAGAATTGCCTTGTGGTTATCAGAAAAGTCTTGATGTATTTCGGAAATTGCTGCTTATCAGATCGTGGAGTCCCGATCGAACATTGTCACAGGCAAAAAAATATATTATTGATTCGTTGGGTAAAGAGTACGGTGAAGCTAAAATTTTAGATCTTGACGCTACGTGGCTTGAATCAGAACCAAGATCTCCATTAATTTGTATTCTGTCAATTGGATCTGATCCTTCTCCACAAATTACTGCTCTTGCTAAGATCAAAACTACTAGTAAATAATATCAATAAATAATTATCGTGTTGTTTATTATTCTTAAATATAATTATTAAGTTTATTTTTAGCATTAAGAGCAGTGTCAATGGGTCAAGGACAAGAATTTCATGCTAGAAAATTAATAAGTGAAGCTATGAATGACGGTGGATGGGTATTATTACAAAATGTTCATCTGTCATTGCCATTTTGTAGCGAAGCTATGGATACACTTGTCGAAACTGATAGTATCCATGAATCTTTTAGACTTTGGATGACAACAGAAGTTCATCCCCAATTTCCTATTGGATTATTACAGGTAATATTTGTTAAAAAAAAAAATAAAATAAAATAATATAAATAAAGGGGTTTTTTATTTTTAAAAGATGGCAATTAAATTTACAAATGAACCACCACAAGGAATAAGAGCAAGTCTTAAAAGAACATATCAAGGTGTAACACAAGATACACTTGACTATTCTACACAGCCACAGTGGCCCCCGTTACTATACGCAGTTGCATTTTTACATACAGTAGTCCAAGAAAGACGTAAATTCGGTCCACTCGGTTGGAATATACCCTATGAATTTAATCAAGCAGATTTTGCCGCATCGGTCCAATTTATTCAAAATCACCTTGATGATATGGATCCAAAAAAAGGTGTCTCCTGGTCAACTATTTGTTACATGCTCGGTGAAGTTCAATACGGCGGAAGAGTTACCGATGACTTTGATAAACGTCTACTGACGACATTCACTCACGTATGGTTTTGCGATGTACTTTTAAGACCGGGTTTTGAATTTTACAAAGGGTATAAAGTACCTCAAACACGAAATATCCAAGGCTACATGGAGTACATAAACAATTTACCTGGTGCGGATACTCCAGAAGTATTTGGTCTCCATTCAAATGCCGATATTACTTATCAAATTAATACGGCAAAAGGTATTCTTGACGCTATACTCAATGTCCAGCCGAAAGAAGGTGGCTCACAAGGCGGAGAGTCTAGAGAAAGTGTTGTTTATAGACTTGCTGATGATATGCTAGCTAAATTACCTAAACAATATAATTCATTTCAAGTTCGTGATGCTTTACAACGAATGGGCGCATTATTGCCTATGAATATTTTCTTACGACAAGAAATTGATCGGTTATTATTTTAATATAAAAAAAAAAAATTTATATAAATTATTATTTAATTTTAATCGTGTTATTTATATTTTCAGAATGACCAAAGTAATTAGAGAAGTACAATCAACACTAACAGATTTGAAATTGGCAATTGATGGTACAATAATAATGAGCCAAGGATTAAAAGTAGCGCTTGATTCAATGTACGATGCGAGAATACCTGAAAAATGGCAAAAAATATCATGGGAATCGGCAACTCTAGGATTCTGGTATACAGAACTTTTAGAACGTGACTCTCAATTCCGACACTGGTGTGCACACGGTAGACCAAATGTTTTTTGGATGACGGGATTTTTTAATCCACAAGGATTTCTAACAGCCATGCGTCAGGTATACGAAAAAGTTTTTAAATAATATTTATTTATAAATTATTACTGAAAAAAAAAAAAAAATATTTAAGGAAGTGACACGAGCTCACAAAGGCTGGGCTCTAGATTCAGTGGTATTGCAAAATTTAATCACACGTTACAATAAAGAGGATATTAAGGAACAAGTACAAGAAGGAGTTTATGTACACGGTCTTTTTTTGGAAGGTGCTTCACTAGATCGTAAATCTTCAAAACTAGTTGAAAGCAAACCAAAAGTTTTGTATGAACAAATGCCGGTGATATATATTTACGCGATAAATACAACTGCTGGTAAAGATCCGAAGCTCTATGAGTGCCCTATTTATCGTAAACCTCAGCGAACTGATCAGAAATACGTCGGATCTATTGATTTTGAGACCGATCACAATCCTAGACACTGGACACTACGTGGAGTTGCGCTTCTTTGTGATATTAAATAAAAAATAACATTTTTTTTACTCTTTATTTGTCGAATTTTTTTATTTGAGTTTGTTAATATTTAATAGCCACCAATAATTAAATTAACGGATAAAATAAAAAATATAGTTATTTAAATCCACTGGATTATTAAATCTTAAATAATAATTACATGATACATCACAATGTTTTTGTTTTTAACAGTCTCAATAATTGAGCTTTTTAATACGTAATAGCAAAAAAAATATGTATAGAGATGTGCTTTATTTGTACTGACAATAAAATAACTAGTAGAAATAGGCGTTGTATTATTTTTTATGAAAAAAAAAAAAAAACTCTTTAACTAATTCTTTAACTTTATACATTTTTGGTAAAAAAAATAATAATAAATGATGCTACGTCAAAAGTAGACTTAGGGTTTTTATAATACGAGTAAACAAACTTCTTAACAGATTTTTGTCTCTAGATTTTCCTATAGCACACTCAACAATCTCGGGAACAGAATCCAAAATAATTGATATACACTCTGTACTTGGTTCAATCGTTCGAATCGAATAAATTACAGCACTGATATTTAACGTTGAAATAATATTATTGAAATTAATTTTCAATTGATTGAGGTATGAATCGTATTCTAAATCATTATGATCATCAGTACCCAAATATTCTTCAGCAAATTGATTTAACTTTTTGATAACAGACTCCCGTAACTCATCATCGTCGAAAGTAGTTTTTAACTTTGTATGAAACTCGGAAAGTTTAACCCCGAGACTAGTTTTATAATGTAGAGACAGCTTTGAAAAATCAATAACATCAATAGCATCAATAGCATTAATGGTGTCAATTACGTCAACAGTATCAGGGAAATTATTATCAGAAGAGGAATTATTTTCTTCAAGCTCATTTTTAACCAGATCGTGTGTGCTTACCGCATTGTCGATCAAGTTTTTGATACGATCGCCCATTTTTCTGGCTGCCAAATGTTTTGCATGTTTTTTAGTCGTTGATCTCCCTTCCTCAGTAATTGTATATATTTTACAGTGAATCGTAAATATTTTAGCGTGAGCTGGACCTTCGTCGCCTACTGTTTCATATATTGGATCTGGAAGTCCCGCTTCAGCACACAAATCCTATAAATTTTAAAAAATAAAATATAACAATTTGTTTGTAATCTTTTTTAATGTCTTGATCTACTTATTAATTTAAAATAAATAAAAATTACCTGTAATTCACCGATGGCATTGACAAATGGTTCATCAGCAGACAAAATATGAGGAGTAGGCATCGTTCTGACCGGTGACTCGCCAGGAATCGGCGGCAAAGCCAAATAATTATTTTCCGCGGCGATTGTTTCCAACATATTCATAGCCGCTAAATGTTTAGCATCTTTTTTACATCGGCCAGTACCATTTGCATATAAACCTTGACAGGAAACTTGATAAGTAAATGTATTTTCATGTGTACCACCTCCGTCATGTATCAGTTCATAGTGAGGCACTGTTCCTTTTTTAACCATCATTTCTTGTAAAATAGATACCGGTGTCTTCTGCATATTAATAACTGTTTTATGCAATAAAAATAATCAGCATTTAATTATTTATCTGTTAATTAAAATGACAATAAATTAAATACACTAACCTTTATTTTATTTTAAATATAAATATTCATTTAATTTTAATAACACAACAGAACACAGAACAGCTTATTTATATAATTTAATAAAACAATTTATATTATTCATAACAAAGGTAAAGTGATAAAGTGATATATATGTTACAGGCACTTGCAGGCGTTATAGAATTTCAAGAATTGAAAATTATATTAATTATTATTATGATATGTATATAACTAGTATTAAGGAGCAACTCACAATTACAATTTACTACAGTGTAATATAGAAAAAATTTAATAACGACAATATAGATAATAGACGTTTCTGTTTCTATGTGTGTGTTGGTACCTTGTTGATGATAAATTTATAACATTTATAACCTCATAATTAATAATGAATCAAGCTAAAGTTACAAATTTAGTATCACAATTAAATTTTAAAGTTCAGAATAAAGCTAGAAGGCTTAAAAGTTTTGATGGACCTGAAGGCAGAGTTAGAAAAATCCAAAAAACATTGACAGCACTTTTTAAATATGAGAGAATTGAATTGTTTTACAACCGTGCCGATGAAGTTAGAGGTTACGCTGACAGGGTAAAAATAATAATAATAATAATTATTATTATTAATATCATTTATTTAATTAGTTTATTATTTTCATAGCTGATATCAGAAGCTATTCGTCATGGACCGAGTCACGAGGAAACGATGGCCCTGGCTGACTTTTGGATTTTAGAAAAGCAGTATGTTCATAAATTGTTTAAAGTTTTGGTACCGAGATATCAAGACTACTCAAATACGTCTTTTACCAAAATGCATCGACTTGAAAAACGTTATCCCGATGCTTGCTACTGGAACTCTGTTCTTGAACTCAAAGGTTTATAAAGTTATCAAAATTTACACTATTATTATTATTATTATTTATTTATTTATTCATTTTGTTTTTTTATTATAGGGAATCCTTTTCCCAGTATAGACCAAGTCAATCCATATAAAAGTCAACTAATCCACAATGTGCTGCTGGATGAAGCTAGAAAAGAATTTAGATTACAAAAATACAAAGATCTTGCTGATAATCTTACTCAATAAATCTCGAGTAAATATATCTATTAATTAACTTGTATTATAAATATATATCATTGAAAATAGAATTTTTATTAATAAATTCAACAATATAAAAATTAACAAGTCTTAATGTTTACAGCTTTATTGAATTTATAAATTAATTTGATTGAAATTCTTTCAGAGGATAGTGTTGTCCATATTCCTTTAAATGCTCTTCCATTGTCAGCATTTGTTTCCTATAATTATAAAAATTAATAATCTAAAATTTTTATAATTTAAAAAAAAATAAATAGATTACTTTATGTGTGCTGGCATGTCATGGTAGACATCAGTAAACAATTCTTTCCAATGGGGCTTTAATAGTTTTTCAGCAGCTGTAAACTCTGTCATAAATTCTGATTGCGTTGATTTATGTAACTCTGATTCTTTTTCGTCATCCCACAGGCCAATTGTTTTTAAATATTCACGAAATTTAATTATGGGAGATTGCTTAATCCATTGATTTATTTCTTCAATTGATCGATAAGCTGTACTGTCATCTGATGTACTGTGATGGTTTACACTTATGAAAATAAAAAATACATTTCAGAGACATTAATAAAGGTTAAAAATAAATAAAAGTTTAAAATAATTACCGGTAAGTCATAGCTTCTATTAAAACAGGTTTTCCGTTATCAATACAATAGTCACGTGCAACTTTAGTAGCATGATGCATCGCTAGTATGTCATTGCCGTCTACTCGGACTGTTTGAATTCCGTATGCTGGTCCACGGGCTGCTATTCCATCACCTCGGTATTGTTCATTTGCAGGAGTTGATATTGCGTATCCATTATTACGGCTACAACAATAAATAAATAAATATATTTCATTCATTTAACACAAAGATATATAAAAAAAACTAAATAATACCATATAAAAATAATTGGACAGTCAAGAGTGGCAGCAAAGTTTAGGGCTGGATGAGCATCACCTTCACTCGCTCCTCCTTCACCAAAATAACAGACGACACATGCATTACGTTTCGTTAATTTAAGTGCGTACGCTGCTCCCGAAGCTAAAATTATTTTTTATAAATTAGTATTAGTTGTAAGTAGATTTAAAAAAACATATTTAAAATACCTTGAGGCATTTGAGTACCAAGTGGCGATGAAATAGTTGTAAAATTTAATTCTTTACATCCATAATGAACTGGCATTTGTTTACCTTTACCTAGGTCATTACAATTACCGTAACATTGATTTAAAAATTTAGAATATGGGTAGCCTCGCCACATCAAGACTCCGACTTCACGATATTGCCCATAAATAACGTCATCTAGTGACAAAGCGGATGCTGATCCTACTTGTAGAGCTTCTTCACCAGTATTTGTCATATAAAATGAAATACGGCCTTGTCGTTGAGATTCGTAGAGAATTTTGTCCATCACGGAAATTCTAATCATGTCACGATACATTTTTAATAATTTTTCTCTATCCAGCTGGACGTTTATCATGAAATTTAACACAAAAATAAGTTAGAAACCACTTAGATTAATATAAATTAATGAATACCTTAATTAAAGAATCATTAGGATCAATATTATTGGTGATTGGAGAAGATAAAATTCTGTATATTGGTATGGCTTCATAACTATCGCTGTTAATAAACTTGAGAACGTTTGTGAATTTCGATTTTATGCCAATAAACTGCGGTTCTGTTGCTGCTTCTGCTGCTGCTGCTGCAACGCTAAACGGTCGTTTCTAAAATAATAAATCAATCGATTATGATCAAATTAATTATTACTAAAAATAAAAATATAAGCTTACAAATAATAATTTAAGTTGAGGAGAAAAGTTTAATATTCTTAAATGATTAAACGGCTTCATTGTAACTGAATATAAAACTTGTTATTGGCCAATAGATGTACATAACTGACTGGTTGTGATGAACCTGATAAGATGTTTCTTATCACCGATACACATGAATACGTAATTATAAGAGTTGTCTTGAAACGTCTGCTTGCGAACTGATAATATAATAAATTTATTTTTCTAAAATGGTAAATTTTCTTAGCGGGAAGTTTTAAATAGATGCTACTAAAATTTATTATTTGAGTAGAGTTTAAGTTTTTAATTTATTTTAGATTCGAGTTCGATTAGTTGTCATCGAGGATTTAGTTCTGCACAATAATTCAATTTTTCGTTAAAGCTTACCTTATTTTAAATATACGCGCTCTGCGGCCATTACCGTACAGTTGCGTCCTCTTTTTTCAGTAACAAAAAAACACTTGACTACTTTATCGTCCGAGTTTCAAGTTAGAGTTTTTTTTTATGATAACGTATCGGAAACGTTTGTTCCAGTTTGGTCGTGTTATTGTATTTTTATAATTTTATAATAGTTATATTTTTTAAATTTAATCTTGTGATATAAGATATTAAATAATTAATTTTAAAAGATATGGGTAAAGAACGTTATTCGCGAAGAGACAGTCGTGGTTACGACAACGACGACAGACAATCCAAAGTTAAAAGTTATTCTGATAGTAAACACAGCAAACATGATGACAAAAAATATTCTTCAAGTCTTTCAAAATCTAAATCCTCAAAACATCGTGACGATACTATTAAGAAAAAGTCCAAACAGTCTGACTCTTCAAGATCATCCAGCAAAAAAAAACGATCCAAGCATAAAAGTAAAAGGTAAATATTTAAAAATTTTATAACCTCAAATTACTTAATATTTTTATTTATATATATTATTTGTTAGGTCCTCGTCATCGTCTTCGTCATCGTCCTCGTCATCATCAGACTCATCATCTTCATCTTCATCTTCAAATTCATCAGCAGACTCAACAAAATTGCTTAAAAAATTGGAACAACAGCGTCTGAAACAGCTAGAGGAGCGTCGTCGTAAAAAAGAATTATTAAAAGCTACCGAAACTCCTGAAGAGAAGCGTCTGCGACGTTTAAAGAAAAAAGAAGCGAAAGAACGTAAACGCAAAGAACGTATGGGATGGGACAACGATTATCTTCATTACACAAACACAGATAATCCATTTGGTGATGGGAATTTACTCTCTACATTTGTATGGTCAAAGAAACTTGAAAAAGACGGTCTTCTGGGTGTTAATCGTGAGGAACTCGAGCTACGTAATCGGCACAAACAGGAAGAGAATAAACGTGAGCTAGAGAAAGTTAAAAAACGTCGTCAGGAACGGGAATTAGAGCGTCAACAGCGCGAGGAAGAGATGAATATGATGCAACGAGGCAAAGAAGCTGCACAAATGGAACAGTGGAGACATCAAGAGGATCAATTTCATCTGGAGCAAGCACGTTTGCGTTCACGAATACGTATCCAAGATGGTCGCGCCAAACCAATTGATCTCTTGGCTAAATATATTTCTGCAGAAGAGCAAGTTGATGCTGTTGAGATGCACGAACCCTACACTTATCTACGTGGACTTGAGATAAAAGATCTCGAGGATCTTATTGAAGATATAAAAGTGTACAAAGAATTGGAACGAGGTAAAAACTTGGACTACTGGAATGACATTACGGTTATTGTTGAAGACGAATTACATAAACTGAGAAAACTTGAAAAATCAGAGTATCAAGTTGCTCTGGGACGCCGTGAAGGAATAAATCAAGCTGTTGCTAAAGATATTACTGGAATATTTAAAGGCAAGTCTGCCAAACAGTTGGAGACGATGCAGCTGCAAATTGAGTCAAAGATATCCGGCAAACCTGAAGGTGTAGACATTGGATACTGGGAGAGTCTCTTGTCACAGTTAAAAGCCCACATGGCACGTGCTAGACTAAGAGATCGTCATCAGGATAATCTTAAAAAGAAGCTCGAGGTATTGATTGCTGAGCAAGGTGTCGCAAGAAATGAAGGAGATTGCGACCAAGAACAACAAGTTGCTGGTTCCACTAGAGAGACAAGTAATCAAGACAATACTCAAGATAAATCCAAAGATGATAAAAGTGATAAAGAGCAAGTTGATGATAATGATGATAATGGTGATGGTGATGATGATGATGGTGATGAAGAGGAAATGCTTAATGAATATTTCTGTGAGTATAATGCTGGTGGTTACTCGCCTAAATATATGTCCATGGGACAGCTGGAACCAGGAACGCTGATTACTCTAGAGGAGGACGATAACCAGAGACTGGAATTCGCAAGGCATCAGGTGCTTAATACAGGCAGAAAAGTTCAAAGTGTCCTGTCTGCAGAGGAACAAGCGATGCATCGTGAAGCCAGGAAAAATATGGGTGATGATGAGGCCCAGTTTAGTGTTGAGTCATCGCTAGAAGCACAAATTTATTTGTGGTCTGATAAATACAGACCCAGGAAGCCCAGATACTTTAATCGAGTTCACACTGGATTTGAATGGAATAAATACAATCAGACTCACTACGATATGGACAACCCACCGCCCAAGATTGTTCAGGGATACAAATTTAATATATTTTATCCTGATTTGATTGACAAAGGAACAACTCCTGCCTATTACTTGACTCCCTGTACTGACAACAAAGACTTTGCTATCCTTAAATTTCATGCTGGACCTCCATATGAAGACATTGCCTTTAAAATAGTCAACAGAGAGTGGGAGTACTCGTACAAAAGGGGCTTTAGGTGTCAATTTCACAATAATATTTTCCAATTATGGTTTCACTTCAAAAGATATCGGTATCGTCGTTAAATTTATTACAAATTTTTCTATCATTTTCTTTATCAAACAAAAAAAATAATATTTTATTTTGTACATAAATAACATACTAATTGCCTCAATTATTTCATTTCTGTACTTTTTATTTATAAATAAATTTAAAAAATTATAGTAAATAATTAAATTAATTAATTATGTATCGTAGTTGTTAAATTTAACAATAAATACTTGAATTTTTTCGTCTAGACTGGTAAACCATTTTATTTTATCCTTTTTTTTTTATAGTTGGATAATTTTCATTACAACATTTATTGGAGTATTTATGTCAGACCCGCATCAATTGATATTTATTAGTTTTAGTTAGTATACTTGATATTTATGACCATACAGGTATTATCTTTAAATTTATTTCACAATTATTTAATACTAAAAATCTAAATTACATTTATTAATTAATAAAATTATTTTTTTTTTTTTTTTCATTTTTTTTTTAATATGCTAAATGGGTATGATAAAAAATGAATAATTTACATCTATGTACAGACACAGTTTGTGATAAAAGATAGCAGAGATGTTGAAATGATACGCATGCATTATAAACTTTACTGAGTCAGTATTAAATAGTTAGTAAAATGTTGAATCGATTTTAACCGCCACCACTTTATTATGTTTCTTTCTCTCTTCTATATATATAATATTGTATTATGATAGTATATTATACATATGTATTATAGAATCGAGTACAGGTAACAGTGGGTAACAGGTACACACAGGTAAAATGTATATCGAACCAATGGCAAGGTAAAAGTAAACTTAACATTTCAGTTTACCGCGATTCGCGTTCTTTAAACGTTCTCTCTCATGTTCTCAATTTATTTAAAAACTTTGTAATTATATGTCTCTATTTATAAAATTATTTTATTCCTTTTTTTTTAATCAATTATGAGTATTTAATTTTTTTTAAATTAAAAGTTATAAATTAAATGAATTATTAAAAAAAAAAAAAAAAAAATGAATGATGATTTAGTGAAATAAATGGCGATGTAAAAATTAAACAGTAGAAATTATAATAGTTAATGGAGTGCTTGCACTCATTATAAATATAAAAAAATGTAATAATCAAATTTTTTTTAAATTAATTGACGGCAAAAAAATGATCGGGGTGGTTCAAATTAACGTTTAATTTAGACGATAAGTTGATTGTCCAAGTAAGTGGTATATAAATTTAAAAAAAAAAAAAAATGATATTGCAAGACGGGTGAACAAAAAAACATTGAATAAAAAACGTAAAAATGATTATTGATTGATGAATTAAAAGTTTAAAATTGGTATGAAGGTTGTCAGCTATAAAACTGCAGGTGCAACTACCTCTTATTGCTCGACTATACTCAATCTATATTTTTCTACGCCTACGACATATATTTTATACCGCAATATATAAATCTATATTTGGATATATACTAAATACATATATTTACAAATTTAAATTAAATATGAAGTGGAAAAAAGGACCAAGTGATTTTTTTCCTGAAAAAACATTTTTGATAATAAAAGATAACGTTGAATCATTTTCAGGTAAAATATTTATTTTTATTGTTATTATTTAATAATTATTGTGTATTTTTTTATGTTTATATAAAAAAAAAGGTTGCATAATAAAACTTAAATTTATTTTTTTCCAAGTAAAAAAATCATATCGACGTATAAAATCAAAATCAGCTGCAGATACGGGCACTTGGCCGCCAAAAGTTAAAAAAAATAGTTTATTTGGATCAGCCGAGCGTCCAAAAACAGCAAATCTAGAGAAACCGAGCGTGCTAGATCCCGCGTTGGTCAATAAATTAGACATGTCATTGCTGAGTAAAGAACGATTATGCGATTCAATGACGCGTATACAGCTTGATCGAAGAGCTACCGCTAGTGGGGGTGGACACACTACGCCCGTCAACAATAGTAACAAGAATATACAACCTATTGTTGAATCATCAAAGCGCAGTACACCACCGTTCACCGAAGCTAAAACATTTTTTATTAGATCAAAGCGTCGTAGCTTAGATCATTTAAATAACAACAACTATTATTTAAATACTGAACAAACAATGCCACGTGTACTTGAACCTGTCATTCCTAAAAAATCACCTAGTCCAGTACTTAATACTAACAACAATAATAATAGTAGTAGTAAAGAGTGTCTGACAAGTAAATTAATTAACGATCACAAACGATTAGATAACAATAATAATAATAATAATAATAATAATAATCGTAATCTAATGAATGTTAAACCGGTAGCAGCTTCGTCATTGTCAACAGTAAGGACGGCAAAGTCATCTCGTTTAGCTCTACCGGAAGAACTTGAAGTGTTTACTTCCCCGATTGCTAATAAATTAAAAACACCAGAGCCGTGCAAAACTTGCGGTCGTCCTGATCAGCCTGAACGATTTCATAGTCATCCTAAGGGAGTTCCTTCCATCAAGGGATCAACTGAAGTAGATAAGAATAGCAGTAAAGACGTTGTCAGAAAGTCCATTCAGAAACCAGTTGCACTGAATTATAAGAGCGAGAAAAATAAAAATAAATCAAAAGATAAAGGTAATAGTAATGACGGAGGTATCGAAACAGTACAAAAACTATCACCGAGAATGGAAGATAATGCTAGTAAATCACGTCCAGATTCTGTTAAAAAAGGACCTAGAACGGTTACTTGTTATATATGTGCCCGTGAATTTGGCACTGCCAGTTTTCCGATACACGAGCCAAAATGCATGGAGGTAAGATATTATTATTCTGTTCTGGTCTTACTATAAAAATATCCTCCGGTATCAAAGATACAACTTTAACAATAACTTTTTAGTTTAAGGAAATAAAAGCTTTAAATTTTAATAACGTCAAAAGTTTTTAAATAAATACTTATTATAGATATATACATGCTTATAAATTTTTTTAGTACAATATGTTAGAATACACGGATATTAATCGCTCTTATAGCTTTTGTAATGTCAACTTATGCGTCATGAATCAATAATATACTATATGCTAAAAAATAATATATGTAAAGCGTAGGAGGGGAAATAGAAAAAAAAAAAAATAATATATGAATCGAATAGCTATTAAAGTGCATGTGTGACCTCGACTTTGACGATTATCTATTCTGCATGACAAATGGCTAATTTTATACTTTTTAATTGTGTACTTACACACGAGTTGTTAAATTTTCTATGTCACACTTAGTATATATACATAAAATAAAATAAAATAAAAAAAATGTTTATTAAAATGTACCTATTGTTTAAATTAAAGAAATGGGAGCGTGAAAATGAAGCTTTGTCTCCATCCCAAAGACGTCCTCGTCCGCAACGACCAGTATTACCATTAAATCATCAGCAGTGGAATAATGTTGCTTGGGAATCATCTCAAGTATGTTTCAAAAATTTTTTTATTATTATTAAATTAAAAAAAATTATTTATTCACCCCCTATTAAATAGTATGCCAGAAATTCATGATTTTAAATAAACCAACTTGCTTCCTCATTGTTATTTTTATTTTTACCAGCTCCCTGATATATAATTATGGAAATAAGTTTCTTAAAATATTCAAATATATATCATGCTATTAAATCGCAAGTTAAACTTTAACCCACTTTAAGCTTTCATGTTTATAGCGTTCACTACATAATAATAATAATTATAAAATAGGGAGATTTTTTTTTTGGCTACATGCTTAACAAATCAGATTTTTTTTTTTACTATCGTGCTGGCCAATCGATCTCTTTGAAAATTTATGGGATAACTAATTATCCCGGTTTAATTTGTTATTCACCGAGATTTATTATACACTTGTATTATTTTAAAATAGAATTTTTGTTAAAAATGATGAATATAAAATTATTTACGGGTGTAGATTAAATCAATTTGTAAACAGATGGTTTGAGGTCTAGACTCTAGACACGATACACTAGACAATGACATAGTTTTTCACTTGATTGATCGACCGAGTAATACAATATCGCATCATAGTATTTTGCATTAATATATATTACATTACATATTTATGTGTATATAAATAATCAATGATCCAACTTTAGTATATCATATTATATTTTAAATAAAAATAAATAATTTAAAAAAATATTTTAGAGCCAATTACTTCCTTGTTGGAGATGCGGCCGAACTTTTTTGCCAGATCGTCTACCAGTTCATCAAAAAAGTTGCAAAGTTTCCAAGGTTACTTTTTTTATTAACTTAATCAGCTTATTTTATGTATTATATTATAGCGCAATAAAAACACGTTTATCTAAAACTTTTTTAAAATATCAGGATCCAGCGGCTGAGAAATCAGACAGGTCTGAAAAATCGAGGAGCACAACCAGTCGATCGGGTTCATCAACTGTTTTTTGTCAAAACTGTGGTCGTAATTTTGGCGCAAGAACTATTAAAATTCACGAACCACAGTGTATAAAGCGTTGGCAGATTGCTAATAATATTTATTCACCCAGTGATAAAAATAAATCATCATCGAGTTATTCCGTTTGTTCTGATAGCCCATATGTACGGAATTTATTATTATTATTTTTATAAATTATAATCATTTTAAAAAATTAATTTATTTTAGAAACAATTGAGACCTACGACAACTTGTTATATTTGTGGACGCGACTTCGGGTCAGCTAGTATCGATATTCATGAACCCCAGTGTTTAAAAAAATGGAATATTGAAAATGATAAATTGCCATTAAGTAAACGCAGACCTGAACCGATAAAACCAGATATTGTTTTAGCTGGTGATTATTATTTTATTTATTTACTTAAATACCAAAAATAAATAACGTCAACGCCACGTTTCAATTTATCTCACATTTATCCAATTACAGATCATGACATTGAAAATAATAAATATTAAATAAATATTTGTTTATAATAAAATTAATATTTATTTATATTGTGTTCTACATTGTCTTTTAATTTAAAAATTACGATGATAATAATATTAATAATAGTATATAAGTATGCTTAAATTATTAACTAATTATCTATTTATTTAATTTAAATAAAAATTCTAGATACATCGGATTCAGCTAGTCCTGTAATAGATTGGGCAGCAACAACTGAAGCAAGATGGAAATCACATCTAGGTCAATTAGTGCCTTGCAAAAACTGCAAAAGGACTTTCAATCCCGACCGTGTTACTGTGCACGAGCGCACGTGCAAAGGTATAAATTAGTTACTACTCAATAAAATCGCTTTTGAAAAAATAAAAAGATACTTATTTCGATACTAATTACTTTTATAAATATACATCTAAATATTTTTAATTAATTAATATTATTCATTTAGTATGTTATGTACAGCTATATTGTGTACAAAAAATAATTTTTTTAGCACTTTGTATTGTTGGGTAATAAAATAAAATTTATCTTATTTAATAACACTATATGGAATTTATAAACTATGATAAAAATTATTATTTTTTTAAAATTAACAATTATTTTTCAAGTCCTGGAGATCAATCTAGATAAATAAAACTAATCTACGATGCACTAGCTATTTTAAATATTTGTTATATAAATTTATTTGATATTTTATGAGGTAGATGTAAAATTTAAAAAATAACTTTTTGAGTATTTAAAATATAATAATTTTTAATTTTTTAAGTAATTAATATCCTTTATTAATTATTTAAATAAAATAATAAATCAGTCGGTATATTTTTGACTCAACGAGAATAATTTTGACTCGAAGCTCAATTATTGATGAGTTATTATTAATGGATCAATAGCATATTAGTTATTTTGGATAAAGTTATTTGTAATATCTTTAGCATCCGAATGGTTATTATTGTATTGGATAATAAGCTTTGATGAAGGATATCGTGTTGATATTTCGTTATTGTTAGCCGGTTCATTGATTAACGTAACCAACATCGTCTCGTCGATTGGATGGGAGATTTCATTAAACTTGTCGGTTGTTTTAGTTTTCGTTGAAGTCAAGTATCCTTGCGGATTGCGAATTAGACGGGTGCTACAGCGACGTGTAGCTAATGTAAAACTTGTGTGGGTTGTTGTACTTCTGTGCTGAAGCATTGAACTTTCTCTACAAAAAAACATTTTACCATTTCATAAACATTATTCATTTCAGTATTCAAATTATGCCCGAAAAAAATTTAATTTACCTTCGACGGAATTTCAGATGAGACTTTTTCTGTGGCCATAAATGAAATGCTCCGTATATCAATGGATTTACAAGACTATTACTCATACCAAAAAAAAATATACCACTTTGTAAATCTTCACTTAGCTAAAAAGTATTATTTTATTTAATATTATAACTTTTTTTGTTTTTTTTTACTGATTGATTAAGTGATAAATAAGTACGTCAATGTAAATTAAGAGATGAGGAATTCATTTTTTGTTATGAAAGAAAAAAATTTCATGGTCGGATTAAATTTAATAAAAAAAATTGAAGGTATATATATAATTTGATTGATTGAGTTATTTAGTCATTAGCAAAGAGGATTATTTATGGCTTACGTGTTCATCAGGATCGAGAAACATAAATATTATCATCATTATATAGTAAGGTGTCCAGCATATAACGAATGCCGTTACAATGACAATACTTATACGCAAGGATTTGCTTTTAGCACGATGCATTAGTCTACGGCGATTAATATCTCCGGTTATCTGATTTTTAATTTTACTATTTGTAACGTCTAACTTGAATGATTTTTCGCTTCCTACAATTATTTCAAAATAAAAATATTTTAAATAATAACAATAATAATAATAATAAATATATACGTACGCGAAATTGTTATGACAGTTGATACATAAGTTGCGACAAGAATAATGAGAGGTAATATAAACATAAAAATAAGACTGAGAGTAGTGTAGAGTTGTTCTTGCCAGACTTGTGTATAAAATCCATGTGTTACACATTGAGAAAAGTCTTCAATAAAAGGACCCTGAGCAACGTGGAAGATTATCAGCTAAAATAATTTCATTATTTTTAAGTGTAACGACAACACATTTTATCAATAAAATTACACCTACGGATACTTTTTTTTTTTTTTTTCATTACTATTATATTTATTGTAATTTACCCTTGTTAAAAATGACAAGCTTTGACCTGTATTGAACTATATTATTATTTATAACGATCATACTACTTATTTTACTCCAGACGATTGTATACATATATATATATATATATTTGTCAATTTATTAACCTACTGACTGGTATTTTTGGTTTATTATTTGATTATTTAAATAGTTGATTATTTAAACAAATGATAATAAATAAATGAGCATCATGTTATTTGTCATAAATTGTGTCCAATGTCAGGTCACTAAAAATTAATTGGTGAATTTGTATAAACATTATAGAAATAAATGGATAAATTTAAAAAAAAAACTAAATATAATTTTTTTTATTGGATAAATCTATTTTAGAGCCACGTGTGCATTTTATAAAATATAATACTTTTTTGATACTTTGAAATTAACATTTTGTATGATAATATCATCAATATCAATAATAAATCATGTCTAAAAAATTGTCGACGACGCTGACATTGGCAGTGACGGCGTTGAAAAATTTAGAAGAACGCAAAGGAGCTAGTCCGCATGATATCTGTAATTATATTTCTTCGGTTTATAATGTCCCGCGCGAAGTTGCCAAACGTCAAGTAAGTATTTTAACATTTATTTTTAAAATTATTATTATTATTATTTTTATTGATAGGTAAATTTAAATATATTTTGTTAAAGGCTCTGGTGGCATTGAAACGTGGCACTTCTTATGGTCTATTGAAAGAAATTTCAGGTCGTTATAATCTTCTAACTGATACTGAAAAAGAGTCTTATGAATTAACAAACCAGGAGCTCGGTCTTTTGGACTTTACATGTAGAAAACGTCGATTGGAACGAAAACGTCGAATGCGTCGTGGCAATGGACAAAAATTAAGTGGAAATAAAATTAGACCGCGCAGTATTACGCGTAAGATATTCAAATATATTTAAAAATCATGTTAATTATTTATTTTGTTGATAAATTAATTGGCTATTTAATTAATTAGGTAAGAAAAGTAAAAATAGGGGTAAAAAGAAAAGTAAAATAATGAGTAGAAGTAAAAGTGGAAGTGGAAGTAGAAGTGGAAGCAAAAAAGGTAGGAAGCGTAGTGTAAGTAAAAGTGGTAATGGTTCAGCTAAAAGGAATCGTAGTTGTGTTTGTCCACCGGGAAGTCGTAGCAGAGGAAAAATAAAGAGACGAAGTAGCTCTCGGAGTAGCAGAAAGAGAACTAAAAGCAAGTCAAGGCATACGGGAAACAGGAAACGTAGCAGAAGAAAGAGTAAAAGTGCTAATAAATTGAAAAGTAAACGTAATAAGAGTATAAGAAGAAGTAGAAGTAAACGTAGAAGCAAGAGCAGAAGTAAAAGTAGAAGCAAAAGTCGAAGCAAAAGTCGAAGCAGAAGCAGAAGTAGGAGTGGAAGCAGGAGTGGAAGCAGGAGTGGGATGAAAAAGAGTATCAGTAAGAGACGGTCAAAAAAAATAAAAATGTCGAAAAAAAATGGTAAAAAGAAACGTACTAAATCCTGTGAATGCCCGACTAATCCCGCAGCACGTAAAATGCCCTCGAAATCTAGTGGAAATGATTCAAAGTCTGATAAACCTACAAGTGTTAAAAAAGAAAAGAAAGAAAAGAGAGAACCAAAAAAAGATAACTGTCTTTTTAATTTTTTTGGAGTTTCTTCGGGTAATAAATATCCGATGGACTACTAATTATTCTTTTAATAATAATGATAATTATTTTAATTATCAAAGTCCAACAATTATTTATTACCCGATAGTACATCCATCTTTTGATTTTATATTTTATATATTTTTTATTCGATTATTTATGGTATTAAATTTCTTTACCTATAATCTATGAGTTTTTTTTTTTTATATTTATTTGAAAATACTGCCAAGTTTGTCAGTGTGTTTCTTTTAAATTTTATTATTATTATTACTTATGACATTTATGCTATCGAACAAAAGGTTGGCTTGATGTAAGTACTGTTGATTTTGTGCTCTGATGATTATTAAATTTTTTTTTGTTCCATTCGTATAAAAGCTATTACGGAGAGAGTTAATTTCTTGTCACTCTGATAAAGAACCAAGAGTTAAAATAATAAAGAGAAAAGTCCAGACCAGGTATAGAGTATGTCATTGTATTTTTAAATAAAATTCAAATTTAATAATGGTAATGTATATTTGTCGATATGAAATAAATATCTTGAGGAAATATTTTTTTTTCTCACAGTATCACGAAATAAATATAAAAAAGATTGTGTGGAGAAAAATGTATGTCATTAGTTCAGTAATTTTTTTTTTGTTTTTCGCTTTTTTTTTTCTCTGTTTATTTGTGAAAAATATTAAAAGGTCAGGAAGCCGCTCTATTACTCTAGAGATTCCAATTAGTATATTAAAAATAATGTGATGATTTTTTTTTTTTGTAATTAATTAAAATAATTATCAACGTAGGAACAAAAATAGTAATAACAATAATAAAGTAAAAATTTAATTAGTCTCAAGTCGAATATTTTTATACGTTGTTGTTTATTGATTTTACTTTTTAATTCGATTGAAAACGTACAAAATATTAAGTAAAAATAAAAAACAAAATTTTCAATAAAATAAAGAATGAAAGTTATGATAGATAAAGAAAACTTTGAATTGTAATATAAAATTGTTAAGTTTTCTAGTAACAGACTTCCGACAACCTTATTAACAAACTTTTCTTATTTATCAACATAAAATAACTCTCGAATTAATTTTTTTTTATATTATTTAAAAAAAAAAATAACAATTATAACAAACTATTAAAATCATAGACAGACGACTTTATAAAAGCTAAAAATAACATCGGTTCTACTTTAGCGTTGGCTGTACAATAGACGATTTATCATATTTTAGTTTGGTTTTAATCGAAAAAAAGTAAAACAAGATAAGCATTGAAAAGGAGTATTCTCTAAGAATCCAGATTTTTTCTTCTTTCTTATTTATAACCAGATCTCTACTTTTTCCAGTATTATAGATGAAAATTTTTTTATTAGAAAATAATAAATAGAACTTTGATAAAAAATTGTATTTGTAGATACTTAAAAAAATGACTTGTTTATTAATTTGACGAATTTTTTTTTACAGCATGTGTGACATGATCATTACGTCGGTAATTAATTCAGATAAAATAGTTTGAAAAAAAAAAAGCAATAACTGTGATTGATACTTTTTCGTGGCTCGTGTTCAGTGTCAAATGTCACTTGATACGACAATAATTTATAGTAATTGCGTCAAGGCTTCAATAAAATATATAATAAATAATGATACACAATTATTATTAATATTATTATTATAACTAATACGTTTGCTAAGTACTTATTTATTAAATTATTATTCTATTTATATTTAAATATTTTTTATGACCCATATCAGATAGCAGATTTTAGGTCAATGTCCCAACTACACTAATAATAATAATAATAATAAAATATTTGCGTACTGCGTCCTTTTAATCTTGCAAATTACAAGTTTTAGTAGATTATATTTAGAATGAACATAAGAATTATTTTTTATTTATATGAAATTTATCTTTATCAAGTAACTATAGCTTCTGATTAATAATCTACTTTTCATTTATCATCAATAAAAAAAAAAAAGAAAAAAATAATAATAATAATATTAATAGTAAGACATTTTTAGAATTAAAAATTTTATATTTAAAGCTGACAAAGCCGATTGAATTTTTTTTTTTTAGAGATCTTTGTTCGGAAAAAACAAGTTAATAAAATTGCTGGACTCTGAGTTGATAAATGTAATTTTACAGTTAATGGGTGTACCTTGAACAGCTTTATCTATTTTGTGAATAAAAATGACAATAAAGTAAGTAGTAGAGACTTGTATTGAGTTGTAAATAAAATTAGAGATAGATAGTTTAATTGTATTGGAAATAAATGATTTATAGGATTTGTTACGAGTTTGTATGCATGGCTTTGAATATATTGATTACACTTATTATCTGATGTAGTGATGTGGAATATGGAATTCACCACTGCATGGAATATTTTAAGTGAAATATCTAAATTTGAATGTAAATCTCAATGCTTGTACGTAAAATACATATAATTGTTTTGCTCTTTTTATACTTTTTATATTTGCAGATTATACGAGTAAATTTATTTAATTTTACATGTGATCATCTGGGCAGTGTCCATCATTAATTATAAAATATTATTTTAAACATTTCTCTTTATCATGTTTATTTATTTACAAGGAAAATGATTTAATTTTTTTTTCTCTGAATTAAAAACATATATTTTAAATTTAAATAATTGAATTTTTAAAATTACACAATGATCATTGTGGATTGACGTCGGAGGAAAAATTTTAATTTTAACCTCAATAAATGCTGAATCGTTTGTCAGACAGGTCAATAAAATCAGTAAACACAAAGAAATATCATTTTTATATTAAAATAATTATTTCATTCTTGTGATAAAGAAATACTGTCTATTATGTTAATTAATAAGTATCAAATTATTCATTGACGAAATAGCTTTAAAAAAAAAGTCTGATCATAATCTATATTATGTATTAAAGTCATTTTGCAGGTGACATTGACAAAAATATTTGGGTACTCAAATACCGGATGTTTGTTTACTTTGGGTGAATTATTTTTAGCTAAAAATTTTAATAAAAAATAAATAAAAACATAAACGTAAAGTTGTTATTATTATTATTACTATTTATCTAAACAATTTATATTTTAAGTATTTACGTTATTTCCTTAGATCATTTGGCTATTTATAAAAATAAAAGCTGAAATAATTTGAAGAATAAAAGTGACTGAATCTCGCCAAACTTGTTTTTATCGCAAAAAATAGTCATAATTTTTTTTTAATTTATTACTACATGATAATCCACCAATTCTATTATTTTAAAAATTTAACCAAACGACAAATTTATCAATTTTTTTAATTAAAATGACACCTAATTAAATTTATAACTTTGTTATGATGACAAAAATTTTTTTCTATAAAATGAATAGTTATTTAATAAAAAGTTATAGTCGATTAGAGAATTAAAATTCGGATATTATAACGTTAAAATGCTCGATGAAAATATTAAAATTCAGCTCATGGACTTTAAGCTCTACTGTAATTTCCATTAATAACAATACACTTAAATTAACAATTGACAGGAATAGTTTTGTCGATAAAATAATAAATAATGAAAAGTTACCTGAGGAATACTTAATATGAAAGAAATAATCCAGGTAATAAGTACAAGTCGGTTGCATCGATCTGTCTTATTGAGACTCTTCATAGGATATTTTACGGCAAGAAATCTATCAAGGCCAATCAGTACCAATACAAATGTACTTAAATATAAACTAAATATTTGTAGAAACTTGAATAATTTGCATGTGACATTGCCCCATATCCAGGCGACCGTGTAGCTCCACAATGCTTCGCCAGCAATGCAAAATATTGTTACCAGTAAATCCGCAACTGACAAATGTAATATCAATGTGTAAATTGCGGAATAGTTTTTATGTCGTTTTCGACGATTTTTAGTTATTGACCAAATGGTTATGACATTTGCGACAAGACTAAATGCTGCCATAACACCAAGTACAATTGCTTTTATAAATGCACTATTTGTCAAACTCGGAGCATGATCTAGACTTGTTAAATTTACCATTGAATTATTGTCGTCTCGGCTCATATTTAACATCCAAATCTTGTTCGTCTTGTTTATGTTAATACTCTGATTATCATTTTCATTATTATTATTATTATTATTATTATTATTATCACATGGAGGTAAAATGATGAGATAATTTTGTGAATTTATCATCGCTGTTGGCGATGCTATAACAAGACCCATTGCGATGATTTAAGTAATTGTAGTGACCTTGGCATTACGCCAGTTGATTTAGTGTCACTAGAGTTCATTGAGTTTTCTTTAGCAAATAATAATTATTACCTCTAATAATTTTTCACTTTATCAAACTTACGCGCGTCATTAATTTATTTGCTTAATCTCATGATAATCATAAGTAATCTTTGGTAAGTTGTTTTAATTTACTTCTGAGCTCTTTTTAATTGCCAACTCCAATTTATTTTCTTTTATTGATCTGTGGAAAAACGAAATAGTTTTTATTAACTTAATGATAATAATAACATATATTTTTTTTATTTATAAAAAATATAAAAAATCGTTTAATGAATATTTGATTTTTTTTAATAATAATTTAGTGTTTATTTGATATATATATGATGACTGTTGACTCAGCAAAGGATTATTTTTACTTTCATGAGTATAATTCAATTCCATTTATATATCGAATCGTTTATCGATGTTTTGTATTTAAACATTACACTGGATAAATAAATTGATCTAAATAATATTATAATATTATTATTCTATAGATTTGTACAATAATTAATTGCATTATTGTTTGAGTTGACTTATCTATTGATAAATAAACTATTCATATTAATTTCGATAATTACAATAAAAATCTTATGAATAAAAATTAAAAAACAAAACTATTTCTCTATTGTTTGGCTTTTCTCGTGTTAATCTTTGGCAAAGTTTAAATTTTTTATCCCGATATATTTTATTTCTTAATTGTATTCCATTCCTTACTGTAACGGCATACTATCATTTATATATTATTGTTATTATTAGTAATTACTGATAAAGAAATTCTGCGAAGAAAAGAAAAAAAAAGAAGATATTTTATTCCGAAAAGATATGGAGTCAAGTAAAAGGGTAGAAATAGTGATTAGACAGACCGTTCTGTCGACAAAGTCTTCATGTTATGTATATATGTATATATATAATACTTGAAACTGTATCAACATTTAATGACATAAATAAATGCGTCTTCATTAACAACCGCAGGATGTGGTGTTATGAAAAAAAAGGCTATAATTTTTTTTTATTTTTTTCGTGTATCAAATCATATTTAGATTTGAAGAATTTTATATATGAGCTTGACGAATAATTTGAGAAAGAAATTTGCTATCGACTTACATTTATTTCTCTAAATAATAAATTTTGGCCATTAAAATTAAGAAATTATAGACGACAATAATTGCCAGCATATGCTCATATGTCTTTGATAATATTTTAACAGCCAGATCGATAGTTATATCGCAATTTTTAAATTTATAAACTATCAATTAAAAAAATTTAATTATGTGTAGAAAAACCATAAAATAAAACATCTGTTTAATAAATAAATTTATGGTTATAAGATGCGGGGTAGCAAAAAAAAATAAAAAAAAAAAAAAACGTGCGTTGGATATTTAAATTTTTAGCTAGTACAAAATTCAACACTGACCTATAATATATCGAGCGTATTAAATTATCGTTATTTATAATTTTTAAATATATTTTTCAGTTATGTGTGCAGTAGTCAAAGATTGCATGTATAAATTTATTCAGTGCGTCGATTTATAGGTGAATGATACTAATCAGTATCCAACGGTGGTAATTTATTTATCGTTATTTTTTTTTTTTCATATATGTGTGCTAAAAATGGAAACATTGTTTTATTTTTATCCTATTTTAAATTCATCTATTCAAATAAATGCATCTCGAACACACGGTAACAAGTTTTAATTTGTAATTGTTGTCTAAAGATTTTTTATTGATTCGTATTTTTGTTTTTACATAAATATATATTTTAATATGATTTTTGATATTTGACAAAAGTTTAATTAATTTTATTTAACGTCAAAATTTATCTCCATTAATAGAAAATTCAAATTAAAAGTCGTTTTAAACACTGAAACTTGTCTGACATTCCAGTTATTCTACAGTCAGTAGTTTACTGACGAGTTTTTAATCTAATTAAAGCTCGTATCACTTTTTTTTTTAAATTGATTATGTTTGTAGATAATATTAAATTTAAAAATTTATCTCATTGAATAATTTTATAAATTTTAATTATTGTTTTTATTTGTTAAATCGCTGAATTACTCATAATTTTAAATCAAGTTATTTAATTAATTTAATGAGGCCTTCAACCCGTATGCTTTCGATATTTGACCCTAATAATCATTGTTTACTTGATAAAGATTGTAATAATAAATAATTATTACCAGTTTTCGAAAATAATGTCAAATATTTTTAATTTTTATCAGTAAAAAAATAAGAAAATTAATTAATAAATTTTACCTTAACAGTAAATTCAAATACTGGTTTTAAAATTTTTTCTAAAAAATCAAAACACTTTATATTAATTTAACAATCACTTATTAAATAATTAATTCATTAAAATATTTAATAACTTGATAATGTTAAAAAATAAAAAAAACGTAGTTTGTTGCATTTATAAAAATATAAACCATTGATTTTATTTAATAAAAGTGCTTGACAGTATAAAAAAAAAATAAATAAATAAATAATAGATAAAATAGCCATACACAGGAGTGACAAGGTGTTATCGCGAGAACTTAAACAACTCAACTGATGGTACGTGCTGGCGGTACCAGCGACGCCGCGCAGACTGGTCAACACCGTCAACACACCACAAGATTTTCAATTATGACTCTAGAAACTCTAGAATATATCTATATATCTGCAATGTGGGTTTAACTTTTCACCCAATAGCGTCACACTTTCAGCACAGAATCCTTAACATTGTACTATTGGTTGTGTGCTTTCCGGTTTTACTCTACTCCGTTTGGACTACTTTAGTTAACTTTCAACAATCTGTTGAATAAATATTATATCTACATATGTACCTATTTAATTTCAAAACATGGTCATTGCACACAAAAAACATTTATAAATTTACAAACTAATTACTAAGGCTTTTTTTTTTTTTATTATTAAATGATTGATAAGTATATATAATCTAATGATAATAAAAGTTTAAATGAATCATATCACTAACTATAAAATATAAATTATCACATTCCACCTGATAAATTATTGCCTCTTATATATATTATTATGCCTACTAAATATAGTAATACGAAAGTGAGCTATTAATGAAATAATAGTTGTTATATAATAATATAACATTTAAAAATAATTAGCAAAAATAAATTCGTCTATTAACTTAACATGTCAAAGAGTCAGTTTTACGATATACTTATCATAAAATTTTGACAAATGATTTATATACTTAATAGTAACAAGCGAACAGATAATTTACATAAAATAAAAATAAAATACAGTATAATTAATAATAATGAGAACTGCTTATGAAATAATAAGTGCAATTATATTTGTACTAATTAACGTTGCGTTAGTATCAGTTGTATTCTATTTTAATCAACATCCAAGTAAAAAATATGGAAATAAAAAATTAAGCCCTGGAGAGCTTGCTGAAGCTATAGCTCGAGATATCAACAGGCAACCAGAATATTATACTTATGAAAAAAAAGCTAATGGAAAATATCGTGTTTTTAAGATAAATCGTTATAGTAAATCTCATACATCAATAAATAATTTAACAGCAACCTTCAATTATAAAGAAGAACCAGAGTCTATTAATCCCGTTGATTTTGATGGTAATAAGTCAATACCCATGATAAAAAAAAATTTTGCAATAAAACATAAAAGCGATGGTTTTGAATTACCTGGAGTAGAAAAACGATTCAAGTGTCCAAATAATTATAACTGGGACCAAAAAACAAGTACATGCATTGAAAAACCTTTGTGTGATAAATATGATGATTCATTGTTAGAACTTGTAGATCGTTATTACAGTGAAATAGATAATCCATCGATTACACCAGTAACCGAATTAACTGGTGAAAACAGACATCCGCGTTTGTATATTAGGTGCTCCTCAAAAGACGGAAAACCAATTATTGAAAGTTGTACAGTAGAAAATGAAAAAATAGATTTTACCATACTCAACTCAAATACTCACAAAAAGAACGAAACACCTTGCAAAGTATATGATGTCTGTAAATATTTTCCCAACGACACACGTCATCATTATACAATAAACTATAATTATGATGATGCATTAAAAATGAATCATTACTATAAGTGTCAAAATGGTAAAAGTGTTAAACACAAATGTCCAGACAATTATGAATTTAATGAAAAATATTTTGATAATAATAATGTTTGTATACCGAAAAATCATTGCAGAAGTGATACCGATTATTATTTTACAACAACACCTAGTTCTTTCTCAATTTGTTCATCTAACAAGAAAATTGATAAATCATGTGAGGGTGTAGGTATAATTAAATTAACTAATAATACATATCAATGTAAAATCGATAAATATGTTAATCATACAGAATTCTCAGATCATAAATATAATGGATTTAAGTATAAGTCTAAATCTTATATTGGGTATAAAAAATATCAACTACACGAAACGGTATTTGATAATTGGTTTAGTATAAAATTTAAAAAAATTTGGGAGGATATAGAAGAAAATGAAATAAAAGAAAACAATAATAAAATAAAAAAATTAACTTTACCACTTACTCCTATTAATGATGATGATAAATTATTTAAATATAAAAATGAAAAAAGAACGGATTATGAAAATCTTCATGACATGATTATACCCACTAAATTTTACTTTTCAACTAAAATTGATAAATGGACATTATTTGATAAGTCTACACTAATTACTGATATCCATACGTATAGTATGTTAGATGAATTTAAAATAGTAAGAATATCAGCATCTAATCTATTTGATGAAGTATATTGTAAGATTAATAGTAAGCAATATTTGAAAAATAAGGAATCAAAATCTACCTCAATTGACCATTTTCAAGTACAACTTGACCCAAGCAAATTTCATTTACAAAAAACGGACGAATTTTGGATTATTATTAACGCTAAAATTTATCATTATAAATTTATTTCAGATAAAGATAATTCTAAAAATACTACCGTATTAGGCCCTAGTAGAGATTATTATTCGTTTATTGACAAATATATTTTAAAACCAACTAAGATAACGCCGGATGCCATTATTGCTAGTGCATTAAGAGAAGTTGACGGTATACATTACGCTTACTGCATTAAATATGATAATTATTTTATTGTTAATAAACCGAAAAAAATAAATAATAAATTAATTTGTCATACAGATTTAATGAATTTGCAAGATAATGATAAACAGCTTATTAAAATTGATCAGTTACAATTAGGTTTAAGTAACCTTAAATTAACTCATATTATACCAAGTGATTTTCCGGAAAATGAATTTCTTTGGAATGAATTGTATGTGGGCAAATATTATTATGATCAAGATGAAAAGCAATTAATAATTTGGCACAACCATTTATTTGTTTTAAAATTAAAGGATAAAATTTCCAAAGTATTGAACAAGGAAATTGAAAAAAAAAGGTTGAAAATTGAAAATGGAAAGTTTGAGTATGACAATTTTCCAACTAACGTTATTGATATAGTGTATGAAAATGTTAAAAAAAATAATTCATCTGGCGATATAAATAAACGTTTAACGGCATTAACGACAACGTTTAGTTATTACAAAATGAATTATAAAAAACCAGTTGTACATTGGTTATCTTATATTCCACTTCATCCAAATCTCTTGGAACCAGAAAGTCCGAGTGATACTACTACAGATGATAGTACTAGTAAAGGTGATGCTACTAAAGATGATACCACTAAAGATGATATTACTAATCATATTGATATTATCTATCCAGAACTAGATAAATCAACAATAAAAGAAACTCTCAAAAAAATTATAAATTTGGAACAGTTTACATTGAACTTGATCTAATAATTACAAGTCAAAATTTATTGATTCATAATTTAAAATAACGATTATAAATATTACATTTTTTAATAATTTTTTCTGTATTTTTTAAATCATACTAATTTTGAATTGTCTATAAGCTTTTTTTTTCCATGTCTTTGACGAAAAGTTTGGAAGCTCAAATTATTGGATTCCCATTTTATCCACAATACTCCATTTACTCAGCCACCCTCTAAATAAACATCCGTGTTATTTATTGTTGCTAGACAAGAAAAAATGCTACTATTTACTGTAGACTACTGCTATTGGTCAATGAAAACTTTCAATGCACTATTACCGGCAGCAAGTATCGCAGAATGGAGATAAAACAGATTTTATTAAAAACACTATATTTTTTTTTTTTTTTAATTTATAAAATTTTTAACTAATTATTATTTCATTTATTTAAATGGACTGAATTTTATAAATACATTGACATTAATTTATTATTACAAAAATTTCAATAAAACAGAAAATATATAACATTTTTTTTTTCTTTTTTATTTCTATAAATATTTAATATGAGAAAAATTTGTTTTATTGGTATTGTGGAAAAAATTTAACTGCTTATTCCACACGATTGGACGTTTGCTGTATGGTAAATTTAGTTCCGATTGGCTGAGCCTATTTAATATTTCTAGGTCATTTGATTTGCATTAATGTTTTTATAACTTTTATCAAAGTTTCGCAATAAAAATTTATATTGTAAATTTACATAACTTATAATTTGGTAATTCAAGTGATTTATTGTTAAATAATTGAGTTTATTATTTAATTTAGTGAATGAGTAATAATAATGTTAAAGTGGTGTATTTTATTGAGATTATTATTTAACCCGAGTTATTTAACAAATGAAATAGAGTGATCGACATAGTGTATTTTAATGTACAAAATAGTGTATAGAATACTCGGTTGACCACTTTAGGAAGTCGTATAATTTTGTGGTCCATTAAGGGTAGAGAGGATGAATTTATGTAACCACTAAGCGCGACGCTCTTTATTTTACAGACTAAATTCAAATTTTCTCTACCTACCTACATATTATACTGCACATATAAGAGAACAATAAAGATGATATACCATATAGACCATGGAGAAATAAAATTTTTAAAATTAAATAATTAATAACAATTTTAAATCTGTCACATTGTTAAAATAAATGAATATTTAAATTAATTATTTTACTAATTTTATATAAGATATAAATTTTTTGGTGATGGTATCTGCTCATTCATCATTTTACGGTAGGCAGTAGGCACCCTCATTCGCACATATCTTGTTGCACGAAAAGCTATTAATTGAACGGCCGTATTGCGTGACGGAGTTTCAACGGGTACATTTTACCTCGATGGACGTTAAATATCCTACGGAACTTGTCGAAACATTATTATAATCAAAAGTTTAATATATTTATTTATAAATAAATTATCATTATTATATATAGTGACCAGGCCTTTCATTAACTTTAAGACTGACCTTAGCTCATTTTTCTAGATTTAACTTTAGTGTCTCTCACAACATTTTCTTCAAGATACTTTTCGTCTCCTCATTTTTTTTATTTTTTTTTTATTTTTCTTACTCTTCCACTCAATCTCACCAATCTTTCTCACATAGTCTTTACCGTCTTTACAGACTCACTCTCTAGGTATGTATATAGTCCTCACATAGTAGATTCTACAAGCCAGTCCAAAATGAGATTAGAGTCTTCTCTCACTTTACCCTCCACCAGTTGGCAGTTCATCTCTTTATAAACCTCTTTTTGATTTGTTTTATAAGACTACTTATTTAATTATTGACCTATTGCTCTTAGAAAATAAATTACAAAAAAAAAAAAAAAAAAAAAAAAAAAAAAAAGTATTTTATAAAATGAATATGAGATCGCTAGAAAAAAATAAATAAAAAGATGCTGATTTCTACAGCATCGTACTTTTAGATTCATGAATTTCCGACTTGAACATTGCATGTATAGGATATATATATATATATATATATATATAAGTCGGTTGGCAAGCCCCTTGATACCTTTACATCACATCGTAAATTTATTTGGTGCGGCATCGCTGACATTTTCCAACTACCTTTGGGATCTAACAGATAACACAAAAAAAAAAAAAAAAAAAAAAAATTTAACTGTAATGCTCACACTACTGATAAGTTGCTAATGGATTCTTAGAGATTTGAAAATTATATATTTCAAAATCTCACTCATATTCATACATAATAAACTTTTAGTTTGAAACAAACAATTAATATTTAAAAAATCTCTTTTAGTAAAAAGTTTACAGCTGAAAAAGAAATGAATTTTTATTTCAATTTGTGTAGCATGGACAAATACAAGTGGAAAGTTAAATAAAGTAATGTAGAAAAGAGTAAAGAGTAAGGAAGAAATTTATAACAAGCACTTTGTGGCCATGTGAACATTATAACTTATGGTTAGAAAGAGATAAAATAAAAATGGAGAGAGAAAAATATTAGGCAACCCTTAAAATTGTGTTATATTGTTTTTTTTTTCTTTTTTATCACCTTCATGAGAATACTCATTTGTATTATTATTTTATTTTATTTTTTTTCCTACTCATTTATTTATTTAATGATATATGACATTAACAAATTGTTCAATTTATTTTATTTAATAGGTTATTATTTTTGGTAAAATAAATGTAGAGAAATTTATTAAGTTGAGGATCATTGAAATTCGTCCTTCACAATGTTGATATATAATTCAAGGCAATTAGATGCAATCATAGTTCACTAGAGGAATTGACCCTGTCGATATTGGTTTCTGTGCTTGTGCAAATGGGAACTCCTTTGCATAATTACACATAATTATAACTTTATATTACTTCCGAAACTGCCTGGACTAAAATCTATTCGATCAATTATCATTGTTATTATTGTTTTTATTTTTATTATTTTCTTTGACAGTGACACTAAAAAAAACAAATAATAAACTTTATTTATTGTAAAAATGAATAGGCTTATAATAAAATATATTTATTATTATTATTATTTATTTATTTATCAACTTATTTACAAGAATAATTTTACAGAATACAAGTTTATTAATAGTAAATGTAAATAAGCATAAATAATAATGACTCTAGGAAAATACCTTTCAGAGCCATTTAATAAAAGAAAGATTCATCATAACATATTCATTTCATATATAATTTAATAATTTTAACTATTTTTCTCTAATACCATTAAATGCCTATAGCATAATTTCTTAAAAATACTCAAACTATCAGCTGATGTTATATTTTTAGGCAGCGAATTCCAAAATTTAATACCAGTTATTAGAAATGATTTCTGATAGTGATTACTATGACATGGTGGTACTCATAATGTATTAGTTTTATTTGGATCTACTCTCAATAAATACATATCATGTTTGAATATTAATTTATCCGCAAAAAGCCCTATGTTGCCTAGATATAGATACTTATAAATTAAGGTACCAAGTAGATATAACCTCCTATTTTCAATGGATAGCCAGCCTAATTGTCTCCTAAAGTTCGATATATTCGATATATATTTAAATAAATTACAATTGTTTAGTAAGTTATAACGATAATAGTATAGCTAACTCTTTGAGGTATTGAAATAACTGTATAAACTTAATTGAAAAGGTTCCACTGTTGGTCATTAGGGAAATCTAAATCTTGAAACTTTACCAACAAAATTATCAAAGTTGTTACTATTTCTCATCCAATAAATAAGTTTACATATTGTTAAAGTTTATTTTCTTAGCAACCATTTGATCTTGTCAATTTATGAATAATTTTTTTTCTTCGGCTATTTAATTAAACTTTTGGTGTTTTTATATTTGGGTGGTTATAGAATCTGAGAAAATTCCAGAAGGTTAAATCTTGGCGACCAGTACTTTGATTTATATGACAGAAATTGCCGATTACCGACTGATTTATGTCTTGTCATAAATCACATCAACTTTTTTTTTTAATAATTCTCACTTTGTAAAGAAAAGAAAATAATAATAATAATAATTGGTCATTACTGAAATTTAAAATAAGACAATATAATTTTTTAGTGGGATATAAAAAAAAAAATATTTATCGATTGTTTCTGGTTGTTATGTCTGGTATGATTGAATTTTTTTATATATGGTTATAAAATAAATGTATAACAATAACAATAACAATAACAGTAACAATAGATATAGGGCAAGGTATATAAGACAAAGCAAGACAAAGGAAGTCAAAGTGTTTGATGGTGGATCAACTAAGGTGAAGCAAAGTATAAAGTATATCTAGGTGTCTACCGGTGGTCGTAAAGCTCTATCGGAGTAAAACGATATTATGCCTGTGTGTTAAATTTTTTTTTTTTTTCATAAAAACATTATTGCTCCCTTGACATTGGAATATATACCATAATCCTGGCCTTCTATTTATCTAAATTGTCCCTAAGAAATGTTAGAAAAACTTAACTTTTATTAATTATGTTGAAATAAAATTGTTTAATTATCTTAATTTATTTTTAATTATTATTTTCAATTCATTGTAAATCTAGATTTAATTCGATAATAATAAACCAGGTTAAATTAAATTTTAAAAAAATAAAAATGCTTGCGGTAATGAAACAAACAGCAGGTTGAAATTATTGGATGTCTGTTATGAATTAAACAGAGTTTTATTATTAAATTAATATAAAATAATATATATTTAATGGCTCCACGGAACGCAATAACGGTTTTAATTGATATTTAAACTGTAAGTAATAAGTAATTATTTAATTATAGATATATCTATATATTTATTTCGTGTACCTTAGAGCAGAATTGTATTGGTAAATAAAAGCAATATGTTTATAAATCATTGAAACAACAACTTTCACGGCAAAAACTTTAGTATCATTGTGACTCTAATGGGTTGATACTGTGTCCCCCGTCGCGTGGGGAATTTACTTCAATTGCGTCCAGGTAATTTCTCAGGGGATTACCATCAGTGTGTCAACTTTTTTTTTTTAATTTTTAATTTTCGACTTGACTGGCAATTGATCGTTATTGATTATGAAATAATAATAATAATCAATCTACCGATCGAAAATTTTTAAATATTTATATTTTTATAAAAAAAAAAAAGTAAAGAAAAGAAAAGAAAAGATGATATAAATTGATGGAGCCTTTTCTTAAGTAAAATATAGGAGGATAAAGTATATATTATATTATAATATATAGGAAAAGTAGAAATAAAAAAAAAAAAATACAGACATAGATATATAAAAATAGAGTTTGAGTGGGAATATGAGGATGTTGGCTCTGAAAATACAGATTCAGTTGTCGTTGCAGGGTTTTCGGAGTAGGATCGAAAGCTTGGTGTGTACGTGGTTTGGGGTTTAAATGAGTGTGTAGCACGTACCAGTAGTATAACATAGCACAACACGTGCTAGCAACGTCGAATGACTACATAAGAACGCGTGAATTCGCCCGGAAATGCTTTCAGAGTTCTTCAACTTGTATTTTCCTTCAGGTGTACTTGATGAAATCTCTCTTCATATATGAACACACACAAATTCTATGCAAATATTATCCCAAATGGCTCTTAAGTATTCCACTCACCAGAATAATAATAATAATCATAATAGTAATCATTTCATAATGCATGATCCAATATTTTATTTTAAATCAGTCTATTTTAATTTACATTCAAAAATTACCATATTTTTTAAACCAAAAACTTCAATTTTTTAACAACAGTAGAATGTATGGATAAACATTATTATTATTATTCAAATGTATGTTCAAGTCTTAAAAGTATCTGTTGGTTGTGTACTAAAGAGCGTAAAAGCTGTCAGTATATAAAATAAAATAGACAAGAGGACAAAAATAGTAATGGGGTTTCGTTAATGTACCATCGAAGGATTGTAAACGAGAATAAAACTAGTGGTGGTGTTTGGCACTATCACTGTAATACTTTTACGTTACATCACCAACGAGATAGCTAAGTCGTGGCAATGTTTTAAAAGGAGCTTTTCATAAGACACGCTTTAACACTTCTTACAAGCGTATAAAAAATAAAAGAAATAAAAAAAATTCAACAGGAATCGTTTGCTGATTTTAACGTACCGTAAAAAAAAAAAAGAAAAAAGTTATGATATTTTTTATTAAATTGTCACTACTATATTTTTTATACTCAGTTGTATAAATTTTTATTTCTTTTTCATCGTTTACTTTTACGATTATTTTACACATGTATTTTAAATTTATTTAAAAGTTACGACTTAAAAATCCATATATTATTAAATTAGTTTTATTTATTTAATAATTTACAGAGAAAGAGTAATTATTTTCTTATTTATTTTTTTTTTTTTATTTGAATTATTTTTCCCGGTGTTTTAATATAATTACCAAATGGTTTGCTAATAGCTGGAGCTAGTAAATAATTCGATGTGCATGGATGCTCGATAGACGGGCACGCGATCGTTAAACTCGTTGCACAACTTATCAAACTAGAAATCACGAGAACTTGGTAAATATATACATATATGTATATTATGTTTGTGTACATTAAACTTTGATATAAATAAAATTTGATAGATTGTATTGGTAAAGACATAAACACAATATGTACTGTGTCTATAAGTGTTACCATCTGTACCGATAAAATAAAACATAAACCAATGAATCTTTTAAACTTTAATTTTTATCAGTAAAGTTTGAAACCTAATAATTAAACCCTTTCAATGAATAAAAAACATTTTCATTTAAATTATTAAGTTTTAGAGAAAAAAAAAAAAAAAAAAAAACTTGATATTTATTGTGCCATCATCGTAATAATAATTCTCTTTGTATGTTATTTATCAGTTTATCACGATGTCTAGTACTTGTTAAAGAAATAAAACAAGAAAGACAGCAAAGAAGCAAATTTACTTTTCCACTCTGTCAATAAACTTTTTTTTCTTTACTCATATTTAAAAAAAGAAAAAAATAAAAAAAAAAACAAATGCTCATTGTGCTTGGACTCATTTTTTAAAAACTTTTCCTTACTCACAATAATTCTTGTATACTTAGACCAACTTTTAAACTTTAACATAAAAGTTTTGTTGATACATTTGTGAGAAATAAGAGTGAGAGTTATCTGCTAAGAATCAACTTTGATTAACAGTCGTCACCTGTTGAAATTTTTTATAAAATGAATTTTTAATTAAAAAAATAAAAAATGTAAAATTGTCATGTTCCATTTACCTGTTGGTCAGGTTCAATAAAGCCAAGGTGGCATTTGGTGCATTGATAAACGGTAGCAACTAGGTTAATGACGGTCTAATAGCTTGGATATGATGGGGTCAACTCTGTCATCACGTTCGTTTTTATTGCCGTCTTGCCTTCACGTTCCAGTCATTCTTTACCTCCTCAATATTTCTTCCATACCCACAAAATAAAAAGGAAAAAAAAAAGAAAGAAAGAAGAACATATGATCGTACTTATTTAAACCTTTATAAATTATTGGTTTTTATAATTCAACAAATTTGGTTATAGATGTAGTTAGATAGTGTGTTCGACAAGATATTTTCTTGCCCTTTTATTACAAATAATAATTCTAGCAGCTTTTTCACATTGTATATTACATAAATAAATAAGTTTTAGAGATGTATTAAAGTACAGACAGATTTAACAAAACTTTTGAATGTTCTGGACGTTTTACGACTTTCGGCAACTCTATTTCCCTTGATCTATACTGAGATATATATCTTATATGTATTTATAACTTTTATTTATATTTTATGCTCTTGGTAATTTGAATATAAATAACTTGGGTGTCTATTATATTTTTTATGGTAAAATTTTAATGCTAATGAAAAAAGTTATGAATATTTATTATACATAATAATATAATTTATTAGATTATAGTCAATAGTATGGATATATTACAATTTGAGACACGTGCGAGTTGGGTTCGTTCATCGTAAGTTAACTTTGGCATGATTGTAGACTACCGTTAGAACTTGGGCACGTGCAATTAGTGCATGCAATGGATAATTGCTAGAGTGTTTCTACTCTCTGTTTAGATCTAATACCTTCTCTATAGTATATATTATATATACATATACATATAAATAACTATATTATCTAACTTGACATTGTCACAAATTTATACAATAACTAAACTATAACTCTTTTTTTATACTTTATCTCTTAAAAAATTACCCCATCACAATGTTATTTTAAATATTTTTTTATCAATAAATTTAATGTCAAAGTTTTATGATAATAAATAAATAAATAACTTTTTTTATTTTTCTTTATTTATAGCAGCAAAGACTCAAAAGTATTATAAAAAGTTTTTCTATGAGAATATTTCACAGTTTATAACGTTAAAACACTTGTGCCCGCATTAATTATACTCCTGATGTCTATATAGATATATTTAAGTATAGTACAACATACGGGATGGGTTGATGCTGCATTAAAAGTGTGGGAGAGAATGAACAAGTAATAGAAGAAGGATGTGGAGCGCGTTGGTAGTTTAAAAGAGAGTGGCCAAGTTTTGTGGGCTTTGAATCAGTATAGAAGTGCCGACTTGGTGGTATCTAACTTTGAGAACTGCAAAAGCATATTAATTATCATATCTTTGAAGGTACAAATTAAATTTGATGATTCCGCCACTACTGCTACTGCTGCTACTGCTGCTACTGCCACCATTGCCAGCGTTTTCTCTTAGAAGATCATATGATATATATTCAAAAAGATTTTAATCTCAGGAAATTAATTTGATACGAATCAGCATTTTTTTCGATTTTAAAACAGCTAATTATTATAATTACTTCAATTAATCCAAACTCTCTCTATCTTTCTTTCTCTATACATAAAGACATTATTTTTATTACTCACAATACTATCTGTTGGATTCTCTGTACAAAAATCAATCTTTATTCTTATATATACTCTATTTAATTATTTCTCTTTACTAAATATTCTGTTCGAAATATTATTTCGAACAGTGTCGCATTTAAGTCGTAGTATATATATTTGAGTTGAGTTCAAAATGTGTATATGTTTACTTAAAGAAAAGAAAGCTAGCATGGATCAAATTTTATGACCTTAGGTACATGGGTCGACGAGAGATTCCAAGTAAATGCAAGGCAATATGTTTTTCTTCATTTGCACTCATATATATATATATATTTTGAACTTAGAGATCTTTGTTATACAAAAAGAGGAGAGGTTGTTGGACCTCAGTGTTAAATAATATTAAAAGAATAAGTTAGTCTAAGCTAAATCTCTTACGAGTGAAGACATACCCTAGAGCGCGTATTTTAATAAAAGATATAATATTAATTTGTTTAATAAATTGATTTGTTTCATTCACGATTACCATACCTAATTTCCTAACACTATCAATCAATAACACATTTATAACTATTGATATATGATATATTTCTAGAGACATAACTTACTTATGTTATTCGTGACTTGTTTCTACCAACTTGTTACTTTTCGTATACTTACTGTCTTATAAAATATGATGAATTATCCTTTAACATATTCCCATACTTATACATCAATATCAATATTTATTTTTTATTTTTGTTATCACTTATAGTAGTATAATTAAATTATTTGAATGAATTATATATAACATTAATCAATAATAATAATAATTATATAACGATAAACCCGGTAAATACAAGTGGATGATGATATTTTGTAATCAAATTATACGATAACTTAACTCTAGAGCTATTTCTGTGTTGTTATTACAAAAGCTACAGTGTAGGTAATTCAAAGTGATAAATCATACAAGTATTTGTAACTCATAGATATATTGGTATGGTATTTGTGGTTGTTTTGATATTGATCTTACTATTCTCCACTTTTTTTATTTTTTGTTTTTTTTTTGTATTTCTGGGATCCATTGATGGGGCGCGTTGACGTGTTTATGTTTATTGAGGAAACATGACAAAAATGTTTATCGTTTAGTGTGTGGAATGCAATTAAAAAAATTTTATTTATCAATTTTTTTTTTCTGTAGGGTTTATATTTATATAACGTTTATTCGTTGCAAACATAACATCGATTCTTTCATTCATTCATTAATTCAATAGTTTGTCTATACGCTGATGAAATATGGACAAATGGTTATTGTCATTTATTACGAATTTGTCGTTTGGTATGACTATTATTAATTTTAAACAATGATATACAACACAACTGGTTTAAATTCTATTGTTCATTTATGTTTCACCACCTACCAACGTTGACATTTTAAAAAGTTTACAATTGAAGAATTAGTCACTGTAAAAACTCCCAATAAAAATTAATTAAACTTTAGATTTTTATATCGACACTTTTCCACTTATTTCTGATGTGTTGCGTTAGTATGTTTTTTTTTTTTATTGCTAGTAATTTATTTGATATGAATTCGAGAGTTATGAAATGAATTATACCTACACGAGTTATGTTTTTTAATTTCAATGACAAGTTTGATTGATTGAATACGGTTTTATTTTTTCTGTTGTCTGTTTTATTTTTTTTTTTCCCTATTTGTTAGCATGGGAATGTGTTTTAAAATAATGAAAACAGCGGATGTACGTTAAAATTTTGATTCTATTGAATTATTGATATTTAAAATGGAAATTTATTGATGGAAAATTTTTGATGCTAGATATTGAGGTTTCATGGAAATAAAAAAATTTTTCTAGATAGGATAAAAAAAAAAGAAAGTATGATTTAAAAAAATGTATAAACATGTCATAGGTAGTAGCGGAAATGTCTTGTCGTCCAAGCTCTCTGCGTGTTCACTTGAGTGGGAAAGAAGAAAATCTTTGGGAAATGCTGTAAAAGCTTTCTCCTCGGTCAGCTCTTTCTTCTCAGCTCGATTTTCTTCAGAGCTTCTTGATGTACGATCTAAAATACAGCTAAATTCTCGTTTATTCGGTTGAGAAAACCTTTGCCATGACCACTGCTCCTTTCACGTCATTACAATTTTTCTCTTTCTATAAAATCTTTTTTCGTTTGATAAATAAAAAATATAATTTTTATATACCTGCACTACTGTCTGATACAGATGAAAGAGGTTTAAAAATAATACAACTCATGTCTATTTCTAGTTTAAACTCTTTGCGAGATAACCGCCGCAATAGGACAATTTATTTTATATCTATGTCAGGTTATTTTTTATCTTCAATTTATAAAACAAATGTCTAATCATTTTTTTTTTTTTTATACACATATATTTTTTAAAATAACATGAGATTAAAAATTTTTTCATTTAAATTGGTTGCGACTGCAGTTATGAGAGAAAAAATTTATGCACATTATTTTATTCTACGCCGGGTTACTTTTTTTCCGTAATAACCATTTCTAGGCACTAGTGTCTTTGCAAGTTGTCTTGGAAAAAAAAGTATCCATATAGCTATATATTTTTATACATTTATATACGCTTTTATAATACAGTCAAATTTTTATGAAATATTATTTTTTTTATCAAATAAATTACTTATAATATTAAACATAACTAGAGAATAAATTTAATCACTTTCGTAAAATTTTTATGACATAAAAACATAATATATTCATTGTGATATAAGTAATTAAATTGTACCAATTATTAATATAAATTAAACATTTTAATAAAATGTGTTTTTATAATTAAATTACATCAATTTATAACTTGGAATATTAAAAAAATTTATAAACATTTTTTTTTTAAATCGACGTGAGGAAGTATTAATAGTATATAGATCGAGTTATTAGATGGAAAAATATAGCAGCATTAATGTCAAAAAGTTTTTAATCTTGTGAAACAAAGTTGGGATCAATTTCCGGATTGGAAGCTGCCGTTTTTCCAACTGTCTTACCGTATTCCCACGTCTTGATAATATTTTTATCTTAAAATATAAAAATTCTTTACTCTATATACTATACTTTTTTTTTTCTCTGTTTTTTTTTTTACCGCTAACACTCATATCTGTATTCATCCGCCGATTTCTCATAAAATATATAAAATATAATATTTATCATTCACCGACTTGCTCATATTTTCGTTTATCATAAATTTAATACATAAATATATAAGTTGTTTATAACTTACCCTCATAAATAAATTACACCATTAAGATATTATTTCCAAATTCATATTTATTAATTTACTTTTTATTTAATGATAATAATAATAATAAAATTAATTATTATTATTTATTACAAATAAGAACAATTTCATCGTCTATTATCACCGTTTTTTTTCTTCTTATCATTCATTAAATATTAATTAACTATAAATTATGTACAATATGTATATAACTCAGGGCAGTGGAATGGAATAATTATTAATTATTATTTTTAAAACAACATTAATAATTACTCGATAACTAAAAATAATAATAATAATAATAGTAATTAAATATCATAAATTTATAAAATTACCTTTTATTTTTACAATAAACAGACGAATCCTGGTAACTGTCGCTTTAGTACAAATTAATTAATTAATTAGTATATATTTAAGTTATTATTATTATTATTATTAATTATTAATATTATAAATGTCCAGGACGTTTATTTTGAAATATTTGTCTTTTTATTAAGCACTCGGTACTTGGATGATAAAAAAAACATTCACTGTCATCATTATCATTATCACGCTGACACAAATTTATTCAGCGTCATGATTTTTTCACATTAAGCATCTTTAAATAATAATAATAATTGATGTTGTTGTTGTTATTATTATTAGAGGAGTATCTTCATCTCAGTACAAGCAGTTGATTTAGTATTAACCCAAGTAAAATAATAAAATAGATGGTGTTATTTATTATCATGTTTGCTGTGCCATGATGCAACTCAGCTAGACTTTCTCCTGAAACAAAGAGGCTCACTCAAACATTTAATTAATTATTTAAATCTACTGGCTAATTGTTTAATGAAGGGTCTGGTGCATAGCTTCATTCTCAAGAGCAAATAGTACAGAGGTTAATTGTCTTTAGTTAAAATTAAAATCAGCCGACAAATAAAAATTAAATCTACTAGACAAAATGGAATGGAATAGATAAATTTAATATTTATTTTGAAATAAAAGAGATGACGAGAGAGCTGTTAAGTCAAGGGTCCTTGTAATGGACAAAGTGATTGTTAGCAAGGGGTTGAAACCCTCTTGAAAACATACCTTGTATTCTCATCTTTACGGACAAGTGCTAACCTTTGACTCGAATGGGAGTATTATTGTTATTGTTATTTCTTTCTTTTTTTTTTTTTTGTTGTTTTTTATTATCATTGTGTAAATAATGTTATAGAATACAGAAATAATAATAAAAATAATTCTCACCGTTAAGCACGTGAACGTGAACAGTCGCAGGTTGATCTGGCATAGTAGTTAATACACAGGTGTAATTACCACTGTCAGCTGGTCCCACTTTGGCTATACTCAGGGTAGAGTTCGCTCCAACATCCATCAAATCTGTTTTTACACTAAATAAACAAAAAAAAAAAAAAAAAAAATTTAGTTGATATAATTAAAAGATTAAACAGTGGGAATGAAAATATGGCATAATAAAAATGAAACTAGAGTCCTAATGATCAAATCTCGATAGTTTTTCTTAAAACTTAAATATTATTATTTTTTATTGTAAAACTTTAATTGGAAAACTTTTTCTCACAATTTATCCATTAATTATCTACAAGTGGGTTGAGCTGGTTTGCTTACGGCTGTTGTTAAATAATCCACTATTTTCATTCGCTCATTCGCCTCTACTTACTAAATACTTTGTTTGTTCTATAATAAACTTTTGTACAGTACTTTGTAATGTTAAAACTCGTTACTTAAGTTTATTTATCTAAAAATACAAAATAATTGTTGGATAAAATGGTAATATTGGAATGTATGATTTTGGGTGTACCGAAATATCTATTGTAATTTCTGTATGTTTATTGAACTTGTAGATAATTCGATCAGCATATAGTTTACAAACCGAGTATCTACAGTAACGAACCACTTGTGTGTTTTGCACATGTATCAATGAGTGCTTTCTGAATTACAATTTATAATTTTAACCTCCATACTACATTTGAAAAAAAAAAAATAAATAAATGAATAATTAAAAAATACGAGTTTTTATTGGAGTAAATAAAAATAATAAATGTAGTTAAATGTTTTTTAAGGTATAAAGTTAAACCAAAGAAAGTCTCTTAAAGTTTAAGACAATCGGATGCGGAGCTTTTAAGTTTGGCTCATTAAGTAAATTAGTCGAGGGGCAATCTTTCTTCCTGATAACATTTGTCGTTTATTATTTTTTATTTTCTCCCCTTTTTATTTACCGCTCTCTCAAGCTCAAGACGCTTTAATTACTTACATTAAATTTAAACTACATTTCATTTTTTACATTTTTATTAAAAAATCTAAACAACTTGTTAAATATTATTTTAGTTTAAGTAATTATATATATGTTTCATAAATTCAAGAGATTTTTTAAAAATAATAAATATTAAAAGTTGTTTTTATAAAAAACAAAACTAAAGACGATCATAAAATATAAGGTCAACGAGGATAGTAGTTTGTAAGGTTGTAAGGTTGTAAAGTTGTAGATTTTAGATCGTAAAAGAGAAATGTTGAGAATTATTCAAGTAAAATCTTATTCAACTAACAACAATAACCAAGAGTTTCGTTTGCTGAAAGGCAACTCGTTAACCCTAACCTTGTATTTATATATACAAAACTTTATTTTCACTTGACCAAAAACTTGGATTGTTATCCTGCAACGGTATCAACAAAAATCTACTTTATATCACCACAAGATCGAGATATTATAACTATATTTACTCCTAATACATTACTGTACTACCCACGACCGATTCGGAACAAAAATTTTGATATATTTATTTTTTGTCAGACTACTGGACGGTTTAATTAAAAATAGTTAACTTTAACCGATCGAAAATATATTATAATTAGAAATAAATAACTTTAATAAAATAAAAAACTAGACCTGAGAACATTTCATCATTGTATATATTGTATATATATAAACACTATTAAGAATGCAAAAGTTTTGCAATGTAAAATAGTAAGAACGTCAGATAATTCATGGCAACTTGACAATGGAATTCGAAACACAACAGTACTTTCGTGTGTATATTTGAGACGAACAACGTAGTAACTTTATTTGAATGCAATTGCCATTTTACGGCGTTGAAGAAAATTTAGTATTGAAAGTCCTGAAAGACGAAGGAAACCGGAATGCCAATTTAGACACCAAAGTGCTTCTGACAGACCATTTTCAGTTTAATTAACTATTTATATATTTATTTATGTATTTATTTATTTTCTGCTACGATATTAAACCTTTTAAAATTTTCGTTAGCAATTAAATAAAAGTCTAAACTTGTAAATGACGTCTATCATTAATTTAATTAAATAATTGATGATGAAATGTATGTAGATATATAGTTGACAAAAAAAGAAAAAAAAAATAATGTAGCTTACCTAATACCCCCTCTGGTTGTGTCGTAGTTTAAGATCCGGTTGCCATGCAGCCACTGAACTACGCTGTACTGAACTTGCATTGCCATGTGTCGGACAACACACAACAATTCAATTGTACTGTCAGCTTCATAGTATTTGTCTCTCAATGGGTCACCCGCAGCGTCTACTATTTGCACTGAAGGCGCTGAAATCAATTAATTAATACGTTATTTGTAATACCTTACACAAAGCACTACTGGTTTTGTTAATCCAATCCAACAACTTTATAGTATTGGGAAACTGGCATATATGTATAATATATATGTAGATAAATCTAACTTGGTGACTTTAACATATAATATATATTATTGTTATTTACTTTTTTCTACTGTAATACCTTCTGGCTTGTATTGCTGAGAGTGATGTTCCTAGGAGCAATACGTTATACATATTTAGATCAGGGAAAAATTGAATAGAATAAATTTGGAAACATTCAAAAGAGATCAAACATAAAACATTGCTGAGGTAAAATTCTCTGAAAATCCCTCGTGGGAGAAGGAAAAAAAGCTGTGACCGGGATTCACCCTCTGACTTAACATGAGATGCTTTTTCCTTCGTCAAAAGTATCTTCTTTTTGGCTGCTGCTTTTTTATATCCATTCCTTTCTTTTTTGTTTTTCTTCCGGTTTTTTTTTCTCACACTCCCAGAGGAACCGGTGATCCGGCGTCTATCCTAGTCGCAGGTGCATAAAGTTTCACCGGCTCTAGCCAAGTCGCGAAAAAGTTTTGTCTCCGAGCTTTCTTCTGAAGCCATGGAAAGAACAAACTATCCCTAGCAGCTAGTCGCCGTCTGACCTCAATCAAGTATACTTTTATCTCGGTATAGACGACCAAAGTCGTCGACAAGGCTTTTCCAATATTGATCCTACTTTGTTAAGTACAAGTATAAGCGACTGAATAACCACTCATTTTTTTATGATACCATTAACTTTTGTTATTAACAATGCAATACACCTTTAAAAGATACCCCTCCAGCGATCCCTTGAATGATTGATGTTTATTATACTTATCATCCATAACTATTTTATTTTATTTTGTAATATAGAAAGATCACAGCAGATAAAGTCTTGCTAAATATTTCAATGGTTTTTTTTTATTATTTATTTATTTATTTTTTTTTTTTTTCATTTCTTAGGTTATTCCAAGAATACGATGCGAGAGCTATGACTCATAAATATGTAGAAAGTGTCCTCGAGATCTTGCGTTCTTCACCAGCAGAGAATATTTCCATCCTATTTTATCTTTCGTCGAGTTAGCTTTCATCACTATTTTCTTTATTTTCACTCAACCGTATATATATATATCTATATATTTATAGATAGATAGATAGATAGTAGTTGTAGTGCTCGATTCACGATTCTCATGAAATGCATTTAGATCCTTTAAATTCCACAACTACATCCCTGTCATCCTGTCCTCAATATTGCATCTTATGCATCTTATTCTCTCTTTGCTCTCATTGTTCATATCAACAGCAACCTGACTTTGAATATTTTATTTTACCTAACGTTATTTCATTGCTTTCTCTTTGTTTATATTTAATCTTAGTAAAATTTATTATCTCTTTAAAGAATTTAAAAAAATTTTCATTTCTTTTTTTTTTGGTTTTGTTTTTTCTGTTTGTTTGGGTTGCGTTATTTATTTTATTATCAACGGATAACTCGAAGAATAAATAAATGATAAAATAAATGAATAAAATTACTACATAAATATTTCATAAGATAACTTTATCTCAAAAGATTTTTTGTATCACGTGGACTAGTGGAGCTAAAAAGGATTATGTTAACATTTAATCCTAGATAAACTTGATAATCTTTAAGGAATTACATTGGTATTTAAGATACAGTAGTCTCTACAGAAAGATTATAGTTGGAAAAAAGATTTTTTTAAACTTTTCCTGTTGATTCAAATAAAAAAATACGTTTTTTTTTCTTAAAAATGTATAAACTATGTGTATTAGAAAAAATGATTTTTTTTTTTTGCATGCTTGCGTTAGTGTCTTTACGGATGTTCAAATGCCGACTCAGCAGTGCAAGTTAGAACGAAAGAACTCAGCTCTGTTTTACCGAAAGCCTGCGTTGCAACTTGCTATCATTTGAAAGATAAATCGAAAATGTTGAGCTATTTATTTAAATTCAAATTACATGCACATTAATTAGTTGTAAGTTATAATTATTGTTATTGTTAAAGGTGTAATGTAAATAAATAAAAGATGAAATGAATTTATTTCCGTTGATCTCGCATTTCATTAAGCATGAATAAGAAAGTTTTCTTGATAACAACTTACGTAAGTTTCAATTACCTACTAAATTTCATGTAAATTTAATTATTCATGTTACTCTCTTGAGATGTTACTTGAAACACTAAACAACTTCAAACAACATTAATGTACATTGCATTAAAACATTTATTCTATTAATATTGCATAAGATACTAAAGAGTACTAAATTTAATGTCTCTCATTAAAATATTATTATTTTCATTTTTTAAATTTATTAAATTGCAGTAAACAAATTTTTAACCTCAAAATTACATTAATTATTAATTGTGGATTATTTTTAACATAAATATTTCCTGTTGTTTTTAATTATTTGTTTTTTTTAACGCTCATTTATATATTCACTAGTAAAAATAATTTAAGTATTTAAAAAAAAAAATTTTTATTGTGATGAGGACGTAAAAATTGCAAATGACGGCTAATAACCATAGTGTGCGTCCATTTTTCAAAAACTCAAGTTTCACGTCATCAATTTATAACTCGATTAATAATTCATATGACAAACTAAGAATACTCTGAAAAAAAATTATGTTTAAGTTTGTAAAAAAAAAAAAAATTGACCTAATTAATTGAAACTTTTTTATTTTTTTCACGGTATATATTTAAATTCCTTTTCTGTAAAATATCAAAGATTTTTAATTGCTTCATTTAAAAGGTTAACTTAATTATTCGTTGGTTCTTTATTTCATATCTCTCTTGTATGTCAAAGTAAAATACAAAGTTTTTTTTTTGTTATATATATAAATATATGTGTGTATATATATACATATATTTTATATTTAAGTCTTAATAATTCAAAATTTTTTAATATATGCCTCTTTATTATTCAACTCTCGTTGCGACGCATAATTTCTCGTTGGAAGCTTCGCGTAATTTCTCAGAGACTCGTCTTTACTCACCGCAGTCTGCAATTATGGAAGCTTCTTGCATTCTTCCCGTTTGTTCTATTCTGCCAATTTTTCTTTATTGCATTTTCTCTATTTCATCCTCGTTTCTCTTAATTAATACAACCACACAATGTAAACATTTTTTTATTGTTATTATTATTATTGTAAAGAGAAAAAAATACATATAAATATATTGATAAAAAAAAGTAATACGGATATTTATTTGATTTTTTTTCTCTTCATTTATATACATTTTTAATTAGTACAAATAAAAATAAGTTATTTTTATTATTTTTAAAGGTACAGGGAAATAAAAATGTTTTTGGTTATTTATTTTATCTCGTGGGTGAAATTAAGCGACCGGTACATTTTCTCATCCGAACAAACTGGATGTATAAAAATAAAAAAAATAAATAAATAATTAAAAATGTTTTTTTAATAATAGACAATCGTATTCTTTATGTAAATCTGTAATAAATGATTCTTTAAGTATTCATAGCTACTTTTTTTTTTCTCAAAAAGTCGATTTATTGATGAATGAAATTTACTTTTAAGCAAAAGATAAAAAATATAAATTGAGCATTAGAGTAAATCTGATGATATTTGAATTTTTTTATTATCATGATAAATCGTCGAGTGTCGGGTAAGATCGATATGGGTGGATATTTGCCAGTAGCTTGAGAATCGTTGAGTCTAATGCAATCCCATCGGACCACTCAACGAAATCAAGTTTCAAACGCTTCCATTTCTCACGTGTGCTGCGTGCTTGATCGTTCTCCTAACGCTACTGCAACGTCAATTATTCTGCCAAGTAATTCCGTAACTTTGACAATCAAGGGGAGAAATAGCAAAAAAAAAAAAAAAAAAAAAACAATGAAATACCCATTGACTGTAAATCGTTTGTTTAATTGTTTAACTCAATTGAATTTTCGAGTATAAATAATATTTAATTTTTTAAATTAATTTTTCATTGATGTTAATTTAATCTTTACGGCAAAGATAAAACATTAAAAGATTATTTATGATAAAGGTTTTTTTTTTTTTTTTTTTTTCATTTTAGTTGCCATGATTTTAAAAATATTCTTGTGAGATTTTAAGGGAAGATTAAAGGTGAATAAAGTCTAATCAAGATACCAGCAAGTTTATGAACTTGCTGATTAATTTAGTGCTTGCTGAGATATAAAAAAATGTATTTGAAATAAGTAATTATCGTTTAATAGTTTCAAAGTTGTATTTAACTTTTTATAAAAGCTACTCAAATAAGTAAAATAATATCTTGACTGTAGTAAAAGCTATTGATCCATTATTTGTACACATATGTATACATTTGTACATGATGGATAAATATTGCAGTGAAATCCGTAAAAGAGATTGAAAATAAATAAAAGAAAAACTAAATTCAATAATAAATAAAAAGAATTCAATGGAGTGTATTAAAGTTAATAAAAAAAAATAAACTTACCATTAATATGAAGATTTACATAAATATTTTTTGGTGGATGAGTGCTTATTTGACACTCGTACTGACCCTCGTCACTACTATTAACATTTCGAATTTTCAATCGCCAGTTATCTGGATACTGAAATTCAACAGAGTAACGCGTATCACCAGTGTACGTTTGCTGACCATACGTGAGTAATGTCATCTTTTCACCGTCTTCATGTCTTCGTATCCACGAGACCTGAAATAATAATAACAATAACAATAATGAATGTTTTTTTTTTTCTTCCAGGGGATTAAACAGATTGCTCTGATGAATATCAATGAATGTACATTTAACGGATTTAAAATGACAGAATAGAAATAAAATGTTAAAATGAATGGTAATGCATCTAGAATTATAGGGATAATCGTGTTTGATTGGAACAATTGACTACCAAACTACCAGAGTAGTTGTACAGAGTACAGAGTATAGATAGAGAGTAGTCTGTAGTTGAACCAGCTGAACTAAACTCGTCAATGGCGAGGCCATTTATTGAGGTAACTCTAGTATTGGACGATATGTTCAATGTTGTTCTCGTAGAGCTTCATTGGACAACCGAAATACCAACACCTCTTCTACGTGAGAGGATTCTATTGAACCAACGAACGACTGATGCACGACATTATCCAATAAACAAAGAACAATCGTTTTGAGAGTTGAGTTTACTATATATAAATGCGTTCATGTCCGTTTTCCGTTCTCTGTTTTCCGTTAACCGTTTTCCGGTTTCATGCTTGTATTGCTTATTTGTACCATCAAATGCACTTATGTCTATTTCATTTGTTTTAAACATGTTGAGCCATTTATGGTTTATGGGTTTATGGTTAATGATAAGAAAATAAAAAATACTTTAAAGGATTTTAGATAAAATGTACTAACAGTTTTGCCTTGTAGTAGAGATATTTTGCAGTCTAAAATTACAGTTGCACCAGCTTGAGCAGTGACATTCTGGCTTTCACCCTCAAAATGAGGTCCCCACCGATTATCTCTGTGATGCTGATGTTTATTTAGCGTGCTGTGAATATCAAATATGTAGTTCAACATCGGTGAGTCAGTTGGCATCGAGCGTTTCACTGTTGTTCCTTTCGTTGCTTTTGTTGCTTTCGTTGATGGTGTGCTTGATATTGTAATGAGCTCCCTTGTTGATAAATCTGTAACTGTTATTAATATCATTAGCATCAGCATCAGCATCAAAATTACTTGCGAGTGCACTTTTTATTTTACTCGGCATTAATTTAAACTTTCGTTATTTTATTAGATATTATATAAGATTTTAAGCTTTGAGGTTAATTAAAACAGACTCTGCAAGTCACATAATGAAAATTCAAAATACTGAAATACTAAAATTATAACATTTAGATGTAGATGTAAATTGTAACAGTGTTGGAATCCCAGTTGTATTCCATCTAGATTTCACGTTACAAACGTCAAAATTCTTCAATACCCACATAATTCTTCTTGCCTCAGAAAATTTATACTTTAATGTCACTTTGATGTCTTTTCAAATATTTAAAACATTTTAAATTATCATTATATAAATAATTATCGCAGGTTTTATAAAATAATATTTTTGTTTAATATATATATCTATATAGATTTAGATAAATGCACCCTCTTTATTTTCTCATTAAGATTAAAACTTGAACTTGATTGTGTTCGTCCATCATTGTCTATTTTAACGGGATTAACGAGCGATTTTCTTTACTAGAAACTTTTTAAGAAGAAATAAATTAAATGCGAATCAAGAACTTTTTTACTCTTTTATAAAAACTATTTTTTACTCATTCAAATTTTTCTTTTACTATTTTATATTTTTATAATTATTCATGTGAAAATTAATGTTTTTTCATCCATAAATTATAACGATTAGGTTAATATATATATTAAAAGTAAAATGGTCAATTTAATTTAACATGGAAACGTGGACATAGAAACAACTCGGAAAATATTTTAAATTCGATGAAATCCTTCGTCTATTGTACTTGTAACAATATCGTAACCCAATAATACAATAGCTTCTGTTGTTCTTACCTCAGAAACCTTTTCCAGTTTGGTAATACCGTCGGCAACTTTGTCAAACTTTTATATTCACACATGACTGTTTTGTAACGCCTTCAAATTTTCGAGAAAAAAAAAATAATAATATAAAAAAGAAAAAGAAAATTCTTGTAACAATATAATCATGAAAATAAATAAATAAAATTACTGAGCTCCGAAGTTATGAGAATTGTTTTTATTTTTTTTCGTTTAAATTTAATGGAAAATTATTTTTCGTCCAAATTCTTCTTTATATATTTATTTTATTGAAGATGGAACAATTTATGAGGACATCAAAATTTCGTTGGAGGAATAAAAAACATCATGAGTTGGAATGGTAAAAATAAATAAAGTAAACAGTCGAAATGCATCATCATGACACAAATTATTTTTGATAATTTATAAAATGAAAATAGTTTATAGAAGGCAGTGTAACAAAAAATTAGCTAAAAAATTGAAAAAGTATCGGTACATGAATATTTTTTATTTAAAATTTTATATCTTCTTCAAGTATCAACTGCTCCCGAGGCTGTACTTTTATTGCAAATGGTTACATTAGGGAGCAATCGCAATGATTGGGCATTCGAACTTTTTTCTTTAAATGCGTTAAATCTTTATTTCTATTTTTAGTTTTATTTTTTTCTTTTACGTGTAATAATAATAATAATAATAAATCACAGGAAATATTTTTGTCAGAAATAGAAATAATTCGAGGTAAGAAACAATGAGAAAATATGAAAACAACCAAGTTATGAGAAGTAAGAATAAGCGGGGACTTTAAGGTATAAATGGAAGTAAAATGAAACATTTAAGTTCACTACTCGGTTTAAAATCTTCCAAAACTACGAAACGTTTATTCACGAGTGAACGCAAACTCACACCCACACACATACAATTATACTGTGTATGGAGACAAAGAAACTTATGAAATTATTCAGTTTGCAGAGCTACTCTGAAAGTCTATATAAGGAACAAGAAAACCATTCAATTGTGATATCTGGTGTTTTAGTCCAATTAAGACAGTCCTTTCACTAAATTAATCACATGCTTTTACACTTGCACTTACTCGAAAAAATGTTCAAACATAGAAATTGTAGGTATTGTCTTACATACCTCTGATAAAATGTTTTGGTTAAATTAAGAATATTAATATAAACGTTGAAGTTTAATGAATTTTTGCGTTGTTTACTGGCCATGTCTTCGATGGAAAAATAACAAAAAAAAAAAAAAAAATATTTAATAGCAATAATAATAATAATAAGAAAAAAAGGTTTGTGATGAATATGTAAATTGTACTTTACTCGTGTTTTAAATATTCACGTCCTTTTATAATGATTATGATATATATTTTTTAATATTATTTAAAATAAAATGAATATTTATCCAGCGTGAATAATTTAACGTTGAGCAATTCAAATAAAATTTATAAGTCACACAACCACATTTTGTCGCCCGGCATTTTCATTCCCAGTAGTCTAAAAACTCTTTTCACTTCGGGGTCTTTATTCTGCTTTTTCGTTGCCCTTGTTCCCAAGAACATTTTTTTTTTTACTTTACTTGAGTTTATTTTTTATTTTTTTTTTTTTCTGAATTTTCTTGGTTGTGTAAAAATTTCTATCTCTGTTCAAGAGAAAAGTAACTTATAAAAATTCTACAAGTACCATCCAAACCGTGTCCCGGTTGCCGATGCGTGTAACTTTTTTTCCCTCCGAGTCCATTCTTCATCCCCGGTTTAGGGTGTACCTCTCTGGGAACACGCAAATCATTATCATATTGACATTAGGTTACCTCATGTGTTTTTTTTTTTCCTTTCCTTTTCTACTTTTTCTTCTCCTGTCTTATCCAGGATTTAATATTTTAAACTCTTTAGCCTCAAACTTTTCTATCCATCCAATAAATTTTTTTTTTATTTATTTTTTATATTCATATAAAAAAATTTTTCTCTTCCAAGTTGAAAATGTATTTACGTTATATTTATTAATTTTTTTTTTTACATTAATAAAAAAAGTTATACTTTTATTTAGTCTTTTTTTATTATTCAATATTTTTTTTTTCTATATTTTTTTACCAGCAACAGAAGTAAGCATTAGAATTAAAAACAAGGGGTTAAAATGCCTGAGGCTCTACAAAGTTTGAATCCATCGTAACAAAGTTTATTTGCTAGCGGCATCTCTTGTTTTTATATTATTTATTTATACGTTTTTTTTTTTACATTGTTAAAGTTACGTGAGTTTTAATTGACCTGGATTTTATCTCAGAGCATATTTTTTTTGTCCTAAAATGAGATATAAGCCGGTTAGATTAAAAATGTATCATCTATATTTAGAAAAGTATTTTATAAATATTATATGAATTTTTATTTATCACAAGAGAGAGTTTTATATGTTAAATAAAAGTGAAATTTATCGTATCATTGAAGAAAAATATGAAATTTAATATTAGATTACTTTTCGATTTTGCCGTGAAAAATATTTCAAAAGAGACAAACTAATTTGGCAGTATCTTCTGGCCCGTAAAGGTGCCTTCTCTTACCTCTACTTGAGCTCGTCAACCGTGAGATTGTCAAGATCCCAAGTATTTGTCGAAGCTGCCGTGTTTATTGGATTACTTTTTCTTTTATAATTTTTTTTTCGAAACAACTGCTTCGTTAATAAATATATCACATTTAATAATGTTTACACAATAAAAATATCTATACTTTTTATAAATTACTTCCTTTTTCCTTTACCTATAAATAGATAAATAATTTATTAACAGTGAATATCAATACTAATTAATTCACAACAATTCACTCAATATTTTATGAATAAATGATAATTTTAATAGTAAAAAATAAAAGACAGTAGAGCTATTTTCACTAGCTACTTTTTTTTTTTATTTCAATCCTCCTGAGTAAATTTAATATTGTATGATATTAAAAAAATAAAAGTACGAGTCTGCTCTAACACAATAATAAATAATTAATGGTTTTCTTTTTATAGTATGTCCGTATAATGGAACACTTATTATATCGCTTGAATGTTCTTTTAGAAATGAAATAAATTTTTCAAAGCTCCAAAGAAATCCAAATTTTTCGCGAGTTTTTTTTTCTTAGTTAATTAAAACAATATATGAATTTAAATTAAATATAAGGAAGATTATCATGAGTAACAGAATATGAAGTAAAGTTAATTTACTTGGATCTAAAGTTGATTTTATAATTTTTTATTTTTTCATACCCTGATTCCGAGTTATATATATATAAATATATGTATTCTACAATCATGTGTACTTGATAAAAACGTAATTTATATGTCTATTTAAAAAAGTATCTCTATAAATCCTTTCTAATTACACACACCATCGCTCACACTCCAGAAAATAAAATTACGAATAAAAAATTTTTTACTTTTTTCTTCTCTCACTTTATACTCACGAGTCTATTTGTAATATACTATTTTTTTTTAGATAGAGTGTGTGTGTGTGTGTGTGTGTCGATTCGTTACGGCTTTATTTTACGGTATATAAAATGAAATGTGCATACCCGCCAACCCGCCATCGTGTATTTGTGTCAAACAAGTTGAAAAGCTGTCTCCAGGCGATTCACAAATGAATAAACCCGAAATTGAGGTGATACTTTTTTTTTCTTATATATTCGCTATCTCATTTTATCTACTATTTTTTTTTTCTTTAATTTTAATTAAATTTTTTTGCAGCTCGTAAAATAACGAACGCACGAAAAACAAAAAAAAACAACAAATCAATATTATATATATATGTATATAAAATGAATAATTATTCATTTAAACATTGTTATATATTTATGAAATATATTTTGATTCAGAAGTTGTATTTTATCGTACTGAGAATAACTTGAATTAATGAATGCAGCCTATTTGATGTTTTATTCATGTTTATGCATCGTCACTTCATCAACCGAAATTAGTGTTTTGATTATCATTAAGTTTAATTGATGCATCAAAAAATTTCTCATATTTATTTTATTTATAACAATAGATATTATAAATTAAGTGATGATATCGGTATGAAAAAACAGTGAGCTGTTAACGAAAAAAATTCAGGACAAGAAAATAAAAAAAAGAATCAAGTGTAGGACAAACTTGGAAAAATAGTCTCTAAGGATATAGAAAGTAAAGAATGAGATAAATTTAGGTATTCCCTGGACTGGCGCCGGTGTAATTTCATTCTTTCCATCTTTCCCAAAGCCTTTTTGCTTAAAGAAATAAAATATAGTAACGTAAACGCGGGGAAGGTTTACAAAAGAGATGGAAATAGAACTAAAAGTAGAAAAATGAGTGGGTGAAAACGAGTGAGTCAAGATGCAATTTCCGTGCCAAGGATTTTTCGAGATATCTTTCTTCGACAACACACTGTGTCTCCAGGCACTTTTTTGGCCGTGAAACTAAATTTCGTTCATTCTGGGTGCAGCAAGTAATAGACGCGACTCTATGCAATATTAATCATTATCCTTATTTTATTTTATATCCTATGAAATTTATTTTACAGATAAAATCATAGTCAATAACACAGAAAAGAATTTCTTTGTAAATATATATCTACTTGAAAGATATATCAATTCAAGTGTCTTTTATTAATATCGTTCAATCCCCTTATAGTCTGGTAAAGAGTATCACGAAGTAGTTCAAAGTACAGGATTGAGCTGTTGTTGGAAAAACGTTAAGTATTACATTTTAAAGATAAATAAATATAAATTCTCTATGTACTCAAAAGTAATTGTTTATTATTTTTTTTCATCTTTAATAAATCAAATTATAAAATAATAATGTGTCAGTAATGATGATGATAATAATAATAGCAATGATAAGGTTATTCTAGCGAGTACATTGAAAATTATAGTCAGCAAATTGGAAAATTTATGTATCATTTAAAGTAAATGATGATGATTTAATTAACCTGAATACACATAATACAAATATATATTTTAGTTGGAGAAATCCAAAAACATGCCGTTTAACCAATTAAATCTCGTTAGACCATTGATATTTATCACACGCACACAAACTTTTATGTTATGTATATTTGCATCAGATTTATCAATTACACGGCTTAGCGAAACTTAATATAAAAATAAATTTTAATACAAGTTTATAATTTATAAATCTTCCTTATTGTAGAGATAAAATAAATTCAAAGATGTTGTTCTAACGTTGGTACGATGGATTCTCATCCTTCCATGATCCATCATATGATAAGAGGATACCGCAAGCATTAGAGAATAATATATCTCAAGTAAAAATAAAAAGACTTTCACAAGGGGCTGGTTTTTGACAAATTTGGCATATCTATGTCCTACCCTTTTCATTCTCCTTAAAATGTTAAAATATTGAAATGCATAGAATAAATAATTATAACTTTGAGGACAAACAATTGATACATACAGAATTGATTTTTTACAAAGACTTTTGCTGAATTTATTATATTCGATATATTCTTTTGAATTTCCCTATAGTCCAACTTGAATCCATAATTGCATTAGATTTTAATCAATCCAACAATTCAAGTTATAACTTTGTGACAGACCCAAGATATATTGAGCAGGTATAAAATTTCAAAGTAACAAACCTCAATAAAGATAAGGGCTTTGAGTTAAATATAATCCGGAATCTGGCATATATTTATTACAACAGGGTTACGTATTATTTTGTTATCATAAAAATTTTTAAATTTAAATAATTTAATATTATGTAAGGTCCTTAAATTTGAATAAAAAGGTAATAATGTATAGTATATAGTTTTAACATTAACTAAAGTCGAAAATATTACGATATTTTGTTTTTTATTTATTTTTTTAATAATAATATCCAGTAAAATATATATGTTCAGTGATTATATATATATGTATCTTTGTGTATAGTCATCTTGACGTCGTTTACATGAACTACTCCGGCGGGATAAGCGCAAACCTAGTTCCACCTCGAAACTCATCCATATTTATCTCGTCTCTTGGTTTAGTTTGGTTCACTCCACTATACACTCAACTTTACCCTATCCTATCCTATCCTATTCTATCCTATCTCATTCTATCTCATACTTTCATTCCCTTTTCAGAGTCACAACTAAACTCGTCGCTCGTCGGTTTCTACACTTCTCTACCTGCATCAATTCGGTCCCACATGAATTCAACAAGTTTCAACCTATCCGCCAATACCCTGCCAAAGTTCTTTTCATGTCATCACATATGTCGTGTCATTGATACTCATACACAACATATATACATATATATATATATATATATATATATATGCTTTATACGTTTCTTTTTTAGGACCACGACACTTTCATTATATCTACTGACATATTCTCGTTGATACGGTATTACAATATTTTTTTTTTTTTTTCATAATTTCATTTATATACATTACCTCATCTACTCATTTATTCCTGAGTCGAAATATTAGACGTAAATTGAACGTTTTTAACGTTTTAAACGTAAATTGAACGTTTTCAACGTTTTGAACGTAAATTGAACGTTTTTAACGTTTTCAACGTAGATTGGAGTATCATAAATTGAAAACATATGTATATCATAAAACTAAAACCTATTTATACTTCCAATAAGAAAACATAAGCATACCAAAAAATTTTTTTCATCGATTTTGTACTCCTGGATTATAATCACGTCAATTCCCTAAAATTTTGTCGTCCGCTTTTCTGGCTCTTAAATAAAGAATTCGTATTTTAAAAAAAAATTGTTTTCAGTTTCATAATTCTATCTTTAACACTATAAATGTATATCTGTTCACATATTATGATATCAAGGTGATGAAAATTATGATTACAAATATTGAAATAAATTAATTGATGTTATCATAAACTAAAATCATAACTCATGTAATTACCAATTTTTTATGAACCAAAATACAAAAAAATCGTTCAATTTACTTTCAAAACGTTAAAAACGTTCAATTTACGTTTAAAACGTTAAGAACGTTGAACTTACGTCAAATATTTCGACTCGGGTTATTATCATTTTTTATTTTTCAATACTCGAAAGAAAATAGATATCGATGGTTGGGATTTACATACCAAACGTTCAATGTTGGTATAGATTTTTTTTCTTTTCTGTTGAAGCTTTTTCGTTTTTAATATAGCAGAAAAGTTTAGTGGATATGGGTGTTGCTGAAATTTCAAGTACATTCGATCGTTTAGTGTCCTAAATGTCTGGGACGCCCGTAAAATTCTATTTCCAACGAGTGGGCGTGTAGTCGATTACTTTTTAAAAATTTATACTTTTTCGTTAGCGCCAATACTGTCAAATAACTATTAATTTCAAAATTAATAGATAATAGATTCAATACTTTGCATATTTAATTCATCGCACTTTAACTCTCAATAAATTAACTCATAAATATGAATTTAAACATATAATTGCACACAATTTAAAAAAAATACAATAACAATAATGCAGTTGTAAAATAAATTTTATTACAAACAATAAAAACTAACAAACATTTTTATTATACAACTTTAATTTATTTAATTATCTTTAAAATAACTTTCTTTACAATAAAGAAATACATCAACTTAAATATTACATCATTCATGTTTATTGCATTTTTATGCCGCTCAGTCTTAAATTCTCGAACAATATATGTAGTGGTCAACGTTAAAATTTTTTATTACCTACTAAATATCTGCAGTACCCACGACAAAAACAATTTACAAAATTATAAATCGTTTTAGAAAAAATTAAACGATAAAACATATATATTGTTTTTTTTTTAACTTCCCGCTAAGAAAATTGCAAATTTTCAAAAAAGGGAAGTTATTGGTTTCGGTCCGATTTTCGAAAATCGAGTTTTCATCAGATGTCGACGTTTTGAGGTCCTAGGAAACTATTCTGACTATTCCCGGGTGGACGTCCGTGTGTGTGTGTGTGTGTGTGTGTGTGTGTGTGTGTGTGAACTTTTTTTTGTCCGACGATATCTTTGGAACGGATGAACCGATTTGAACGTACTTGGTGGCGATCGAAAGAGCTCACCAAAACTTAGTCTTGATTAGATTTTGGGGTAAATCGGTCATGTAGTTTACAAGTTATACAAAGAATAAGAATTAAAAATTTTTTTTTATTTTAGTTTTTTATTGATTTCTCAGAAACGACTTATACGATCAACTTCAAAATCTAATCAGCTCTAGAACTCAATAAAACACGTCGATTGCCGCCTCAATCATCAAAATCAGATAATTCGTTCGAGAGTTATCGCGGGAGAAAGAAATGGTAAAAAACAGTTTTTTGCGAATATCTTCGAAACAACTGAACCAAACAATTTCAAAATTTTATCAGCTCTAGAACTCAATAAAATACGCCGATTGCCACCGCAACCATCAAAATCGGTCAATTCATTCCTGAGATATCGTGGGAGAAAGAAATGCTAAAATCGGTTTTTTTTTAAAACAATGGCACACTAAAGTATTTTCGAGCTCGAAGAGCTCGAAAATGTATCTACAACAATGTTTTCGAGCTCGAGGAGCTCGAAAACAGCGGGAAGTTTTGGGGCTGGCCCGCAGGGTCAACCGATAGACAGATTTTTAGATTGTTACTTGCAGCAAAATAATTTGGCAAACTAAATAAAATCCTCGAGTTGTTTTTATAAAATTCTTTTGAGGTCTTTATTGAAGGATACTAATGCGCGGGAATAAAAAGAGCACGAGAGGTAGTTTTAAAGAAATAAAAAGAGCACAAGTATAAGTAAGGTCACTGTACTTTCACTGTAGAGTTGAAATAGAAGCGATTCATAATACACGCAGTTCTCAGAAACAAAAGCTAGAGCAGAGCAGCCCCCATGATATGTCCTAAGTGCACACACACACTAGACTTATTTTTGGTAGAAACTAAAAACCTCTGGTAACCATAAGTCTGTAGAGCTGGAAAAAAGTAACGGAACTGGCATAGTTCCAGTTCCAGTTCCAGTTACAATTCCAGTTCCATTTTTACTTTTAGTATTATAGTAACGCAGTAGATAAATTTATCACCCTGATGACCTGATAGATGAACACACCCTTTTTTATAACCACTCTAACATTGTGATTCTTTTATTTTTTTTTTCCTCACAAAAATATGTTACGTTTACTTTAATAAAATTAAATTTTAGTTTAACTAAAATTAAGAAAATTCATTATTATTATTATTATTATTTTATCTGTAAAAGCGTGAAATTATATTAAATCAAAGTGCATAAAAGAATTTATAATAACGTGGTCAGAGTTGATATACTATGACCTTATATTCCGATGACCGAGTTCTGTGTTACGCGAAGATATCACCATCGCGACTGAAGCATTTCGTGGAAAGCTTCTTGTGACAGTAAATGAACGTTTTCTTATTCCCAGTATAAGCGCTTTCCCCAGTGTTTATGTCTCACTCTCACTCTACATTTACGTATACATAAATATATATATGGCCCATGTGGGCGTGTAAAAACATTTATTTGCATAACATCCGATGTCAGCAATACCATAACTATGTCGTACAGTGTCTGTAGTATGAAGATAAGGCCGAAATGTCATTATATAAGTAATAAAGCCTCAGAATTATTAATTTTAGCTTCTCCATTTGCTTTTATACAAGATATTATAATAATTTGAGTTTATATTGATTTATTTAGAGCGTGTAGTCGTGCGTTTGTGGTAATTGAAGATTAAAGGAGTTTTAAGTGTCATGGTTAACATCCACCAAGACATGACACTTATACTGTACACTCTTGATCGAGTAGTCGGGATGTGAATACAGCATGTGTGTAAACTTAATTTGCATTAAATCCTAAGTGAATTCAGGACAGCATACACGGACTAACTCGCTAGACTGCTGTACTCATTGCCACTACAGTTCTAGACTCTTGATAAAGATAGAGATAGAGATAGAACTAGAAATTTTCATATATATGTATATTGTATAGTCTTGTAAAGACGTACAAAGTAAGGGTACATGTTGAAGGGTTGAAGCACGTACCTGTGTGGGATTGCGATGACGACAGCATAGCAAGGCACCAACACATCAGCAGCTCCTTACGCCACATGACTGTTCAAAGATTATTAATCTTATCTAGCCCCACCCACGAGTTTGTGCTGTTTGTTTTCCCATCTGCAACACAAGATCAACAAAAATAAAATAAAATATTAATAATCATCAAATATTCATTCGCGAATCTATCTACAACAATCTGAGTTATCTACTTAAGTAGTTTAACCTTTTTTACGTCAGACATTCGTTTAAACTTTTCATTTTTTAATGTAATTTTAATATTAAATCAGCATCGGATTGTTTTAATGTTATAAAGTTTTTTTTTTTTTTTGTTTTTCCAACTACCGTGCGGTGTTTAATTTTAAAGTCTGAAGCTGCCAGGATTAACTTCCTAAACTTCACACCTCTGGTTTACGACTACCAGTCCACATTTTAATGAACCACCGCCAAGAGAACGTAAACTGAGAAAACAAAAAATAAATTATAAATTTAAAATTAAATATTTACTAAACAAATATTGAACATTATTTAGGAGATAAATCACCAACATATGAAAGTGTTTTCTTGTAGATTTTTAGTGTCAATAATAGTGGCTGTAAAAATAATACTATTAAAGTCACCTGTAGATAGAGCATAATTTTGTTTTATGTTACGTGTTATGTTTTATACATGTATGATTTTTCGGTCATATAGCAACGACAACTGTTATTTCCCATCGGCATCTGCTTTTATTTTTCTGCATTGTTAATAAAATTTTTTTGTCCTTATATATATACATATATTTATTATTATTTATGTCGATTTCTAGTAGTAATTATGCATATGTGATTGTAATTAGAGAATATTGTAATTCGCGACGTTTAATATTGTGGTGATAACGTGGTACATTTAATTGCCATTACATAGACAGACGTTTTACGTACGGTAATGTCAAAGGCCATCAATATTATAATGACTGAACGAAAACTAGGACACGTTAATTCGAGGCCACACGTTCAAAATTACCAGCTCGTATTGTATAGAAAGTGCAATCTCCACCCCTATTGTAGAGTGGTCGGTTGGTTTGTTTCTAAAATCAGAATGAGACACATCTAACAGTCGAGAAGAATAAGTTGCACAATAGTGAAACAGTGACTTGTAGTTTAAACTTAACAGCAAGACTATTTCTAGTCGCTACATAAGTTCTCTGTAATTACGTCCGGTCTTAACGAGCTAAATTGAATGTCCAAGTCGCATGAGCTCTTTCAAACGGTTTCGTACCTTAACTAAACTTGATACTTTATCAATATTATTTATTTTAAAGGTAAATATTATAATAGAGAATGCACGTGAATAAATAAATATACAAATATCAAGGCAAATAAATTTTAGCATTTTTGGCATCAATTCAACATCATCATAGCAAACAGAGATTTTTCCCACTAATATTTTAACAGTTTTCTTTTACAAATAATTATTATTTATATTATTTTTTTTTTTTTAATTTTAATTTTAAAAAGAAAGAAATTGAGTTGGGAAGTTTTGTTGGTGGGTTAATTAATAAAGCAAAGCGATAAAAATAAAAGAGTCGAGACGATTTTTGTCGCAAAAATAAAAAAAATGAGTCAAAAAGACATTGAATAAATGAACAACAAACTACTAAACCCAAGAGCTTGTCGGAATCTATCTCGTTTATCTTAGCACCATTACCTCTTTACATTTTATTTTATTTAAAAAATTTTTTTTATCTTTCTACTTTTTTTTTGTTGTTGTTTTTACAGTTTATTTAAGGTTTTTTGCCAAGTCTGTGAAGAAGAGGAAGAATAAAGTTTGTTAATGTATAAGAGGGTACTTAGTTATTTTTGGTAAGCGTTCTTGACATGTGCGATTAGCTGCTATGTGGATCTTAAAATGGCCTCATTATTTTTTAATACTTTTCTTGCCTCATGGGTGCTGTGAGTAAACCTGTCGAGTAGAGAGTTGTGCTGGTTCCCTTGAATTCAATGAAAAGGTAAGTAGTTGAGTGTAAAGACCTTGTGGTTAACACACATCTATATATAAACTCTTTTTAAAAAATATAATAGCACATTCTTTATTTTTCTTACAGATCTCTCGTCACATCGAGAGAAAAAAAAAAAAAAGCATTTTCTTTCAACTGATTTTTTAAAAACTTTTCTGTTATAAATTGTCGTCAAACATTTTTATTTGATATTTTTATTGAAACGTGTAAACAATATATTTCTTTTTTTTTTTTCTACAATATACAAGAAAGGAATTAAATTTTGAAATAAAGTTTTGTCGTTTTATTTGAAAATGAATTCTTGAGATACGGTTAAATTTATTCAGCAGCAGCAGCAATAGGAGGATAAAATGAACGAGGGGAAAGTGGAGAGGCTGAGTTTGAGTTTAAAATGAGACGGATTATTATTATAAAATTAAAATCATCTGTAGTGAGTGAATAGGCAAGAGGGTACCAAGTGCTTTTATAGTTGCATTGTTTTCCAAATCACGTTTCATTTCACCTCGTTCTCAATTTCATATCGCGAATAATCAAGCACCCGATTATACCTACACTTTAATCTTTACTCCAATATTTTTATATATTCTAAAATTTTATTGTACACAGAAAAAAAAAAATTCTTGACTGAAGGTAAATATTCTTGATTCAAGAAAATTTTTTTGGAGACCTAAATTTTCTCAGATAAAGTAGAAATCTTTTCCGACCAAGAAGAATTTTTTTTAACCAAGACAAATTCTCTTGGCTCAAGAAAATCTTGACTTGGTTTCCGAAAACGTTTGTCTTCAAAAATATTTTCTTGACTCAAGATAACTTTTTTTTCTGTGTATCAACTTTTTTATTTAGCGAAAAAAAATGTGTCAAATAAGTGAAAATAAATTCATAATAAAAGTTAAGTAGTTTTAAGAAGTTAATAACTAAAGAAAAAAAAATGTAGTTTATTCAACTAGTCGATATGTAGGTATGTAGGTATGTAGGGATGTAAGGTAGAAATACCCAGTTTCATTGGACATGGTCTCAAGTTTTGAAATGTGACCATCTAGTTCGGTCAGTAGGGACTTGGTTAAAGTAGTTGCTGCAGGGCGTGGTTCTTGGACAACTCTCCTGCACCAGCTACCGGGTTATTATTCATCACGGTGTTCTTGTTGAAAGAACATGATAAAGATATAGAATAACTTGATAGCAGTAGTAGTACCAGTTGAAATATAGAATGGATACAAGGGATAGAATTGCACAGAATTAGTTTCAGGGTGTGAATGGTCCAACCATTGGGTTGACTACACTTTTACTATACTTTGGCCAGCTGGCTTACTACCTAGTTTTAATGAACTTTGCATAATGCTATTCACTGAATGTATTTTCGTTTACGAAAAGTTTTAAGTACACTCTAGCTTTCTGTTGGCACATTAATTTAACTTAACTTTTACTTTTATGTTACGTCTAAATAATAAATTGTTTATTAATTGTTACATTTATTCTTAAATACTTAGGCAACAACAAGACATTCATTTTTTGTTTTTATATTAATAATTAAAATAAAAAAAAGTTTATCGATTAAAGCTTTAATGACCGAATTTAAATGACTTGAGGGTATCTGACAGTAGAAAATTTAGTTAAATATTTAAATTTCGATATGTATTATTAGTGACAATAGTGTTGATCAAAAAGCAGTCTTCCGGAATAGGGACTGTGATTAATCCATTACATAACTATCAAAGTAGTTTGCACATCAAAAGGACATGAGACATGAGCAATTTCTAGGGTAATCCAAAGCTTGCTATCTTAAAGGGAATTTAGTAGTTACAAGAGTGAACACTGAACACTCTGTCATATGGCTCTCAATGTCATTTAACATAAATACTATTTTAATTATTTAATTATAACATACTTTTATTTTTTGTAATTATATTTTTAAAAGATAATTTAAACTGACAGATAAATAATTGATTGCACATTTAATGTAACTTTTAAAGTTTATGTGACTTATATAAATTATATTTATAACTTGTACCAGTAGAACTTTGACAAGACAATCTTATCATGACGGTTGCGAGTTTTATTTAACGATATAACGTTAAAACTTATATACTTTTTTTATTAGTTTATTAGATTATTATCAAAGTGTCAGTGGATGAAAATGTCTATTGTCTTATATTATGCAATACCCTAGTTATAAATTTAATAACTAACTAAGACTATACTGACAATGCTTTTTAAATTTTTTTTACCAAAAATATAATTTATAATAGAATGAACATATTGGAAATTTATCAAAATGTAGTGTTCAGTGACATACTAGACAGTTTTAGGCGCCGTACCGACTCACCCAGTTGAAGAAATCTTGGCACGGACTCGAGTTCTCAGTATGTCTGTGGGCGTCGACCAATCGATTCTTTTTATATACATATACATATTTTTTTTTTTCTTATACACTTGTAAAATTTTTGAATTTCTCTAATAGTAAAGTGCGTATATACTTACTAGACTTTTTACATTTATCCTGCAGAACTGAATGTAGTAACAATAGAGATAGCAGTTGAAATAGATGAATTTTATTGGATAAATAAATTTTTGGATAATTCAAAAATTTAATTTTACATTAAAATGCGGTTGTAACATGTCCAACTTTTTGTTATTCTTTTAATTAAATAAAATTACTTTTAAAAGAGAGTTAAATTTTTTTTATTTTATTATAAAAAGTAAACCGCATCAAGTCTTTAAAATTATTCTGGCCAAGTAAGCGTTTATAGCAGACCAGAGGTTGTAGTTTGAAATTTTTTGTTGTTGTTATTGTTACTGTTGCTTTACTGTATATGACATGGTTTGTAATTGTAGTGAAATGAATGCTGAGTTTACGTCACTACTTGGATATATAATTAAAATTATTATGATTAAATCGTCTGTTAATTTAATTTTTATTATTTATTTTACAGTTGTTTTAATCTTCTTCTTTTCTCATCAGGAGGCATTGAGTTATTACGTTAAGTTGTGACGTAATAAAAAACTTATTAAATTATAAATTATTATTTCTGTTTATCAAATTGACTTTTAATTAATTATTTGAAATTTAACGATAGTTTAAAGATTATTATTATTATTATTATTTAATTTATTCAAGAGTCCAAAGCAGAATATCTTTATGAAATAATATTACGAAAAGTTTAAATAGAAAATAAAAAAAACGGCAATTCTCAGAGAGCTTTAAAATAGAATATATAAATTAACGATACCGGTATGTATTTTAATAATGCCTCCTAGCGGATTTCAAGAATTGTCTCAATTCTTACAATTATGAGTTTAAATTTATTCATTGTAATTGCTATTTAAATTTTCTTTCAATTTAATTATTTACTTTTTATCAATTTAAAGTCATAAAATAATTTTGTATAATTATTAGTTTATGATGTTGAAACAGCTATTAAGCGTGAGTTATGCTTACGTTGTAACAATAAAAAAAAAAAATAATAATAATAATAATAAAAGGTAACAAGTACATAGAGAAAGAGCGATAAAGTTACTTGTAGATTAGTCAAGGTCTCGTTCGGTGATAAAAAAAAAAAAGAAAAAAAAAGAAAAAGTGAGAAGAAAATGTCCGAGAAAAGATTGCTGCGGGGTGATTAAAATTACATGTTATTTTGTAGTACAGTGCACACACTAGGTAAAATTAAATTGTACACCGGTTAGTTCGTAAAACTTGAAACTAAAAAAATTAACTTTGTGTTTTAAAATAAAAATAAAATAACGTTTTAGGTTACATTTTAATGTTAATTTGAAGACATTAGATACTATAACCCATGTCCTTCTCTTAGCATTTAAATTAATACAATTATTGTTCCGATAATTATAAAATTAATTTACTTATTAAAGAGAAAATACGATTTTATCTTCAACAATTATCTTTCCTATAGGTTACTGAAATTCATTTATGATCTAATAGTAGTAATTTGATATGTATATCAAAAATTCAAATTGAATATCTCGGGTATTTAAATAGGAACGAATATATATATAATTTCAGAATATAATGCTGTGATTTTCGATGCAACTTATAGATTGCTTAAAGTTTAAAATTCATACAATATAGTTTTAGGAATAATGTAAATTTAATAACTAAAACATAAATTTATTTAAAGGATATCACATGTGTGTATGAGTTTTATATTTTATTGGTATTTGATAGCGTTTCATTTCTATTTCATATTCACTAAACCGTAGGATTGGGCACTTTTAGAGTAAAGTACATAATCCTCTTTCGAATTTAGAGCAGAGCTTAATTACTGCATTGCACCCGAAACTTTCTCATTTCCCAGCACGTTTTCGATATATATGTGGATATGACTTGATTTTTCGTCTGCTTCTTATTATTACTATTTTTTTTTCTTAATATTAAGATATTTGAGGTAAGAGATTACGTCGCGTTTTCACACTAAACTTGATTGATAAGCTCAGTCGTTTTTAACGATCTTATTGCAATTATAGCTAAATTCAAATGATAAAGGCCCGATCGAGCGAATATAAATTAGTTGATAATAAAAAATTATAAAACTTTCATTTCAATAATAAATAAATTTCTTTTTTTTTCTTATCTACTTAATCTTTGAAATTTTATCATCAGTCGTTGATATATTATTTAACTGGAATATCAATATCTTATTTAAAAATACTTTTATCTAGAATATGTAAGTTAGGTAATTGAAATAAGATAAGAATTATAAAATCTTAAAATAATTATACTCGTTGTAGATTAATTTTAAATTTATTGATGATTATACTATTGATAATAAAAAGAAATTGCATGCATATTTATAATTAACTTAGCATGTTATTCACTTAGTCTTCTTCTTGTTAAATTTATACTTTTTCTTCTAACTGATTGACTATTCAAGTACACATTTACAGACAAAATTGCTGAAAAGAGCTTAAACTTTCTGAGAGTAGTATAACGTCTTGCTGGTCATTAAACATGTAAATCGACGACCTCGAGAAAATAATATTCTCTTCGCAATCTACTTGGTTTTCTTTATTTCATCGCCTTTTCATCATCATATTTTTTGTTTCGCCCTTTTTTTTTTGTTTTTTTTTTGTTCTGGCCTTTTTCTTGAGCTAATTTTTTTATTACTTTCTACCTCTGGTGTTACGAGATAAAAAAATATAAAAATACAGTCGCCAGGTCTAAAGGTAACATTGGAATAACGTTGACAGCTGTGACGTTGTCGAGAGTTTTTATTAATCTAACACTTTTAAAAGCTATATATCTATACACGTCTACATCTCTGATTTTTATTTTTTACGAATATTCTACAGGTTTTTTTTTATTTAATTTAATCACGTTCTCGCGTAGTATTGAAATCTTTTTTTTTTCTGTCACCAAAATAATTTATTTTACAGGAATTTATATTAAACCTGGTTTGGAAATAAAAAATATTTAATTTAAAAAGTAACACTGATACTTGATTGAAAATTTAAGTATAAAAAATATTTCTCGCGATAGAATAAAAAAATATAATAATAGTTAAAAATATTGTTGAGTTAACTGCTAATGGCACAGGGCATCATTTTATGTACTTAAGAAAATTACAACAACGGTTACTTTAACAGTAGCAGCAGTATAAGCAAGAGTAAATCGTGCCAATATATAAACGGCATCATCATCGTTAACAAGAACTATCGTATTTCTCGAGGCTTTTTCAATTGGTCTCGTTACTCTTCGATGCAACGAGAAAACAATTAAATGAAATTTTCTTTGGTGTCTTTTTACACGTCTCACTTATTCTAGCAGTACACACACACACACTTATACCTTTACCTACTGTTATTTATTTCTTTATATTCTTTTTCCTTTCTTTACATTTAGTAAAAAAGTAGCTCATTCATTTTGTTCACTCGTGAGCACAGATGACACTTATATTAGTTCCAACTCTACAAAATCTTTCCCCCGATTTTTTTTTTCTCATTTAAAATGACTATTTATTTTATTTTATTTCTTATCTTTCTCAACGTGATTTTTCAGGAATTTTTTTAGATACTTAAAATTGAATGGCAATCACGACAAGTTCTAACTTAAATAGTAATCTCGACTTGGCAAATATATATTACCATAAATTAACTTAAATAAATTTAAAATAATAAAATACAACAGTATAAAATCAACCAATTACAATTAGGACATGCTTTGATCTGAACAGTTTAAGCTTTGGTCAATTTGACTTGGGTTTAGATAATATAGATGATATAGAGTTTGGTTTACTACTCATACCGTCGTCATTCTGGATAGTAACTGGCTAATATATATATATATAGCTAATATGGTATAGAAGGTAATATGGTACAGAGTAAGATAGAGAGAGCAATAGGGAGTAAGGTAACGCCCGATTTAAACCTGTCTAGGTTCGGTCGGTTGGGTGAACAAGCAGCGACATTGAGAAGAGAAACTGCGAAAGCCTAGAATTCAAGTCACGTGTTAGCTAACCAACGCTTCTGCCGTTCTCTCAATCCCCAAGTCGTGAAAGCTATTTCACCCTCAATTCACGTGTACCTTGAGTCGTATGCTATCGAACCTATATCTAGACCATTCAGACCATCCAGAAACCTGGACACTTACAATCAACTAAGCCCAACTATCTCACCAATTCACATTGTTCTGTTGCTGTCTTCTTCTCTCAACTAATTCTCATTATTCTTGTTTTTCTTCCATTTTCTTTACATAATTTTGTACATTATAAAAATAAGATAGTGACAGATGAAAAAATATGTGTGCATGATTGCCAATGAAAAACATAATGTATATATCCGGAGGATATTCCGCTCGCTATTAACGAAACTTTTTTCAGTATTGCTGGGTTAAAAAAAGAAGAAGAGGAAGAAGAAGAAGAAGCAGAGAGTAGTTTTGTGAGAATATAATAACTTTCTCTTTGTTTTATATTGGCTTCCTGATAATAAAAGCAATACTCAATGGTTTAATCTACGAGAAATCGTGACTGGGGTATATCGTCTGATCTCCTGGGACAATTGTCACCATTATGATTTCTATCTTTTTAATTTTTAACTTTTTCTTTTTTTTCAGTACCTTAATCTTCTGTAATAAGAAAAGTTATTTTAAATCTTTGATGCGAGATAATTTTTTAATTTTAATAATTACATTTACTCTGTTTCTTTTTTATCATCAATACAATCACGCCCATAATATATAACTGTACTACAGCAGACTGTTTACGAACGATTCGAAATCAAAATTTTGAATTTGATACCAAACTAAATAGTCTTCATAAACTCCCTAGCCATCGTGAGATGCCACACGTAACATAGGTATACTATTTACCTTCGGTTTGGTTTGATGTGAACATCCTGTACCAGACCCAGCCAGTCCGAAGTTCGGAAGCATGAGTCTGAGGAGGAAAAGTCTGTGCGCTCATACGCCGCTTAGTGATGACTCCCTCAACTAATTATCATTATTGATGGGTTTTTTTTCTTTTTCTTCCATTCTCTTTATATATTATTTTGTACATTATAAAAATAAGATAGTGACAGATAAAAAAATCTGTGTGCATGATTGCCAATCATTGCCATTAACTAAAATTTTTTATTTATTGAGTAATGATCATATTATTAAAAAAAAAACATTTACCAAAGTACCAATTATTTTTTATTGCAAAAAAAAAAAAGAAACAAGAAAAGAAATGATGTTTATATAAATATTTAATATGTCCGTGTTTTTTTATTTATTTAGATAAAAAAAAATAAAAAAAATTTATTCATAATACAAGATTGTTGTCAGCCAATGGGATTTTATATTTTCATATATACGATAGTGTGTGTTCAATATCAACGAAACGATTCTCTCGTGTGATACCATTATGTAAACCTTCAAACTATAATAATAGCCAAGTATTCTCAACCTCTAGAATACACCAGCAGCACTAGCAGCACTAGCAGCACTAGCAGCATCACATTTCCTATTCCCAAGCGATCATTCCCATCCAACATTTTTCGAATACTATTTTTATACGATCGACCTTCACCGTCCAATAACAATTTTACTAAAATTTACCCTATACTATTTTAATAAATTTCAAACTTTTTGATATTATTTTTCCTCTTTATAATATTTTAAGTCAACAGATTAATAATAACTTAATTAATGGAAGATGATTTTTAAATTTTATTAAAAAAAATAAACGGAAGCTGGCGAAAAAGTTTTATACAATAGAACAAAAGAAATTTTGTCGGACAAAAGCAAGATTGGTGGTGGGTAAAGCTGGTGATTGCAGTGGGTAAAGAGCCTAGGCTTTTATCTGGTAACTCACTGTCTTCTTTTCGTGTGGTTTTATGTTGGATTGTCTTACTGTACTCAGAAGCTTGTACTCTATGTACAACAACAGTAGCGGTAGCACAGTATAAGTAATACGATCAACAGAACATGTTCGATATAAAAATAAAATAAAATAAAAAAATATTTTGTACAGAAGGTAAAATGAATTGGAGCGAAAGGGTGATAACGAAGTTGAGAACAAAGAAATCGACGTTACTGCTATATTGAGAATTGAGAAATAAATTAATCGATTGTTGTAGGAAATATACAAGTATGTGTTTTTGGTGAAACTAAATTTCATTCAAGGAAATCCAATGACTCTCTTTCTATTTTATTATAAAACAATTACGTTCATTTATTTTTTTTTATTAAAACAATAATAAAAAGAAATAAAAAAGTGACTTTAAAATTTATTAATAGAGTTAAAATAATTGGACAATTAATTTAAAAAGTTTAAAATGTCATTCGATAGATAAAATTGAATTATTGGAGTTATTTTTAACATTATTTATTGGCGTACAGCAGTCAATTATAGACAATTTGATGCTCACCACTTTTGAATGTGCTATTTGATATTATCGTCATGTTCAATTTCGTGAACCAGAGCTCGCTCACTAATGAAAACAATAAATTTTATGGCAGCCGCTATTGCTCAGCTTTAAATTATTAAATAATAATTTATAAAAATTTCAAAAAAAAAAAAAAAAAAATCCGAAAAAGCTTGTAAAGACTTATATTTCATTTATGTGGTAGTTGTTACGTGCACACATGTTCGGTGAGTTTAAATGTCATTCCTTTTGTTCGATAAGTATATATATATATATACATTTACTTTATTTTTTTCTGTGTTTCATAGAATAAAAGTCGACGAACGAGAAGAAACAAATGAGTACAACTTGAATTATAAATTTGTAGATTATTGTTATTCTGTTTATTCTAGGTTTATCGAATACTTGAATTTAATTTTCAATGCATTTTTGAGTGCTTGAGTTTTATTATTCAAATATTCTGTTTACTTGAAATAAAATTCACTATAAACATTGTTTTATTATTTAAGCATTTAAAATACAAAAAAAAAGTTATGATTTGATTTTAAAAGTTTATAACTATTATTACTATTTTTTTTTATGTTTTTCTAGTCTTAAACTCAATCTTTAGCAGTTTTATAATTTTACAAATTATATTTCTTTTCTAAAACTTGTATTGCTTCAACGATAAATTTATTTGCTTCAATATTTTCTCCTATATCCAGTAATTCAAGAAAGTAACTTGTTTAATAATGTTTCTCAACCAGCATTTGATGCACAAAAAGAAAAAATAAGATTTAAGTTTTAATATAAAAATACAACTTTAGCCGTGTTAAATTAGTACGTCTTAATTTTTTTCGATTTATTTGATTTTCTCTTAAAGAAAAAAAAAAAATTTATAAATAGTGATTCGTTTAATTATTTTTAAAGTAGACAAATAAATTTAACACTCAATTAAATACTCTCATTAAATTCATAAACTAGAAAAAAAAAAAAAAAAAAAAGTGCCAAAAGACAAAAAATAAATTAAAAACTGAAAACTGCAAGTCAGCGGGCAATAATTTTAATTTTTTTCTCTCTACCTTGGCTGAACAACCGAAGCAGAAGTAAAAGTGGAAATCCGGAATAGGTAGAAGAAGCAAAAAATAATATAAAAAAAAAAGAAAAAAAGAAGGGGGTGAATAACGTTTGTTCGATAAGTGGAGAAATCTATTCGTCATCCAGCTTTAACACTGCACCGTGTACATCCATTTCACCTACGCGTCAAATTAAACGACAAAAAAAAAAAAACCCATCAACGACAATATATATTTTAAATTTAAACCGAGCGAATGCTCGTGAATATTTTATCAAAAAACTTTTTTACCAACGGTAAAGGAATATTATATTAAATAAATAATGAAACATGTATTTTACAACGGTGAGTTGAATTTTATATTTTATTAATACTTGTTGACACAAGTTGCTATTTATGCACAAGGTATTTTTTATAATAAAATTATTCACTTGATGGGATAAGAATATTCATAGACTAAACCATTTAGTCTTTACACATAAATTAACACACTCATTAAATAAACAATAATTGTTAAATGTGATATTTATTAAACATGAAAGATGATAATGATTTAATGATATACAGAATTATTAAGTTTGCGTGTGAAATTATAATGACTTGTATTACGTTAAAGGTGTGGATATCTCCAGAGATGTGCTAAGATAATTTTCAAATGTGTTTCCGTCATAATCACACTGAATGATATTAATCTCGTTGACAACGACAGTGACATGTATATACGTCTATACCTATACATATTTATTTATACATACATATATACATACATAATATTTAATATTTATATATAGTTATATAGAGTAATGAAAGTAGTACACAATTCCCTTGGTGTTTTAACTCTTAGCAATTATCCAAGGTAAAAAAGTCACGCACCGGGGAATTATATTAATTCATTCATAATTAAAATAATTAACTGTTGAAAAATTCAGACAGATGAGCCCGTATTTTATATTGTTTGTTTTTCTTTACTGTATAACGTACTAACGTGTTAGTTTTCATAAAGAATTATTATTAAGTTTCATCATATTTTTTAATATTTATTTTTTCGCTGTTGTTTGGTTTTATTTTTAAAAAATATTTAAAAATGAGTGACAACACTTAGTAACACTAGAGCCATAAGTTTTCATCACTTTGGAATAAATATAAAGCAAAAAGTGAAGGAAAAACGTGCTCTTCTCACGATTTTACGTTGCGACGCGTCTATTTAGCTATATACTGTACTTTACACAGTCTTGTAATCTTACTTGTTCTTTTTCTTAATCTTCTTTCGGGTTTTTCTTTTTTCTAACCCCTGTGGCCACCTAACTCTCGAGGTTAAAAAACAAAATAAAAAAATAAATATCAAGACGAGAAAGAAAAAAAGGAAAGAACCAGATAGCTAGTAGAAGATGTCATGAAGCTGGTGAAAAGTGTCGAGTAACTTGGGCTAATTAAAATTTATTTTATAATAATAATAATTATAATAATAGTAGTAGTAGTTAAGTTTTGTTTATATTTTTCATTTTTTCTTTGCATATTAAATAATATCCTTTTAAAATACTAAATTGTATGATAGTCGTAATTTAAATTGTCGAGTGGGTATTTTATTAAAATTGTTTAGCTAGTTAATTAAAATAATGAAGGTATGATTAAGTGTGGCAATTAAAAAAACTTTTGTTTGATATTTAATTTTTATGTAGTAGTCGTAATTTAAAAAGACCAGGCTCGTATTTTCACCGCAGTATCCACAACATTTTCACTATAATCGTTAATGATATTATTTTGTTCAACAATAACAATAACATGGTAATTGACCATTTTGTCAAATGTCAAATGCGTCAAGTTCACTGCTAGCTCCAAACACACCACTTTTTACCATTTCTTCTTCATATTTTTTTATTATTGTTGAATAATTAATTCAAAATAAATATTTATTTATTATTTTAGCTGACATAATTACAGTACGATGCTAAAAAATTTATCTTCTAATAATTAATACATTTTTTATTTTCATTAAAAAAACTTTAAAACTTTGTCTTCAGCTTTAACTTCTTTAGCCGCGAAATAATTACACTAATTAAAAATTTAACTTAAATTATTTTTTTTTTTTTCCTGAAAAACCGACAATATAATTTATTATAAATATTTTCATGTAAAAGTTTTTTATTATTATCTTAAAAACATATGTACTAATAGTTTATATATATATAGAAACAGCAGTCGCATATGTATTGTAGAGTGGCATTGACGCAATGGTATGATAGAAAAGGTCGACGAAAAGTCAGTGTTGGTACATACACACTAATGCATTCCGACAAAAGCTACCTAGAAATGCATAAATGTATTATAAATGTGTAGTGTAGTGCTGGATATTTTTGATAGAGAACCTTTCTACAAACGGAAACCAAAAAAGATAATAAACGTAAGGTATTATCGTATTCGTTGTCGGCAAAATATATAATACTGACAAAGAATGACTACGAGAAGAAAAATAAAGGTAAGTATATAATATAAAATATAAATATATATGTATGTGTGTGTGTGTTTGTGAATGTATAATGGAGAAAGGTGTTAGAGTAGCACCGCGTACATAACATCCCGGAAAATTAGATAATGTCAGATCTCTGACAGGTTGGCTTGTTCACACTACACTTCTGTCCTTCATCCTCTATCCTCTATCCTCCATGTGTGCTGTTACTGTTACTAATACTGTTACTGTAGTAGTATATACTAATACACACTCTCTAGTTACATTACATAGGTATCTTTATGTAGCTGTAGATTTTGAGGTCGCATTGTTGACTCGAAACAACAGCCAACTTCTGTTTGTAATTTTAGTTACTATATGTTATACACGTTACAGAAACGCACGTGCGTTAACTCACTTTTCCTTTGTATATACATGGACCACTAGGATGTCATGATTATTGTAATCAAATGTGACACCAGAGTCTCATCCTAATGGTATTTGTAAATGCATCTCACCATGCCGAGCCAAATATTTTACGTATAGTCATTTATGCAGATAGAATGACAAGTTACATTTACAACTACAATGTATAATACTCTAATTTTTTTTTTCTGTCAGTATGTTTGTATATGTCAAAGGAGCAGAGATATTAGTGGTATTAGTGGTTTTACATCAGACGCGATGGAAAAGGGCCAATGAATAATAATATCGGTTTTGTTCTCTTGTTGTGTGTCATTGTATTTTGTGTAAGAGTATATAGACATATTGTCGTCAGGTCTACTCTTCTGCACTGACGCTCTTGACAACCCGCTTCAACGCTACCGAATTAATCGTATGTAACGTGGATGGATGACGTTGAGGAGAATTTAATGCGTTCATGTCAGTTAAAACTACCAGGTTGTCATTATTATCATGATAATTACTCTAGTAATGTGTAAGAAAAAGTTTATTTTCTTGATTATTGAGAAAAAAAAAATGTCTTAGTCTTTTAAAGTTAATGCTAATATAAAACATTTGTCAGCATTATAAATTATGTGATAGTTGGGTTTGTGTCAGTGGTCTTATTATCCCGTATCATCTCAGCGTAGATAGGAATGTGTATATTCTTTATTGTATACAAGTATGAAAGTTGTGGAAAAATAAATGAATTGAGAGTCTTTTGTCTGAATCTCCTTTACTGGAATTCAAGTGCTGTACTACAAGAGCAACCTTTTCAAATACCGTATACCGTACAAGCAACAAACTTAACATCTACACATGTATCACGTGTGTATACTTTATCTATCTGTCACTCATACTAGTATCTCTTGAGATATATCTCCACATCTCAGGTTCGTTTTGCTTCCACTGCTATATATAGTATACGTGATATTCAACAACATATTACAATATTTATCTTGCAAAAAATAATAATATATTGTTTCAGTAAATTTTTAAATTTTTATAAATAAAAATAAATATTTAGGAATTGAATGACATGAATGACTAAATTTACATGAATTCATGCATATTGAATGATATAACAATCGGCATACTTGGAAAGGTTTCCCCTCGAATGATTTTAGTCTCTCGCACGCTTCATGTCATTTTGGAATTCGTAATTTACTACAATTTCATCGATTGCGAGTTATATCATCATACCGTAGTAATGATGAATATATATATGTATGTACAGAGGATGAATCGACATGTAGATTACTAATTATTTCTCCTCAGTAGTCTCACAAATATGCTCTATTAAATATCGATAGACATTAGATAGTTATTATTATTGTTTGACAATAAGTGGTAATGAATTAATTGATTGTTGAAATATGACAATGTAACAAATTTGTGGAGTAATTGAGATGTATCTCGGGAGAATAAGCCAAGTCAGTGGGTGTGTGTATTACCTCAGTGCCATTGTGTATCTGTATCCATTGACAATCGGGCATAATCGTAAGCAACATTTCCCTTGAGGCAGTAAACTGAGTACCCCCAGTGAGTAACCTCGAACTGTTATGGACGCATTTGCGTTCAATTCTGGCACCCAACCTATTATACATATATATAGATATATAGATATATATATATCATATCCTGACAGGTTTAGCTATATATAGTGGTCTCATCCTCAACAAGCTTTAACCCTAGACATGCTTACAATACACTCTGTATAATATTTACATAAATATCTATAGCTATGCATACTATATAGTACAGCATGAATTTTGTTGTGTTTATGGCATAATGCACGTCATCTTAAAGTCACTTGTGTTATGTATTATATATATTACAATGGATTATGTCAAGTATTTAGTTTATTAATATTTTATGTATTTATATAATATAATCAGGATATTGGATAAATTTCCTGGTGAAATTTACTGTCTACGTATGTTTATTTATTGTCGTCTGATCAATTATTTTAGTTGTTATATATATATATATATATATATATATATATAGATTGAGAGAAGTAAAGCTATAACTGTATTAGCAACTCTCGGTCAGTTGCTATCCCTATAAATCCCGGAAGCTGCTCCAGCAGAGACCATCCAATTTCGCCAAATTTCGTACAAGTCCCGTGTGGATTTGCGATGACCTAACAAGGTCGTATTCACACACGTCTATCAATCTCTCTTTCCTCTTTTACTATTTATCGTTCTTCTTTCCTGTCTCATTTTTCTTTTATTTCGTTTATTCAATTTTTCTTCTTTTATATATATACATTTTTTCAATTCTGTATTTCCAAATAGACCAATAAATAAATAAATAAATAAAAGTCATTTTTATTGATCTATATTTTTAAATTACTCATTGATCTGATAAATAATTATAATAAATAATTGATTTGAAAGCAATAAAAAAATACCGTAATATCGGTGTTTGAAGATAAATATAAATGCTTTTAGCTCACAAGTTGGTATTGAAAAAAAAAAGTTTATTTAACTATTCAAATCGATTACACTCGTCGAAATACAAAAGTACTTTTATTATCCGTTTATCTATTGTTTGTTTTTATTTTTTTTTACATACTTGGATTTATTTAAATCCTCCGAGTACATGTAGCTATCATTCAATTTAATCTTTGATTTTTTTTTTTTACTAAAATAAAAATTACGCGTTTTAGTTTTATTCAATCAATTATTAAAATTTTATTAATTTTTTAAATTCCACCTAAATTTACCTGCAAAATATCATCGATTTGAAATAAACTTTTTATTTAAAATATATATAAATATACTAATAAAGTGTGTTCAATATAAACTGAAAAATATTCTAGCCAGTGTAGCATTGGAAATATTTTAAAGAATTCTTGGAATTGTAGAAATACCTTGAATTTTATAAATGCCACGGAGATAGAGAGTCTATTGATAGTGACGTATATATCTTAGATCTGTATATATTTTAGAATTTATAAACATTATTTTTACTACTGTCGGTTCCAGTATATTGATACTAAATTTGACATCATTGTTAACTAAAAAAAAAAAAAAGAAAACAAGGAAATATTTGAGTTTATTCTAAAAATAATAGAAATAATTTATATAAACATGAAATTATTATTCAATACAAAATTGTATTTAACAATATAGTTCTGTCACTGAAGGATTTAACAAGTTTGAGTAATCTTTGTAGCTATTTCTTATTACCTGGATGACCTAACGATATTTGATTCACTAATGCCCATGTCCATTTAGAACTAAAACTTGGTTCAGTTGATTATTTCGTTCACGTATACTAACAATAAGTGTAACTAGACTCTAAAACTTTAATATATATAGTATAAGATCGTATTTAAAACTTGTGACAAGTCCAAATTAACTCGAATTACTATTTGAATAATTAAGGATTTTTTAAAAATAGCTTTAAATTAAAATTTAATGATTCGTTTGAAAGTTTTTTGAATTGCATGATTTAATTTATAATGATTGATGATTTTCATGATTATTAACGTGATAAAGGAGATATCTTGTGGATTATGTTGAAAAAAAATAATATAAAAAACTATAAAGATTGAGAGCTAAACGATTGAGTTGATCTGTGGTCACTTTCTTTTCACTGGTTTCATCACATATTTCCATCGGGGGTTTGAGTATGTCTATATATATATATGAAAAAAGGGCAGTAGTAGTAGTAGTAGTAGTCAAGAGCGATAGTCGTTTCTCTGATCTTCAGATCATTGGTCTGGAATTACTAGTATATCGCGTTCGCCATTGGCCCGCTCGCACGAGTGACGTTTTTGCGCTTCATTTATGCCCTTTCGAGTCACTCAGCCTTGGCCCACACCTCCACAATCTTTCTTTTCTATGCCCTTTTCTGGCTTTCGCTCTGATTCTCACCGAATTCACTACATTTGGGTTTTAACAAAAAATTCCAATACAACCAGTTTCAAAAAAAAAAAAAAATTACTTTCATATATAACTACAAATATAATATATTTATGTGTGTGTAAATAAATGAAAAATCCCTTTGCTAGTTGTAAATAAAAAAAATGAATTGCATAGAATGTAAATTGTCCTTTGTAATATTTTTTATTTAATCTTGTTTTAAATTTTACACCAAAAATTTAATACGTTAAGCCAATAAAATTTAAAAAATTTAACAGATCCTTTTCAATATATCATATGCAGTGTAATTATATTTTTGATTTAATATTTGATGAACTAATTGAAAATAAAAATATATAATTAATAATTGTGATTAAATTAATTTAGAGTGGAATTATACTTAATTTTGAGTGAAAGCCAAATCCCCTTTCGGATGAACAACACGATGAAGTAAATGTACAACGCATTCATTGTTAAAGACCACAATCAGATTATACATATATGTATATATACATACATAAATTTAGGAATACATGTATGATGGATGTATGTGTGTATGAATGCAGAACTTACGACTAACGAGCGGATCGCATTCAAAGTCGACATCACCAACGACAGAAATTACGCAGACTTGTCACGCAACGACGAGTTCCCGGGATAATCGACGCCCTTGCTTCAATTATACGTCATTCGGTCTACTTGTTATATTTCCTTTTTTTTTGCTCGCAAAAAGAACAAAATTTCGTTTGTTTTATTTTTAATTCTTCCATTTTTTTCAATAAAGAAAAATTGAATTTCCTGTTTGAGTGTTTTGTTTTATACTGTGTATTTATCCGATCTAAAGTTTTATATATAGATGTAGGTGTGTGTTATGTCAAAATGTTGGTGTGTCGGTTCGCAAACCAAGCGAAATTAAATTATTCTCTACTGCAAAGTACGATCCTGCAATGCGAATTAAAATTCCATTACGCTATTTCACGAGTTTGAATTTGCATGGTATATAATGTCATCATTTATCGTACGTTACTAATTTTTTTTTCTTTTTGTTTCATGTTTTGTAATCGACAAATATGAATATCACTACATACATTCAATTAATTGTAAATATTATTTTTTTATAAACGCAATAGCTGTTGAAATTTTGCCGCAAATAATTTAAATAACAAATGTTATTTCAATAATTTAATCCTCGTATAAATTAATTTTCAAATTATTTATGAAAAATTACAAAACTTTTTTTTTAATTCATTTAAAAAATTTTCTTTCGACCTCGTTAGCTATCTCGTAAAACATAAAACATATTGTAATATTAATTATCTTAATTATTTAAGAAAAAAAAAGGAAAGAACAGTTTTCTGTTATGATAATAAAAGTTTTAGAAAAATTTAAAAAAGTTTTAAAGCTCTTACAAAGTTATTCGAGAGAGTCTCTTTCAAAAAGATAGGTAATTTAGTATAAAAATTCAAACACAAGAAATTTTTCAGTATTTTATTTAAAAATATTTAACATAGTCGACGACTGTCGTAGATTGGCAAAGACATGATGAAGAAACCCGAGCGATACTCCGGAACGGCGATTTTTCATAGTGAAAAAAGTTTTCGTTGTAAATTACCAACGGTTAAGATAACACCCGTTATAGTGCTCCTGGTAGAGGTAAAGGTTCCAGTATACTAAAATGCTCCTATATAGCATATAGTCGTAATATCAGTAGTAGTAGTAGTAGTAGTAGTAGTAAAACTACTACCACCTTTCCTATATAGCTTTTCCAACCCCTTAAGTCGGTAGCATCATGTACTCAATATATCATACTTGTTTCTTTCTCTTTCTCTTATATTTTATATATCCATATACATACTTCTCTCGTATCGTCAACCCTCTTTTCTGGGCTTGTGCTAACATAATAGTGCTCTTATTTTACACGATGAGAGACACTCCCACAGTGTTCAAGAACTTCCACTAACACTATTTTATTCGTGAATTCGTGATGAACAACTCCTACAAAGTCACTCTATCTTTATCGTTTTCTCACTCTTTTGTGTTTTCTCAACTGTTAAATTTTAAAACTTTCTTTTTTTATTTTTTTATCACCACAGATCGAATCACCAAAGAAGTACTAATATTCAATGAGAGGTGCTGACATTACTGATTATTATTATTCTTTAATAGTTTTTTAACAAAAAGTTACAACTTCCCTTCTTCATGGTTAAAAAAAAAATGAAAAAATGGTGACTTTTGCAATGCGGTACTTTTTAAACCAATTGTAGTAAAACTATCTGCGGTTGAATTTCAAAACCACTCTGGAATTATGGGATTTAATTCTCTCTGTACCCTAGAGAGACTGCGGTATCTTGGAGTAAACACCGCAACTATGTACAGAAAGTGTATATAGGTATAAATGTAGTTAGGTATAGCTAGTTGGTGCACTGCGTTAGCATCTCCTACATCCTCAGACATACACTTACACTTAACTATACATGAGCATTAGTAGTGTCCACTAAATAACATACACAAGTCTGATTAATTTTTTATCTTATTTTTTTGATTTTCTCAGATTTATAAATTTATTTTAAAAAAAAGTTAATAAATAATAATTATACGAAAATAGGGCATGTGTGTTAAAAATAAATGATAAGATGGTTGTTATAAATGATTTTGGGATATATATTTACGAGAGATCATATATCAGCGTCATTTACCTGACAAGTTAAATGAATGGATTGAGCTGCTTAGCCGCGATTGTTGCAATTTGTGGATGTGACATACACATTCTTGATTACTGATTACACTTACGTTAATATATTAAATCTACATAGAATAAAAAATGGTAATTTTATTTTTAGTATACAAATTGTATTTTAACTTTAGAAATTTTAGCTTACATTTAAAACATGAGAAACTTATTTTAAACATTAGAGAAGCTCGTCATTATTTAATCAAATAAACTGTCGCGGTATCCAGGAAGAACTAATTGTAGCAATGTGTAATTTGTGCACGGCACTCTAAAGTCATCTAATTGAGTCGTACTTTGTTAGAAACTGTAAAAGTAAATTAAACATATTTCTGTTAGAACATTTAAAAGTTTATAAAAATTTATTGTTTGAATAATTCTTAAAGATAGTCATGTCAAGTATAATGATAAAAAATAGTTTAAAAATCCTGTGACTATCTACTGTTGTAGATAGGTACAATAGTGGGTATACCTGTATATCTGTATACAGGGTGAACTGGATGCGTGGTAGAACAACCCCTGGGATTTGACTCGTAGTCGTAGGAACGGTTGTAAAATAATATACTATCTGAATATAGGGAACTATACAAATCCAGTGGATAAAAAATAAGCCATGTGGGTAGTAACCAGGGTGTTCTAGTGGTATCAGTACTGGAAGCAGCGGAACCAGAACTAGAATCAGAACCAGAACCAGAACCAGAAACAGAACCAGAATCAGTAACAGTAGAGTATATTTTGTATCTATGTAGCACAATATATCACTTGCAGTGGGCAAGCATTGTTACACATGAGCGCGGCATTTTATACGTGCCTCAGATCCCTTTTTCTCTCTCTATCCTATACTATACCCTATCTTCAAAGTTAGTTATTTTCTATGCATACTTTTCTTCTATCCTCATCTATATATACGCTTATATATTTCTTTCAACATTTTTAAAACACCCCGGTACATACATATATTTCAGTATATATCTGTGTAGATATCTATAAATCTATGTTATCGCACATTTATGTAAATTTAACAAAAAACTTATGTGCACTCAATGAGAACAACGTTAATGCATTTCTGTTAACGTCTATTAAATTTTATTTTTTTTTTTTGTGCATACCTTAGAATATTTAGTATACAAGCCATTAGAAAAATATTCAAGTATAATTTTATAAATGGGATGTTGGTGAAATTTATATGATATATAATATTGAAAGTATAAAATTACATATAAGGGAATATTGTTGTATTTTTTAGTTGAAATACTTGTGAATATATCACTACTTTCGATATCACAGTACATAGATACTGTGTACACCGACTCTCATACCTATAAATATATATCCGTATAGTAGATATGTGGTCACTGTTATCGTATTTCACTGTTTTGTATTTTTTTACTCTATTTTTTATTTTATCATCTTTTTTTTCAATATTCTCATGGTATGGTATATAAACGAGATAATAGCTATTTATTTATAATGTTATATTTATCCATAAAATATTAAACATGTTCCAAATAAATAAAAAGTTATGAATTGTTTGTGAAAATAAAATTTTTTTTGGCTAATAATGTATCCTTATTTTTATTATAAATCTTTTTATTCATTGACGGTTACGTTATATCGTAATAAATAATTTTTTTTATTTGAATGAATGTATTTTAAAAAGTATTCGGACGAAACTGGAAAACTATTGATAAATAAATAAAGTAGTTTGAGTCAATAATTTACACGGCGCCTCAACCAGAAAATAAATTTTACAGATTCAAAAGCTGCTTCAGTTCAATACTAACTTTATTTACCTAACCAATCTGATTATCTATTCAATTGAGTTTAAACTTTAACTGATATGTTTGTATTACACAATTTATAAACTTTAACCAATATTATCGATATAATTTTACTACTTAATTCATTATATCCTTAAATTTAGTTAACACAATTTAATTTTTAAATTAAATAAATTTAAGTGTTATAATTGAAATTAAATGGTTAAAATAATAAATGGAAGAGCTGGTAATAAAATGTCATTTATTTTAAATGACATCCGGAAGATGAAATCGACTGTCTAAAATTTTATCAATTATATTGACATGACGCCGGGGTAATAACGGTAGCTGTGTTGTAGCGATGCTCATCAATTAGTCATTATTGCATCATTGACCCTTCATGTAGCGACACCAATCAAGTGTGCTCACTGATTATCAGTTATTAGCCATTAGTTCAACATCTGTACTTCCAATTATGAAACGAGTTTTTTTTATATCAATAACTCATTCGGCTTTATTTATTTTTTTTTGTTTTTCACTTGATTAATCACAATCATGTTATTTTTGTTTCAATATTATTTTTTTGGAAAACACTAAAAAAAAACATTTTATTAAAGACAATCTCAGCTGTTATTTTATTTTTTCACTAATGTTTATATTGTAGATTGGAGGTAAACTTTTTTGGAATGCGAGCAATAAAAACATGGAAAAGAATGATATTGAAGAAAGAAAAGGAGAAAATTAAAAATTTCAACATTTTACGGTTAATTTAAAATAAAAAAAAATAATAGATTTCACTATTTAAGGAATTTCTGGATAAAAATAAATACCACAACGAAAAGTGTACTGTGGATTGATGATAAGTATTTCCGGTGATGAATACAAAATAACTTTGAGGGAAAAAGCCAGAATACCTTACATACATTTTATATACAAATGTCTCGGGGCGATAAATTACAAATATTTATTTATATCTTACTAGTGTTTATTTATAACATCTATATTATTTTTAAATTCAAAAGAATAATAGTTATTATTTGAATAAATAAAATCAATAAGCAATTAGCTTGTACTTGGGTAATGATAATTCACATTGAATTAATAAACTTTCAATAAATTTAAATTAATAATTATTAAACGAGATAGAAAATTAAATGTAAATTTTTAATAATTAAAAATAATTGATATTAATTTGATGTTATGTGATAATGATGATAATAATTGACTATCAAGTTGGTAATAACTAATAAGGATGTATAATTAGTAATTTAAATAAAAATAAAACAAAGTAAAATCAATAGATTCTATGAATAGTTTTGGATAGATGAAAATTAAATTGGTCCAAGTAGTAAACTAAAGTTAGTGATGAGGAGCGGAACTTGAACAGAATCCACATGAAACTAGATTGTCGATTTGCATACTTTATAGTTGGCTATATCCTACGGGAATACGGAAAATCCACACGTCGGATGACTTGTGTGACATGGTCCTTTCCCTAATTGTATTATCCAATCCCGCGCGTTTACTCATTCACTGCAGTTATCTTCCTCTCTCTCTCTCTCTCTCTCTCTTACATTTGTTCGTATGTGAAGGTATATTTCCATATAATGTTTTGCCCTCTGAACTAAATTATACGTTTGTATTCACTATTTACTATAAAATTGACAAGACTGTTTTCTCAATCCCATTTCCCACTTATTAAACAAACTCATTATTTTGTTAAATTAATTGATTTTTATTTTACTTTTCACCACGAAAAATTGATATTTCAAGACCCAGCAAAGTGTTAATCAAAAACAAAAGTTTTTAACAAAATTAGTTTTTTATAAAAATGTAATAAATTAATGATATATCTGTAAAATGATACACGTTATGGTAATATATTTAAAATAGTGAACTAACTAAGGTGTAAAATTAACTTGAAGAAAGTTTTATTGGTTAAAATATAGCAAGGAAAGTGTCACACTACAGCTGAGTCACTTAAAAAGTCTCGAAAGAGGTCGTACAGTGGCACAACCTTCGTAGTAAAGATTATCAAGTTTGATTAACAGATTCAGTGTGTGTCTCTTGACGTTCAATTTAGTACAATAAGTATCTGTATTTATATATAAGATTTATTACTCTGATTGCATTTTTCTAAATTGCGTAAATTATTTTGAAACCAATATATATATTTTTTTTTCATTAAAAGCATAAAAATTGTAACGATAAAATCAAGAAAATTCTTTTTGATAAATTCCATTCATTGAATTACCTCATTAAATTATAATAGTTGACCGTAGATGTTAGCCAGTGAAAGCATAACCGTATCATCCTGAATGTGGATAAAATAGTTGAACCAAGTAATATGGTAGAAACGAGCAAAAGCGACCAGAACCAGCCAAAAGCGACTAAAAGAGATAGAAAAAGAGAGAAAAAAAAACGAGACTAGATGAAAACGTCAAAAAAAAATATGAGGGAGGGTAAAAAGTAGTAGAGTAAAGAGAAGAAATTGTTAGATCGAAAACCATTTAACCGTAGCAGCTAGTATCGCTGCTAGTATGTCCATATATATATTGAAAGAGAAAGAGAGTGAAAAGAAAAATGGTTATAAACATCGGCTAGGTCTATAAGTGAAGAACCAAGCATATATACACATACCCGAGCATAGTGTGTACTGCAATTCGGTACTAAGTGAGTTCTATCTACTGTAGGTGAGACTGTAACTCTCAAAAAGCTTTCAAAGCCACCCACCATTGAGACTCGTAATAACCCCACAAGTATAACCTACTACTTATATATATATGTGTTTATATTATATCTATATAGTGGATGTCACATTGCCATAAAGAGTCTCTCCACCTCCACAGTATCCCTTTATTATTTGTGCAGTCTTTTAACTATACTTGAAACTCATTTCTATTATACACCTTCCACACTGTTACATACATATATATATATATACATCTATAAATTTAACAGAGTCTTTGTTATTTTACATGATATTACTCATAGCTAAAACTTTATTTTTTAAATTCTCTATTATGGTCACTGTGAATTCTATTCTGGACTGCTACTATATGTCCAGCAATACGTGCGAGCTTAACGTTGTCATTTACTGGACATTTAAGATTTATATATTCTGGTATATTAAATGTCTATATCGATATTACTATAGAAAAATTTTTGAAATTAAAATACTTTAAGGTAAAATAAAAAATAAAAGTCAATTATCATTAATTTTGAATTAAAAATAAATTTTTATTTTATTGATATCACACTTGATGATGAGTGAAAAATAAATAAATAAAATTATATTGATAAGGATCTAGATATATGTGAATCGAGTATACACGGCGGTTTATTATTGGAATTCCATCACGAGTTGAGTTTTTTCAAAAGAAGCTCAACGTCATGGAATTCCAATTTCAATACCACTCAACAAAATTATGTCGTTTCGCACTTGGATAATTCTATATATATATAATATTATCAATACACCCTCTAATTATACTTTGGTATTTTAATAAGCATGTACTTTTGATGAAACATTTAAATAAAAAAATTCCAATTACAAATAAAAAATAATTACATCATATTTTTCTTTATTAAAATATAATTCATAAATAACTATATAGATAATCATAATTCATTTCATTAATAAAATGTTTTTAAAAAAAAAAGTTTTCAATATCCTCGAATTTTAATATTTTAGTGAAAAGAATTTTTTTTTCGTTTTCGTCCGTAAGAAAAAAAAAATTCAGCTTACTCTTAAACATATATCTATATCTCACGAATTTATACATTGTATATATATATAGATTTAGGAAGGTATATTGAAGTACCTTTAGATTCTTAGAAAGAATCAACAAAGAGAGTAACGTAACTGAAGAAGATTTCATTTTACAGCATTAGAAGTTTCATCCTCGAAAAACTTAAAAGAGGATCTCAACTTTTATTTTATTTATCTTCCACAGTACAGAATATATTAAACTTTATTTAGATATTAATGAATTTTTTTTTACCAAATAATTATAATATTTTAGTTAATTAGTTAAAAGTGAGATTATGAAGCATGACGTATGACGTATGACATATATAGTATATATAACATACACTACGATTAACGTATCGAAATACAATCAGAGTGTGACACGACCTCAGTGGAATCGGCTGTATACAGTCGGCAACAACTACAGTCTACTCACTCTACTCTATATTCCTCGACTGGCAGTGGTATGTCGGTATGTGGCATATAGTAGGCGGCTTTGACGATACTCTTGGGTAAAAGCTTGGATTATATAGCTTCTCTTACACATCCTGTTTATTCCCGCATGAATATCAAGACGTATCATTCGTTTATACGTCTTGTCAAACGGCTCAAAATTACATCTACTTGGATTTCATTATGCTTTCACAAATATTCATTGTGTTAATTTCTTTTTTTTTTCATTTTCAAAATATCTCAGATTTTTTGACTTTTGTTCTATTTATTTCTTTGTTATATTGACACCAAAGTCATTATTTATTTTTAAAAAATTTTTGATACGCTTAGATTTAAAATCGATAAAGGAAAAAAAGTATTGTTTTTTTTTTTTAACTAAAAATATCGAGTAATGGTAAAAATAAACTATAAACTTGTATTTAAACTCGAAAGCTATAAGTATTTTTATAATAGAGCCGTCATAAAGTTAATTTGATTGTCTATATAAAAAACAATGACTGCATTTATCTAAAAATATTGATAAATTTTTTTTTTTTTATTTTAGTTAACCGGAAAATAATAGAGAAAAAAAATAATGTGAGAAATATCAATAAATGTAACAAAGGAATAAATAAATAAATAAATTGCATTGTACAAAAAACGTTTTGAACTTATTGTAATAACCACACGTGAGTACAAATTGCGTAAGTATGAATTTTTTAATCATCTAATTAACAACTGTATTATATTTCTTTTTTTTCGTTTTTACATATTATGTAGACACTGGTGTACAAGCTAGATTAATTACAGTTGAGTTAGGCTAGTGTTTAACTTGGCAAAAACTACTACAACTTAGTAAAGCTTTAGCTTAACATTATATTGTCGTGTAGTGTATCGTAACAGGGGGAATAATAATAACAGTATGATGGTAGTGGTCAACAGTAGTAGGTATATAATGTATATTATAGGTGAGTGTAGACTGTAGAGTGTACAGTAGTATAGAGCGGGTAGAGCCGGACGTCTTTGCTTACACGTTGCCGTTGCCATCTTAACTGCCACGGCGAGATTTATTGTAGCACCTTCTGTCACAAGCCAACACCAACACCACCAACACTAAAAACACTAATACCAACACCAACAACACCAACGCCAACGCCAACGCCATCAGTAACCAAATCTCGTTGTATTGCTTTTATGCAGATGTGCTAAGTGACTTTGTTTGGCTGAGTGTGTGTACTGGTAATTAGCTAGATCCCAATATTCCAAGAAACTCATTCAGTGATGATAATAATAATAATAGTAAACCATAGTAAACGGTTTACCCACTTTAATATCCTTCCACACATTCATATTCACATAAATATAACTTTCTCTGCCAACAACGAAACGAGGCATAATATATACTTACAATTAAGACTATTGTGTACAATTAAGTGTTATGTATATGTAATGCATGTATGCATAGTAGTACAGTGTAAGTGTATATACTTCAGATACTATGAGATAATTAATCGCTCAAGATTTGTCATTAATGATCCCTAAATCTCTAAGGAACCGTTAGTACGATTAGCCAGAATTTCTGTTTCACATAATTAATTGAATTAATACATGAATTAATCATACGGTCTATTAAATCATCGTATCTAATGATTTGTGTGTATGGAAAAATTTTTTTTCACAAGATCGTTTTATAGAATTTAATAATAATGTAATGGGGAATATTGTAAATTTAAATTAAAAAGGATAAAATGAATAAGAAAAAAAAAAAAAGAAATGAAAGAATGATAATGATAATGGAAAAAAATTTAATAGGCTGATAAAATAAAAATAATATTTATTTAACACCATAACCATGGTATTTTATTATTTTTCATTTGTTTAATCGGTCGTCAAAAAAAGATTAAAAGTTTGCCCGGTATTACGTTTACGTCGGGACGTCAGCACATGCAAATATAGATAGGTTGCTGGGAAAAGTTTTATAGGTTGTTTCAGCCGACCCAATTACTTGAGCCATTTCACTTGTCTTCAGCTGGCATTTGGCTTTTAAAATTACCTAGTTCTTCTCTTGAGTATTCTTGACGTGTGCCCATATGTTGCCGCGTCACCAAACCTTACTACTACCACTGTCATCACCATCGCAATAGTTATCATCATCACCATAGCAACTCTACTCTACTCTAATATTCATTTTTGGTGTATACATATACAGCTCAGAAAATTGAAATCCGTTTGTTACACTAGCTGTTGTCTGTTGTCTGCTGTCTGCTGTCGGCTGTCTGCTGTTGCCTCGTGCACTATATACTCTATACACACACCATACACATATTACAGTCACTGTTTCCAATTTTCCAGAATGCTCGGTTCGTTTACCAAATTCTCTTTTTATTGTTACATTTCGTGCCAGGAATTTTTATTTAACGTGTCGGTTTTCTATATTTTTTCAAATCACACCCAATAACCTAATCACATTTACAGAGTTTTTTTTAATAAGCACTCAATTTTATAATTATTTTTTTTTTTTTAATTATTTTTTCTCTTTTACTCATGATATATAATATAGCAAAAATAAAGGACAAGAGCATTAAAAATATATTATTATAATATTTTTTGTACGAGGGAAATGATAAAAGAAATGAAATCTCATAGCCAAGAGAGTATATTAGAAGGTCAGTGGGTCGTTAAAATGGGGAAAAAAAAACGAGTAAGTTTATATAAATGAAGAGATGAAAAAGCGCATCGTCAAAGTAAAAGTAAAAGAATTAAATGTTTGAATTCAGCAGTCGTGAATGTAAAACTACAAAGAGAAGATATTGATATTTTATAAAAGTCTAGCATATGCCACATAGATAGATAGAAAGATAGATAGATAAATATATATTTAGTTAGGTGTAGGTGGTTTGTACTTGTACAGTGGAGCGTGACTTATTGTCCAGTAGTGTCTGTCACAAGAAATGGGGTGTGTGTCCTGCTGGTACTCTCAGTACGCTCAGTACGCTCAGTACCTACTGTCGCGACAGAGTCAGCTGTTTGTCGGTCCGGCTGTGTCACATTTTATTCTTCAAAGCCAAATCGTAAAGCTTGGCTTTGGAATAGAGCCAAAGGTCGCCTTTAAATTGGTATTCGTCCATCGATCAATGAAACCTGCATATTCTCATTCTATACAATAATAACAACAGCCTTCCTTCCATTTCATCAAAAAATTTTATTCCGCTTTTTTAAATATTTTATCTTTTTATTTATCCTTATTTCTTTCTTTGATTCACGATAGTATTATGATACTATTCACATAAAATCAATTTTTATACTTAAAAGGATTTTAAACTTGATATAAACGTCAAATATTTATTCATCTTTTTCAAAATCAAATTTTATATATATATATATATATACACTTATCCAAAAAATTAAAGGAACAAGAAAATTTTATAAATTTTTTAGTGATTTTTGGAAGGCTGTATTTTCGTGAAAAATGATCGCATCGAAAAAATAAAAAAAGCAAATTGAAGCTTGAAATCTCTAGTTTAAAGATCTTCCAGCAAAATATTTTTTTGAGCCACGGTTTTTGCGGAATCATAAGAAAAAAGTCGAGACAAAATTTTTCTAAATTTTTTAGTTTTGTTTTTTAGGTCTACGGGGCCGGGAAAAATTTTTTCAAAAAAACGAATTCATGGCTCGTTTAGGAAATTTATTCAGCTACAATTTGCTTTTTTTTGTTTCTCTGTACGACAATTTGCTGCTGAGATATCAGCCTTTAAATGAAAAAGGAGCCTTTTGTCTTTGATTATTGATATCTCAGCAAGTAATGGTCACACAGTAATTTAAAGGGCAGTTTAATAAACTTGAATAAATTCCCTACAAGCTCCATTTTCGATTTTTTCAAAAAAAATTTTTTTTTCATCCTTTATATCCATTTGAAAAACCCACAAAAAATGACCATTTTCTGGTTTTTTAGTCAACTCATCGCTACACTGCAAATATTGATAAAAAAAATAATGTTGCCAGGTAATTTTACAGCTTAATGTACCCCCAAAAACCCTGGAAATTTTCAGATTGATCCATTGAACCGTTTGTCCGGTCCGATTGCTCAAAGTTTTGCAAAACAATTAAAGGAACAAGTTTTGTTCCTTAAATTGTGTAATCATTACCAAGATGAAAAAATTAATTTTTTTCAGATTTTCTTTCATTTTCGCGTTAGTTATTCAGTAAATGTAAGGTAAAGAGGAAAAAAAAAAATTTTCCAAAAAACGAGACCAAACAAGAATTTTTTTGCATTTTTTTTTTTTTACGTTTCATTCGGGGGGGTTATTTTTTTTTTCGTTTTTCGGAAAAAAATTTTTTTTTTTCCTCTTGACCTTACATTTACTGAATAACTAACGCAAAAATGAAAGAAAATCCGAAAAAAATTAATTTTTTCATCTTGGTAATGATTACACAATTTAAGGAACAAAACTTGTTCCTTTAATTGTTTTGCAAAACTTTGAGCAATCGGACCGGACAAACGGTTCAATGGATCAATCTGAAAATTTCCAGGGTTTTTGGGGGTACATTAAGCTGTAAAATTACCTGGCAACATTATTTTTTTTATCAATATTTGCAGTGTAGCGATGAGTTGACTAAAAAACCAGAAAATGGTCATTTTTTGTGGGTTTTTCAAATGGATATAAAGGATGAAAAAAAAATTTTTTTTGAAAAAATCGAAAATGGAGCTTGTAGGGAATTTATTCAAGTTTATTAAACTGCCCTTTAAATTACTGTGTGACCATTACTTGCTGAGATATCAATAATCAAAGACAAAAGGCTCCTTTTTCATTTAAAGGCTGATATCTCAGCAGCAAATTGTCGTACAGAGAAACAAAAAAAAGCAAATTGTAGCTGAATAAATTTCCTAAACGAGCCATGAATTCGTTTTTTTGAAAAAATTTTTCCCGGCCCCGTAGACCTAAAAAACAAAACTAAAAAATTTAGAAAAATTTTGTCTCGACTTTTTTCTTATGATTCCGCAAAAACCGTGGCTCAAAAAAATATTTTGCTGGAAGATCTTTAAACTAGAGATTTCAAGCTTCAATTTGCTTTTTTTATTTTTTCGATGCGATCATTTTTCACGAAAATACAGCCTTCCAAAAATCACTAAAAAATTTATAAAATTTTCTTGTTCCTTTAATTTTTTGGATAAGTGTATTACACATTAACTCAATCGATAGCCGCGAAAGAATTTTAAGTTAAAAAATTAAATCAATTACTTTGTATAAAAAACGAAAAATAAAGTTAGTCAAGGTTATGACTTATTAATTTGATGAGAAAATTCGAAAGCTTCGGCAAGGTACACTTAGATCCATTACTGCATTAAAATTTACAACCACATATAGAGTAGTAATGAGTAAGTCGATAACGTATTCGACTGTTGATTTACCCGTCGAAGAACCAGTTAGACTGACGAAACCCATTAGTAATAACAAAGTTATACTAAACTAAAGTTTTCTTTTGGTTAAAGTTTATCTCACTCAATACTGAATTTTACAGTTTGGCATAGCAGGTGCAACCCCACTTCCATGTCCGGTGATTATCTCAACGATCGTCGTCGAACTTATTATTTGGAATCCAATAGTACCAGGGAAAAAAAATCTGTCTATCAGTTGACCCTGCGGGCCAGCCCTAAAATTTCCCGCTGTTTTCGAGCTCCTTGAGCTTTGTCGTGAATACATTTTCACCAATGTTCACCAATGTTCACCCATGTTCATCCATGTTCACTAATGTTCACTTTTACCGATTACGCTCAATTTCTCACAGCTTCAAGATATTGACAATTCGCGTCGAATGACACCTTAAAGTTCAAAATCGGTTCATCCGTTCAAAAGATACAGGTATGTAAATACGTACGTACATACATACGTACATACATACATACACTCGGACATCATCGTGAAATTAGTCAGGATAGCTTCCTAGGACCTCAAAACGTCGACATCTGATGAAAATTCGATTTTCGTAAATCGGACCGAAACCAATAACTTCCCGAATTTTTTAAAATTTACAATTTTCTTAGCAGGAAGTTAAAAAATCTCGGTAAATATAAAAGATAAAAATTTTAGACAAATATATCATGTATATTGATGAATAATAAATATTTATTATTATTTTATTTACTTTCATTCACTTCGTTTATACAATAACTGTTATTTATTTAAATTATTAAACAAACTTGGATTTAATACGCTTGAAAAAATAAAATTAAACCGAATGTTGATCAGTAGACTCGAGTGATAAATATTAAAAACAGATAAATATTTACTGTGCTTTAAGAAATTTTTTTAAAAAGTACGATATATTTATAGGGTATATACGTATAAACGATCGGTAAAAAAAAAAAAATTGTTAGATACAAAACGTAAATGCCTCGAGGCTCTGGCACGTAGTCAGCATTGACGTATGAAGCTCTTTTCTATCGTTTGTGATGCCATAAATGTCAGACATTTCCTTCGATGTAGCTCATAAAGAAATATAAGAAAAAAAAAATACCATAATAGTATAGAAAAAATACAATAAAAAATAAAAACAACAACAAATGTACAGCGAACCACTACTTGACCATTTTGCGTTGTGATGCGACCTCGTTCAAAAAAGCATTTGTTAAAATGAAAATAAGAATAAAAAATACATGTATATATTATATATACAACAATTGGAAATCTCTTACATCACCGTACACTCTATATTATTTTCAATTTCCTGGCACTTAAATTTTGTCAATTTTTTATCTTATGTATATTTAACATAATTATTAATTTAAAAATTTTTTTTTTCAAGCAATATGATAAATTTTAATAAAATTTTATTTAATAGTTGCTTAATTACAACACGAAGTATTTTAATTATAAAATAATCTATATTAATACCATAATCCATACTATATTATATTACATACACTACTACCCTCTTTGCCTTTCAGTAAACTACAGGAATTTAATTACACTTTTGTTATAATAATTAAATATGCAAAATCTATATAATACGTAATATGTATTAATAAATAAAATATCAGAACATTTACTCAAAATACTCAAAACATACAGGAATAATTTTATCCGCATTTGAACCTCAAAAGTCTCATTCGACGTTTTCTCTCCCCTCTCTTTTTTTATCTAAAATTTTCAAAATTCGAAGTATAACTTTTCATTCGTTGAGGATTTTGAGTACTAAAGTAGAGTTACTTTTTGGGCGGCAAATAAAACATCAAAGGAATTGAGGCTTTTGAGAATTAAACTAGAATTTGTTTTTTGACTCGGGGGAATATAATATAATAATATAAATAACCGGAATTTAAACCACATCGGACATGACACAATCCTTAAGGTCACTCTATTGTAGTTTATTTGAGATCCATATTGACCCAAAGTTAGTTTATATTTACTGTTAAATATATTGGACAAGTAAAGGAACATTAAGAGCAAGTAGCAATACAGGATGTCCATGGAGTAAACGAGAAAATGACTAGTGGAACGTGCTTCCTACTTTGTAGGAAGAACAGTCTTCTCTTCAGTGACATAAGTAGTAGTGAGTAACTTTAGTAGTAGTTGTAGTAGTGGAATAGTATGATAGGGGTTTATCACGATAAATCTGATTCACTAGTTGCCGTTAGCACTGGCAGCCAACTTTAAAGGACGTGAAAACTTGTTAAATAGCCGTAACAGCCTTTTAAACGTAAAAGTTTTGATAGCCAGAGTTTCAATGTTATCCTGTTTGGAAATTTCACAGTACTGCGGTTAGTCGACTCTTCTATTCTACTACAACTGATTTTGCTATTTTGCCGTCGGGGGTAGGGGTAGTATGGTTATCTGGACAGAATCCGGCTTTCCGGTGACACGAAAGGTGTTGGTTGAGCTGACCGAGCACCAGAGTTGACGATAAATATAATTCAACCGAACAAGATGAAGGACGAAATACGAAAGAATAAAACAAGACAAGAAAAAAAAACAAGAGATGAATGGATTCAGAAAAAAAAGTGATAGCTGTCACTACGATACTTGCACTGCATGGGATTTATTTCCTTTAATAGTAGACGACCTATCCTTAAATGAGATACGCCTATAAAAAATATCCTCTTAATATTGTTTTTTTATAACTTTATTTTTAAAAAATATTGCAACCTTATTTTCTTATATAAAAATTTAATGAGATTATTAAAAATATATAATAAATTAATTTAAAATAATGGATTGAGACTTATAGGATTTTGATGTAATATGATTTTTCATTTTTATAGACGTGGCAATTATTCATTTAGATACTGGCGCCTGGTTTAAAACCGCGAGTAACGAATAGCGAGTATAGTCGGTCATAAGCATTGAAAGAGACGTACTGATACTGCCAACCGAGAAAGAGAGTGAGGTCAAATTGAGAATGAACAATGATCTTGAAGCTCCAAGAAGAATAAAAGTAAAGAAGATTTTCCGAGGGATCTGAAAACCAGAGCAAGCTTTTCCCACTTGAGTAAACGAGGTCATTTGTACATCCAGTACGCTCCTCCTCGGTTACGGGGCTAGTCGGCCAATTTAAACTACCACGACTATACCGAGACTACCAAGACTGCCAAGACTACCTAGATTACCAAGAGGGCGACCCTCAAGCTAACGTTTGTGCGATAGAGAAACAAGAACTTGCTGTGATTGCCGTCATTCCCATGGAATTGCTTCAGGATTCTCTTATTCTTATTATTATATATACCTATACCTGTACCTATATATTGTCTAAAATACATTGTAACCTACGACACAGGTTTTAGATTCCACATGGAGAGAACCAGACTAAAGGTACATAGTCTACTAATATATATATATGTATATTTATACTTGAGACTTTGTTCTCATTTCCGGACATATGATGAGCCCATTACACACATACTATTAAAACAAACTCTATACTTTCAATATCTTTATTTTAATTAATAACTTTTTTTTTTGTTCTTAAATTTATTTCATTCCAGAATAGCATTATTACAAATTTTTATATTTATCATAATTATAATTAGTTGATAATAAATTTAATCGTTTAAGAAATTTTGAATGATACTACACAAGTTAACGCATATTTGAAATCTCTCGATTGAAATTCTATTAACAGAACACTTTGAAACTATGCGCGGTTGTTTAATCACCCGAATTATTCACGCTTCACTTGAGATACATTATAAGCATTGCTTTATCTATATATGTATATATAATATAATACATAGCATGATTGACGTATATAGATTAAGTGTTGAAGAACAATTAAGTTAAATTAAATTTATCGAAAGAAATTTATGTTGGTGCTAGACAAACCAATTTATTGATTATCGATATATAATAAAATCCCCATGGTAATTTTATTATGTTCTTTGACCTACATATTGTTTCTGAAACTCTATAACCATCACTTCCTTCGAAAGGTTTATAAATTTTTTATAAAATATATCAATCAATTGATTCGATAGAAACGAAAAAAAAATTAAAAAATGACAATTAGTGCCTGTAAGATATTTGATGTCGATGATAAAAAAAAAAAAAAAAAAGATGGATGAAGTGGGATATAAAGTGAAATGTCTAAAATGCTTAGTGACCTCAGTATGTTCTTATTGTAACTCTTTTGGCTCATAGCCCAAGGAATAAAAGATTTTCGATTAATCTTTACATAACATAGTTAAGTATATGATGCCGTCGTAGAACTAGTCAGAAAATTTATAAATTTGTCTGTCCACGAGAGAAGGAAACAGTTCTGGCCTGAGGCCAACCTCTGTATAGGTGTAGGTGATGTAATGTCGTTATCCACCCTGGTAGATATGCTTACAAAAATTACTCTGAAACTTGTTGGTTACGACGGCCATTACACTCCCTTCACCTCTTCAAAGCATTTAACCGACAACTATCTTCATGATTTGTACACTCGGAAGCCGCTTAATTAAACTTTGTTCGAAAGCTAAAACTCGACCTATGAATTGTTTAGTTAAATAATTAATATAATAGTTATATATAACTAGTAAAAACCTAACCAAGTTTGGTGAACTTATATAAAAAATGTAGCATAAGCACTGATAAATGGGTAAATACTGAAAAATCACGATCCGAATAAAAAGAAAAATTGAAAATTTATGTTCATGTATAATGCATAGTTTAGTTGTACAGCCGAATGGGCCGCCGATGAATGTGTGCTATTTAAACTCACCGAAAATCCTTTATATAGAAGCTGAAAGGAAATCTACTAAAGATAAAAGTCTAATGTTGATGTTGATGTGGATGTAGGGATAGAGTATGAGAAAAACGAGTAACCTCATGAATGAGGTTGTTACACCCTTTTGAAATTGAAACCACTGACTTGTATATTATCCACACAGTCTATATACATACATATATAATCTAGAGCTGAGATATATATCTAAACGGTATTTGTAATTATTTTTATGTTTTTTAATTATCGTCGTATCATTAATTTTTTTCTCTCAATTAAAACAAATTTATTTTTAAGTGATACTTGATTAATTTCAAAATATATATAAAATTTTTTTTTTTTGTCATTGGATTAATAATTACAAAATGTTATTTATATTTTAATTAGTATATCAATCAACAAAATTGATTTATTAATTAATTTCATATGCACAATTTAAAAGTAAAATGAATAAAACGAAATTTTAATTAAATTTTTGAATTTAATGTATACAAGCTATCATGTCAGAACAGTGACTTGTGACAGTAATTTAAAAAATTTTTTTTAAATTAAATAAAGTACTATATTGATATATATATATTTTATATTTAATTTACAAAATTGAAATGTATGTTTCAAGAGATCCATTAGGACAATATTAAATAAATTTAAAAACTTTTTCTCGCAAGCGCATATTATATTATTGTAACATTTAATTTAATAAAATATTAAATGCTAAATCGGATAATACTTTTAAAAAGTCTATGTTTTTATTAGTAAAAAGCTCATAACCATTATGGAATGTCTTTCTTAATTTTCTTGTCTTTACACCATTACCTGATAATGACATAGTTAAGAAACTTGTCGACAATATTGACGTCTACTTTTGACAACGAGGTCGAACGACTGGAAAATTTTGTTTTGAAAACTTAATAAAATAAAATAATAGCGCAAGATACTTTGTTACAGAAAAAAATAAAAAAAAAATTTATTAAAATAATGAGAAAAGCTTTTATCATTTTTACCATCACACAACTAATTAAACTGAATTTAAAGAAAAATCTCATGTAAAATGTATTACAAGTGCAGTGAAATAAAAATAAAATGTATGGATTAGTGACATACATAAGCGTTAAATTCTCGGAAAAAGAGAGAAAAAAAAGTTATTGAAAAATTTAAAGACGCAGGTCACGGTAGAATTCGCTCGATGAAAGCATGATTGTGGTAAAGGTGCGGTCGGACAAGTCACCAGAGAATCAATGAATGTTTTATGCTTCGCACGTGTGTGTTGGAGCTTGATTTTCTGCGACAAGGGTATCCCTAAAGCTACAAAAATCACACACAGACACATAGATATCTATATATAAAACTAAAAGAGATAAATGTATAGGTGTTTTAAAATATGTAATTTAAAAAATACATTAACGTTTGTAAAGTTAATGAGCTTTACTATCATATAATTTACTTGTGTTAATGTTAATTAATCATGAAAATAAAAAAATTATTTGTAAATCATACAAATCTTTCGAAATAGAATTATTGACTTTAGCGCATAATTTAATAGATATATTTTATTTTCAATCCAAATAGTCGATCGATTTATTATATATTATATTAACTATAAATACTGTTAAATTATTTGAATTAACTATTCGACTATATATTTTCTATATTTACTTAAATTCCCAAATGAGGATGATTAAATATGCGCTAATAAAGTAAATATGAAACAATTATTATTATTTGCAACAATATTAAATAAATAAGTTAGATTATTACAAGTAACATTATTTGAGTATTAAATACTCGCTTTTAATTAAATAATTAAATGGATGAGTATATGAAGTAAGCAATTTTCATATAGGCATAAAGTTCTGCAGTTCTACTGTAATAATTTCACACATTTGATTACATTTGTGGTATATATATATATCTACATACAAACGGGGAATAATTAAGCACTAAGTAGTTGCATTAGTAAGTAAAAAGGTAAGCACAATTATAAGGTGAGATTGCAAAAGTTATAAACAGTTAATAAGCTTTTAATATTTTTCATTTAATTAAATAAAAATCTATCGTTAATAAAAAATTTTTTTTTATTCTATTAAAAAAAAATATAGAAATATTTATCGAATACTATGATGAAAAAATTACAAAATGAAACAATATTGAAGGTTAAAAAATTAAAAGTATAATAAAAGTGTATAGAATGTGTGTTGAAAAAAAAAAATTCTGGCAATGCTCCAATAAAGATAGTAGCCAATATTTTTTATTATTGTATTTAAAAATTTATCCTATATAGAGATAAATTGAAAAAAATTTTATATGTTTTATTTATTTATAATTGCAAATGAAAATTGAAGTAATTTTTGGATATAAAATTTAGGTCAAAGTTGGTTTGTGTATGCTCTGCCAAGAGTTTTTAGCTTTTAGACAGAGGACGCAGGGTCATCATGAAGAGTTTTGTTTGTTGCCTACTCGGCTATTCATCTCTTTGAACTTGTGTCTTGTTTACTTTGAAGACACTTTTACTCGCGTTCAATTAGTTTGCAGATGAGTCACTCATTTTACAGTAGATAGTATAGTATAGTCTTAATATTACACTGGATGATGCTTCCGTATATAGTCCCGTGTCATAACTTGCGACCCAAAAGTAAGATGAACCTTGACAATTTTTTTATTTATTTATTTTTATTTTTTATTTCTTTTCATTCCCCACATGCATTTAATTACTCTTGTAATTCCATCAGCTTAAATTTTATTCCCAGTAACTCTCAGGTAGTTGATATATTTTTTTTCCTTCTTATGTTAATGCTAAAAAATAAATAAACTTTTTTTTATTTTTCTATTTTTATTGATAATATGTATGTCTACACTTTAGAGTACTTGTCAATAGACGATCTACTACATTATACTACAACGCACTCATTTTCATAACAATGAGATTGAGTGGAGTCTTGGCTGGTGAATAAAGTATAGTTGAACCAATTCAACCAATTGCTTCATGCGTCTATCCTATTCAATAGAATAATAATAATTCAAACGACAAAATGACAATGCTCTGTCATCTACAGAAAAACGATTTATCTATTATCAAATTTTATTTTATCACTGACATCACTAACAAATAATAAATATACTCAGTTGTATAAAATTTTATTATTTTATAATTAATTTTATTTAAAGATAATTTAACTAACTTGAGATAAATTCGTTTAAGCTGTCACTAAATTTTAAATCAAGATAACCGATGTATATATATATCATTTTTCTCGGTATTTTCCTTTTCAGAGTGTCTTTGATCTCTCGAGTATCTAATTCACTTTAACAGAACTACACCATCAGACGGTTTTAAGCTTTTATACTGTAATAATATAATTTTATTAACCGTCAGTTTGCCAGTTTTTATCACTCATAAAAATTTATTTATTTTTTATTATATAAATTATTTGATCATTATATAAATTTACTTTTCAATGATAAATTTATATCGAAACTATAAAAAATCTATATTATTGTATGGTTTTACTTTTTATTGTGAAATATAATTTCAATAATAATTTACGGTTTCCTAGTTAATGAGGCTTCAGGTGATATGATAACTTACAATACCTATTTATAACAATATTTTTTTTTTTGATACAGTAGCATGAGTTTTAATGAAAAAATATTTATAGATATAATAAGTGAGTCTTAATATTGATATTAAAAATAACAACAAGGTAAAACAAGTGTTGTAATTTACTTGAGTAAATATCTTGTCGCCAGTTTTAACTACAAATTTGTCCACACTCATTTCCATATTTGTCGATAATTGTAATAACGAATTTATGTAGTACATTACTGAATCAAGTGCTATTCTAAAAGCTCATGTTAATGTTCTACATTTCCGCTTTGCTTCTGTTCATTCCATCAGCTTTACTTCACTTTTTCATTTCATCTATTATTATTATTTTAAATATTTTTTTTCGAAAATATATTTCCAATAATAAGTATTAGATTATTGAAATTAAATTAATTAATTAATAGTATTACTAAAAAATGTTTTATTTGGTAGTAGAATAATAGTTGAGGGTTATCTCTGTCTTTACGAGACATTGAGGATTTTATATTTATCTAGTACGTAAATAAGCATTTAGTTGGATCAACGTATAATAGGTAACATTTGTATGAAAAATCCAGCTCATTTTTCGACTGATAAAGTCTAGTCTACACTCGTAGCAAATGACGATCTATTAATACTACAACAACTAATACTACTACTGCTACTAGTATAAAAAAAAAAAAAAAAAAAAAACACATTTTCTACTTACTAAATTAATGATCTAAAAATTTTGTCAATCAATAAGTGAACGAGATTGAGATAATTAATAAATAATAATAATAACGAATAATGATATATATGAGACAATAAATCACAATAAATGTAGTATGGAAGATTGTATAATCAATGGCGAATTCAATCGCGCGAACATATTCATCAATTAAATTGATAGTTTCTCAATTCCGGATTCCGGTTTTATCTATATGTTATCTATACCGTAAATTATTATTGCGTGTCGGCGATTATTTGACGGGCAAAACTATACGCTAGTATATAGTATAGTATCAACTACTATCGTTTGCTCTCCGCTGTCCGCTGTCCGCTATCCGTTGATGGCTGATATGATGCTACTTTGGTTTCGTGTCATATATGTATGAATCCTACCAGATTTTAAATTCAATTCTCATCATCATTATCAAAATGCATTTATAATTATTTATTGTTAACTCATCGCTGACTATTTACATTTCATATGTTAAGTTTATTTGTCTTATCAATTGTATTGCCATTTATACAATAAATTTTATTAATTTTTTTAAAGGCATACTTAAATTACTTTATTAATTTTATTTTTTAATTGGCAATAAAAATTGCGAATACTGATAAAAAGTTTAGATACTTAAAATGGCGTATGGCCAAAAGAAGCTGAAGAGAATATCTAGTCCTCTGTATGCGTCGCTTCCGGCGAGACAAACTTTTCTGGAGCCCACACCAACGCCGAGATATAAGTTCTGGTAATTTTTATGACGTCAGCAAAATTTATTGTCAAGTAAGAAAAAAATATGAAATAAAAAAAATTAAAAAAATAATAATAATGCGTATGATAAGATAAAAATGTTTAAAAGTTAGAAGAAATTTTTTTCTCTACTCCAAAAAAAAAAAAAAAAAAAAATGAAACAAACTTTTAATGCTCCCTATACAAAAAATGTTATCTATTTATGTTAAGGTTATAAGTCGAGACACTTAACAATTATATCATAAACTATCTTTATGAAACTTTTATTCGTAAAATATAAAATTAATGATATTGTTAATTTACTGTAAATGTAAATGAACATTCTGTGCAGATTAAATTATTTTAAAATTCATGTTGATGCTTTTCGCATTATTATTATTTAACATATATACGTATAAAAAAATTATCATTAAATATATTCGCAACAACTTGTGAAAATTTACCTCAAAAGTAAGTTTACTTTAACGTTTATAAATAACGAAATGGTAAAAGAGAGAGAAAGAGAGAGTTTCACGCCTGTTTCTTCGTGCTAGCATGAAATCACGATTACAGTAACCTGAATATCAAGTTTGTTAATGCGAGTTCACCGAATACAATTCAGTGTATACGATTATATTATTTCTCTTCTTATTTGCCGCTACCGTCGTTACGTTGTCGTTGGTGTCTAAACTTATTATCCATTTCTCAACAAGATAAGCTTCTACATTATTTTTTTTTTAAGATAAAAACTTACATTTATACTATTGATATTTGTATCCATTTAATGTAGAGACGTATATGCTCTTTTTGATATGCCAAAGAAAATCACATCAAAGACTTCTGGTTAAATATGATATGAAAGCTATATTATATGTACATATATATATATTTGTAGGCGTTTATAACGGAGCTGTTACCAAGCAAACTGTGGCGAATCAGGTTAACCGACTAATTTCATCTCTCAACCCTCTATACTACCCTTTACTTGCTGCAGTTTCTCTAATCCTTCGTATTATCCCAAAGCTTTCTGGTAAACAGAAAAGTAAATAGTAACAGGTTAAAAATAAATTGGAAAATGTGAAATACTCAAAAGGATTACTCTGTGGAAAATATCATTAGCAAACCATATCTATATATACTACTTTTTTTCAATCGTTTTGGTTTTTTTTTAAATTATGGTTTTTTATTTATTGATAATCTCATAATTATTTGTGCTCAAAACGCGGCTATTAATTTATTAAAATATAAATTATTTAAGAACTATCCGACAAAATTTTAAATATTGATCACGAAAATAAAAAAAATTAATTTAGTATATACGGTAGATTTTAATTTATTACTTGAAGCTGTTCGATCCACGGTTTATAGAAATTTATTTATTATTATGGCTTTGTGATTAATTATTTTAAAAAAATTTATCCACAGCAATTTTTATTTTTAGTAATAATTTATATTCTACCGAACTACAATAAAAAATCAAGTTTTTAAAATATTTTTTTTTCTTTTGACTAAATAAACAAATTTATGTTAAATTTTTATTCTAATACAAATATCAAATAATTGTAAAAGAAATATGTAAATAGAATAATGTTAAAATTTTTGTGTTCAGTCCTGTGGAATGCCGAGTATGTAAATGTCGATGTAGTCGATGATCATGATTGTAATATATACGATGCGCGTTGCAAACTATTCAGGTCATTTTTTATCACAACTTTCTCCTATATAATCAGATTTTTTTTTTTTTAACGAAATGTGCATTTGTGCGCATAAATTCATGTATTTTTGTTGGAGTTGAATAAAAATATTTTATGTACCGAAAATTCATCAACCCTAAACTAAAAATTTCAATATCGTGTAATTTATGGGCATATTGTTTGAAAGAAAAAAAAAAATCACTCGAATGAAGGGACTTAAAAATGAGTTAGATAGTCGATAATGGCAAAAAAATAAAATAAAGGGAGATTAAATAAATCAGTGGTTACTACGGTATTTCTAAAGCTAGGATCGTATTTAACATTTAAAGTAGATTTTGATTAAAACTATCAACAGTCCATCCAGTATTATGAGATAGTTACTCGTAGTGAAATGAGTGCAGGATGATCAGGATTCTATATATGTACCCATACTTTATGTCTTTCTTTCTTTTTCCTCGTCCGCAATATAAAAACGTTTCATTTTTTTATTTTTATCGTTACTTTTTTCTTTTATTAGATAGTCGTTATTCAAGGATGACTTTCTGTAAAGACAGTTGAAATTTTCACATCACGAAAGTTAACTCTCGTTTAAAATCGAACAATAAAATTTCTATTTCCTTCAATTCTCAAACTATTTTATAACTATCAGGAATAAGAACGAATGAGAATAAAAAAATGATTAAACGTTATCCGGAACTCTTGATTTTAAAAAAATGACATAGTTTCATTAATTAAATAATTTTATTTTACTTTTTGTAAAAAATAAATTCTGACTTTAATAGTTGTGATAAATTACGATTTGAATTAATTATCACATTGTTTTATTTATTGTTACTAATATTGTTATTTAAATTATAATCAGTGTGATAGATATAAAAAAAAATTAGATAAATTTGTTATTAACGTTGTATAAAAAATTTACTGAAATGAAGGTATGTTAGATATGAAAAAATTCATGAATAGATTATCAGGAAGATGTAATCGTCATTATCCACTTACTTTTAAAGATAGATCAAATGGTAATTCGTATTCCGTGAGTACTTGGGTGAGGCTCGTAAGGGCAAAACGTAGGTCGAGTCGTTAGTGATAATAAAGAAAGAAGGAGAGAGAAAAAAAAGCAGAAAAGAAAAGTAATAAAAGGAAAATGAGGTGAACAAGGATCTATGGAGGTGACTGAAGGAGAACGCGCGTATACACCCACAAAATAGAGAATGCGAATGAGAGAATTATACAGTGGTGAAAATTTAAGTATCATCAACGGTCTTCCACTACTACATGTTACTCTTAAAATTAAATTATCGTTTCTGTATGTAAATCATTTGTAAGAAAAGAAAAAAAAAACATTTTTTTAACCCATTATACACTCATTTTAATTTACTATATATCTTTAACATCATTTTCACCTTCATACATCATTATAAATCTATTCATTTGTGTCTTTTTATATTTAATTTACCAATTCAATTTTATTTTTATTTATATACGTACCATTGAAATAAATATAACCCAATCCGAGAAAATGTGCTTTGTAAAGCGATTCATGAAAAAAAGTCTCAAACTCTTTATGGAAATTGAAATCTCGTGTTAACTTGAAAACACTCTTTTGTTATTATTATTATTTTTTATATTTCGACCTTTCTTATTTTAAATCCATTAAATACTGATGATTATAAATAAATAACCATGGCAAAGAAAAAAAAACAGTAATTTCTATTGAAGGTGGTATTAAATTACTTGAGTTCAGAAACAAGAACTGTAGATTGGCGAGTGTATCATATTTTTAAGCATCAGAGCAGAATGTTAAGAAGAGTGCCAAGGGTATGTTGGATTCAAACAAACTCGGATATCAAAGTTACCAAACGATTTCGTAGATTCAAACTAAGTCGACGAGATCTAGAATTGAAACATAAGTTTACTTGACAAAGTACCCAGGCTACGTATATATCTGTTCTCCAATTTCTTCTCTCTTTCTCTTTTACTGACATCTGGTATGCTTACACCTTTTGTGCACACGATACTATATTACTATATTACTATACATAGTGTGCTGTTGCTACTGCTACTGCTACTGCTACTGGTTAGTATTGAACGTGATAGTGACGCCACCACCAAGTGTTAAGCTCAGTTTAACCCCATGCCTCGTTCACCCGAATCTCTACGCTATAAATTACTACTGAAGCCGTTGAATCTCTGTGGCCTCGCGAAGCTATCAGACTCACTGAGATTAATAAACAAATAAAAACAAAGATACATATGTTAAATAAATCCGCAGATTTATATATAAATCTAATCAAATGACTAAGATGCTGGAAAATAAAATTGGCATTCTTATTTATTATTTTTATGCAATAATATCCAGTTGTGTATGTAAATTGAAATATTTTCTTGGCAACTATTTTTAAGGATACAAAGTAAACGGGCCGAGTACTACATATGTATTGTATATAAAATATAAAATAATAAAATCGGGTTACGTTGCTACAGCCAGCCAGCGTCAATGATAACGATGTGTTATGAGGTCGATTCATAATTCACAATTTATATATTTCGTAACCTCCTTTTCGTATGCCATCAATCTTTTCAGCAATATTTAAATGGGTTAAAGGTTGTCTTTTTTTTCTCATTTGTCTTAAATGATTGCAATACAAAAGTATAAATATAGTATTGTATATATTTGTATCTATATATAGACTTTGAGACAAAGTTCAAAGACTTTCAATAGTCAATGAGGTTTTCAGTCTAGACAAATAGTGATAAAGAGTACGACTATTACTATACAACTTTTAAAAACAGAAAAGTTAAACTTTTTAAAAAGTTAGCCATATCCTTGTACGCTGCATGCTTCAGTTATTCCTTGGATCTTTTACTCACGAGAAAATGGATCGTGTTATTAGAGTAGATGTAAAAGTACTCATGTCATTTCCAGAACACATTGTTAAAAGCACCTTTAAATTTTAACTTTTTTTTTGCTTATTATTATTTTTCATATTATATTAGAAAATTTATGATGATTAAGATAAAAAATCGATATTGACACTAAAAAAAATCCTATTGGATATGATAATTTTTTTTTTTTATCTACTTTAATTATGAAATAGCATCCAATTACAATAACTAATTAGACGAGATTCGATTGAACGAGGGATCTGCTTTACATACGTAAAAATTGGCGCCAGCGTAAAAAAAATTAGGTCACTACAACGGTATAGTTGTTATTACGTAACTTTTAATGGTCCATGTAAATTAACGTCTCTGGTGTAGTGCAAAAAGCGCGTTGCATACAAAAATACTCTTTTCTACTCTATATGTATATGCATAATATCATGTATGCATATATACGAGGAAGAGAAAACGTATGTTTGGTCTTTAAACAAATAATTCATCACTGGTCCATTAAAAATACTCGGTTGTTACGAACAAACAAAAAATTAAATTTAAAAATAAAATAAAAATATTACCTTGTACTTGCTGGCCACCTTTGTTAAAATATTTGTTTCGCCGTCTTTTTTTAATTTTTCTCCTACTCACTAGCCCGGGTTGCCTTGGGTTACTGTCCAGTGAATCATGATTTAATTCAATACTAAACTTTGTCGATCACTGGATTATTGGAACTCAAACACACTGAATATTAGTCTGCACACGTAAATCTCAAAGCAGTTTGATATTTAAAAAAATAAATAGATATTCAATCGTACGTGAGTGAACATGTAATCAGTCATGTTTGATATCATCATTATTTAATGTATAAAACATTATTATAATTATTATAATTCCACTAAAGTATACATATTATCGTATATGGTCATCAATCTTGTCGTGAACTCTATCGCATTTCACGTAACCAATCCATTACCTATCATTCACCTTTGTAACTTCTAGTCACTGTACAAACTTATTTAACAGTTTTTACAACAACAACAACAACTTTAATAATCATTACAATGAACAAAATAATAATAATATATACTTTTTATTTTTAATAAAAAAAAATTGTCTTCTTTATATCGTTACTTTATGTGATAACTTGGAGTATAAAAAATAATTTTAAAATATATAAAGAAGGGTAGTATAAAGTTTACATTTAACTTTAACACACAGCACTCAAGTCTTTGTACTCAGTTCACACTTACCACTGTTACACTTTATGAAACTTTACTCATATGACATTAACTGGATTTTAGATAAACTTTGCAGTACAAGTCCCATTATGCTCATCCTCTCTTTTACATATAAATAAATATATCTCTGTAATTATATCTCTAAGTACAGTATTTATATTTATAAAATTTAAATAACTTTAGTGGTACGATTGACATTATCATGATATAAGTTTATTTTAATTAATGAATCTATCTAATTAAACAAAATAAATATTTGTTTTTAAAAATATTGTTTTAATTTTTAATTATAACCAAAGTAATACAGTCAAATGATGAAGAAACCTAAACAAAATTTATATGATATAAGCTGTAAAGTCTAATTAAGTAGTAAAGTGAATATGTATATTTATAGATATATGTTTAGTAGAATATTAATTTTAAATAGTGGGTACATTTAACCACGTAGAGTCAATCTTAGTTGGGGTAGCGCGCTTGACAAGGGGCGCGGCGTTACTGAACACCAAGCAACACCAAGTTCAACCAGATACCCAGTAGTATAAACCTACTATATAGGCGAACCGACGACCGAGTCCTCCTCAATCATGCGCGCCCTCTTTCCACTGCATGCGTCGCTCTTACTGCAAAACACTCTACTCTGCGCGTAGTAAGTCTCTTTAACATCTAAGTACTTGTACAAGCCTCTAAACATTCATTTATATATTTTTATCTTCCCGCTATGGATATTGAAAATTCAAAAAAAAAAAGTTTAAATTATTCGTATCAGTCCGATTTTCAAAAATCCTGTTCGGAATAACTCTACACAATATGCAGGTTTTTTGTTCAATATAGTGTCCTCTGGTAATAAAAACTCCGAAAGTTTTGATGAAAATTTTATTTTTTGAAAACGACGACGGGTTAGACCAGGGAAGTGGAAGGAAGATTAAGGTGGATGCCGTCCATGCATTTCTATCGAGAGTAGTACATAACTTTGCTCCGGTTTTTTGTTTATTACGATGTCCATTAGTAGAAAAAAATGCAAAATCTCAAAAAAAAAATATTTTTTTTGATAAATCGACGTCAGGCAGTTACAGGCAGATGCCACTATCTATGTGGTTTTTGAAAAATGGCTCGTAACTATTTTTCTGATGGGAATAATTCTACACAAGATTAACGTTTATTGTTTATTTTGATGTCCTCTAGTAGGAGAAGCCCAAAAAAACTCATGAGAAAAAATTTTTTTTGTTAAGTAACAATTCTTACGTATGGCTATCGATAGTGAATTATTATTTTTTGATTCCCTCCTGACTATTAAATTTAATGTAAATTTAATCGTCAGATAAAAAGCTAAAAAAATAAAACAAACATTTTGTTTAACAATATTCTGAGATATATAGATTTAAAATTTATATTGATACCGCATAGTATTGTGTGTGTTGGTAATGTACAATCGGATTTTCTTGAATCATGACCACCGAGCGTATTGTTATTGCCCTCAAGAGAGTAATTGATTTGAGGGAAAACAATATTGTCGCCTAGAATACGTTGCACATGTGATTTATCAACTTGGTTTTGAACGTTAATTTTACCATTCTACTTTTCATGTCTTCTTTTGAATCGAAAACTTATTGAAATAACAAAAATTATTTTATCAAACAATGTTATAGATAAAATAATAAAATATATGCATTTATATATATCTTTAAATTACATGACTAATTTAACGACGTAATAGTCACGGCGAACATAACGTTGGTTTTGGTTCTCGTTTATAGGTGATACTTAGATGGTGAACAATGTAAACTTTGAGTAACAGAGTTGGTTTCCTATTGGTAGATAGATTTAGACAATAAATTATACGACGTGAGCCCGGAATTTACTTCCGTTGACGTTGCACTTGACTATACATAAACATTTACAATACATAGTTTTAAATTTAAATATCATATTATTTTTATTATATATTATTGAATAAAGATAAATAGACATTCACTAATTTGGTCATCAAGTTATTAAAACAAGTGGTTTCATTAATAAACTATTTATTATTATTTTATATATCTTACAAATACAAGCCGGTTGCTTTTATCACCTGGAGAGTAAAACCCAAGTGTGGACAAAGTACAGAGGTAAACAACTTATATTCCCTCAACGGGAGTTTTACACCTGCAATTCATTTGTGGTTTCAGATAAATTACTTTTGTACTTGGCACTTTTCAGTATAATTTTTTATGAAACTTTTGTTTTACTTTTCCCATATTTTCATGTCTGAATCATTCAATAAATATTCAGAAAAGATTTTGAAATAAGAAAAATTATAAAAAAAAAAACTTTTAGTATAGGGGAAGGGGGGGCAAAAGGGGGTAGGGTAGGCAAAACGGGGTACCCCCAAAATTTTATAAAAAAAAATTTTATATTTTAAATGGTTTTTAAACATTTCAAAATCACTTCTGTAAATATAATTAAGCGTTACTTTGAATTTTTTTCGGTAAACTTTTTAAAAAATCAATTGTCAGTTGAAAAATATTAATGACGTTTGTTTTATGATAAAAACTATTAAAAATTTTTTTTGTATCCAATAAACACGTAAAATGTAATTTTTCTTCATGTAAATTACTTACAAAAAAATTAAACTTAATCAAATTCGATTATAATCCAGAAATTTTTTTTTTTACCTTTTTTAGGGGGTACCCCACTTTGCCCGCAGAAATGAAAAATATTTTTTTTCAACGGTAACTGAAAATTTCTTCTATTTACTTTGAATATCATAAAAAAAAAAAGATTTATCGTATTTGAATCCTCGAAAACTTGGTATTTCCTTAAATACCTCCTTTTGCCCCTCCCTCCCCTATATAAGGAATGTATTTTTTAAAAGAAAGTAATAGTTAGATAATAATCTACGTATATGTACAACAATTGAATATAAAAGAGCAGGAATTTTTTTAAATTTCTGATTGTACATGTAATGGCAGTAGCAGTCGCAGTTTCAGAAGCAGCAGCAGTATAGTAGGAGTAATATCATCATCAGTAGCAGCAGCAGAAGCTGGAGCAGCAGCAACAACAACAGCAGCAGAAGCAGGAGCAGCAGCACATATGAGTCAGTGAACAGTGTGACATGATTCGATGGTAGAATGCGTTTCTGTTTTTTATTCGACCTCAATGTACGCTCGACGCATACCACGTTTCCGGTAGATTGACGCAAACAGCTGTCTATTGTAAATAAATCATCTGTCGAAAAGTACACCGCAATATTACGCGATCGATAGATTATCATTATTATTTTTTCGTTATTTTTTAATTTCGTCTATATCGATAACATATTCAGTATTTAATATAATTTCATCACGTCAATATTAATTTATATTAATTAAATTTCATAATAAGTCACGAATTCACAACCAATCAAGAATAGATTTATATAAATTTCATTTTCTTGACGCTGATGTGCTAAAATTGGATCACTAAAGAAATGTTCATTCCATAAATATATATCTAGTTGAATAAAACTGACAAAACGATAATCATCTCAATCTAAAATTATAAGAAATGAACTAATCGTTACAAGGGACTAAAATTTATATCTATTAATATGATATGATATAATATATCTGCTGTATGTTAAAGTAAATATCAGCCAAATGTTTTATACTCTTTATATCAATATAGAAATAATTCATGTCATCCATTTTTTTTATTTGACTGAAGGAGGCAAAAGAGAGTCACTAAGTCATTATATATAAAAAGTATCTTATATATTTTTTTATATAAAGAAGAAATTATAAAATATAAAAATAATGTGAGTTTTTTCATGAAATAAAAACTAATAAAAATTACTTGAAAGTATTTATTATTATTATATCGAGTATTCGTTGAGTCGGTTCTTACGATTTGTTGACTCTCATAAATTTATTGGAAATGGAATTATATCATCTTAAAATAATCGTCTTTGTTTGTTGTAGTGTTGTCGTTGTATTATATATATGTTTTGTTTAATACAAAAAATGAAAAATGATTTTATACAGTTTAACGACCATTTTACAACTATTTGGCTGAGTGTACTTGAAAAAAAAAAGAAACAAGAAGACGAAAAAAAATTAAATTTTTAGAGCGGACATAAAAAACGTAGGGATTTTATTTTTAATTAAAATCCATTCAGAAGCTTGATGAAATATATCAGTTCAATCATGGATTTATATAAATTATACGTATGATTTTTTAAAACTATATTTCTCATATTATATGTGTATATAAGCACACTGCATTTCATTTTATTTTATTTTATTTTATTTTACCGATGTTCGTGGTATTTAAAATTTTCTGATCAAGCTCTTTTTCATTGAACAAAAAAATTGAACGGAGAAAACTCAGATGATTGGAAGGTCGAGTAGCATATAAAAGTAAAACAAAAAGCAAAATGAATAATTTTAAAAAAATATACATGGATGAAAAATGTTGCAAGGAAAGAATAAAAGCGAAAGCTTGTGAACGAGGACCATGATATAAACTTGGGGAAGAAGTCGATTTTGAACTACAACTACGGCGTTATCGGATGCAAACTCAATTTTAACCAACAACCAAGTTTACTGCTAACGTCCTATTGAATCTCTCAGATATTAATAAGTATAAAAAGACAAAAGTTTATGCATAAACAAACTGAAAATATATATTTAAGAAAAATTGATACATCAACATCTATTATATATTTATCTTACAAATAACAATAATTATTTTTTACGACTATACGAGTTGCCGGTATAACAGTATAAAATTTTGTGGGTTTGTTTTAGACAAATGGGCATAAAAATTTTGGTTACATATGATAAGAATAAAAAAATAATGACAAAAGTCACAAGTAATATTATTGATGATAAGAAAAAACGTAGATTTATTATTCAAACGGTTATTGTTGATGGACGTTTTTGATGAGTTAGCAAACTCACTTAAAAGGTTTGTACGAACCCAAGAGAATACTCTATTATGCTCTTGATTATATATTCTCAACTTTCAGTAATATTATTTTAAAATTGTTCAAAGAACTCGTTTGTAAATTATTTATAATTTAATAAACTTTATATTGCTACTTTTCGTCCTTTCAAACTTTACTTACTAACTACCTCTGTTATTCGTATATATAATTATTAATATTATCTCTACAAAAGTAGATATATATGATAATAAAAATAATAATAATAATATCTCTCATAGCTTTGTCAAGCTCGATTTCTCCCGCTGGTGGTTTTCGAGTTAATAGCCTGTACTACTAAACCTGTAAATTCGAACAATCTAGATAAAATTGCTTTATGAAATACTCATAGTCACTTGCAGAGTGCAGAATACATAATACAGAATACAACATCATTCACACATTCCTTTCCTTGTTTTTTGTTGCTATCAAAAATACCTAATATATATTGCTCTAGATCTAAGTGTATCTTTCATTTTTATTTTAACGTTGTTATATACAATCACCAGTTGTTGAGATGCATTTATTAACTGCAACAACAAAAAAAAACATTATTTACCTGTTAATTTTTCTGTCATATACAGAACGATATAACTTTTATTTATTGTATGTTATATTAATCATCTTAAGTTTTTTATAACAACTATGACCTATTTTATAGAATTTTTACAAGTCATCATAAAAATTATTATTTCATTTTAATTTCAACTGTTAACATCTAAGTGTAAATATATTATACTTTGTTATTTGTTATATAATATCTTAAAAAACATGTAAATAAAATACACTAATGCAAAAAATTAAAGGAGCAGAAAAATTTTTTAAATTTTTTAGTGATTTTTGGAAGGCTGTAACTTGGTGAAAAATGATCGTATCGAGATTTAAAAAAAAAACATTTTACAGCTTGAAATCTCTAGTTTTGGTGCATTTTACTAAAAAACCAAAAAAAGTCATTTTTTTGTGCTTACTTCTAATGGATGTTAAAAATAAAAAAAATTTTTTTTTTCAAAAAATGATGACAGGGTCTTGTAGAGAATTTATTCCAGTTTTCAACGCCGCCCTTTAACTTTCTGTGCGATCGTTGGTACCTGAAATATCGATGATCAAAGCCAAAAGGATCATTTTCTGTTTGAAGGCTGATATCTCTGCGACAAATCGTCCTACGAGGTTAAAAAAAAACCAAATTGAAGCTGAATAAATTTGCTAAACGAACTATGCATTCGTTTAGTTGAAAGAATTTTTTCGCGGTCCGTGGGCTCTTCGGAAAAAAAAAAAAAATTTTTTAATTTTTTGTCTCGCGGTATTTCTCATGTTTGCGCAATAACCGGAGCTTTTAAAAAATTTTGAAAAAAATGCACCAAAACTAGAGATTTCAAGCTGTAAAATGTTTTTTTTTTAAATCTCGATACGATCATTTTTTACCAAGTTACAGCCTTCCAGAAATCACTAAAAAATTTAAAAAATTTTTCTGCTCCTTTAATTTTTTGCATTAGTGTAGTTAAGCACTTTTTTTTTTTTTTTTTTTGCTGATGATGGTAATAATAATAATAATAATAGTAATAATGGGTTTTTAAAATTATTATTTAAATCTGAAATTAGTATTTAATATGGTATATATTGTGTAATAAATACTGGAAAAAGCAATATTCACGTTTCTCTTATTTCACCGAGTGTCCATTCTACGATTCCAATCGCGAATTCTAGAGGGTATTCCACTCTCGCGTGAACGCAATACTAATTGCGGTTTTCCCCTAGTCATTGTGCACGTATCCGTATTTCGACAAACGTACAATGAGACTAACTTATACCAACTTTTTTTTTATTTTATTTATTTATTTTTTTCATTACTTTTTTTTCATTTTTAATAGGATATTCTTTGACGAGCAATCTGTGTTAAGTTGTAAAGCTTTATCTGTAAAAAAGCTCTCACTCAGTATCAATTCCACAAAGTATACTATAAAGTATTTATTTTATTTTTCACACCAACTTTACAATAAATTAAATCGTATTTTCAATCTAAATAAAAATAATAATAAGAACAATAATGCTTAATACTCGTTAGTTGTATACCATAATGTAATTAATAAGCAGGCGATAAATGCTCATAAATATATATATTTAAATAAGATAAAAAATATATTTTATGTGTTCCGGAATGTGCATAAAAAAAATAAATTTAAAAGTCAATGTGCATTCAGAATGCGAATCATCTGTATTACAAAGTTCCTCTTATCTTAGTATTTTCCATGGCAACGTTACGTGATGTCGCGAATAGAGAAAAATTCAAGATTATTTTTTACTACACAGGTATCATCATTTTTGAATACACTGACAATTCTATGGTCACGTTCGATACAGTTCTCTGTTCTAACTCCTACAACAAATTTTATATATTTTGTATTGAATACTATAGCATTTGAGTACAAATTTAAATATTATATATTCTCGTTGAAATTTAACATGATCTATCTCAAATTTCATATTTTTAGTATAATCATCATCATAATAACTAAAGAAACATTATTAACTTATGACTTGTATGATGGTTTTAAAGTTTGTGTACGAGGTTAATAGTGATTATGATAAAGATAAAGACTAACTCATATATACTTGATAATCCGGTAAGTAAAGAGTAACTGGAAATTAACCTATTTAAGTTATTATCATTATTATCACTCAACTACTATATATATAAATGAAATTTTTTTAAATACTTTACTCCATGATAAACAATTAAATTGAAAATAAATAATGGTTTGATATAAAAGTAAGAAAAATAAAATAATAATTTAGGAAGAGATAAAAAATATTTGTTGATTAAAATAAAGTGAAATTGCAAGTCGTAAGAAAATATGAAAATGTAAATGTATGGTGATAATTTTTCAACGGTAATTTTTTTCTGGCTCGTTACATTCACTCAGCCTAATGAATTGCTTAATTTATTTTCAGAGATACTCTATATAAATCAGTCCAGACCAGATTTTTTACGTCTGGTAATGTCGAATTACGACTACTGATTCATTTTAAAATAATTATTAATGTCACTTGAATCAGTAGTAATTTTAAATTCAATTAACATTCAAATTCAATTTATAGTACTTTTTAGTTTAAATTTCAATAATTTTAGAATTAAACTTTATTATGGGTGAATTTATTTCAATTATCATTGTTTAATTCTATTTCCGTTACTGAATTAATTCCAATCACTTAAAAAAACGAAAAAAAATATATATATATATAATGATAAAAGTTATAATTAAGAAATAAAAATCCAATTGATTTGTTAAATAAAAAGAATATGTACTTATTTAATTTTATTAAAATCCACGGATCCTACTTTGGTTTCTCATTAGAAAGTCACGGAAATCTTCTTGAAACTAAATATAATAGCTTCGTAAAACTTTTCTCAGCCAGTGTACGCTCTTAGCTCTCGACAAAAGTCCTTAAAGAGATTTCTTAATTGAAGCCAGCTATCAGTGCAGATATCGAATATGAAAACTTAACAAATTATATAGATATATATACATTTAATTTTTACGTTCTCTAAATGGTATTTCAATTAATTAATTTATAATAAATCAACAAAAAATTATTTTCTTAATTTTTTTTATTTTAAGTATAACATTGATAAAAAGCATTATAACAAGATTAAGAGGTAGTAAATACTACTGAAGTATTAAAAAAATTTGAAAGAACAATGTTAGAGACGAGCAATGTCTCATCGGTTCATCGGTTACAGTGGATCCATAATTTCATTGAAAATTCGCAAACGTCGCAAACCATTAAACACGTTAATGCTTCACGCGCTTACTTTTTATATATTTATATATGCATATAGATATAATAAGTTGAGCTGAAGAGGAAGAGAGGTGAGACATGCTGGCCGACGGCCAACCACCACCGCAAGCCCAAGCCCACTCATAATGAAAAATAGAAAAATACAGAAAAGACTTCTACTATATATATCTATAGATAATATAAGTGAGAAAAGAAAATAAGTGATAAAAAAGTTGAACGTTTGGGCCTTAACCACCGTCACCATTGCTGCTTCTACCACTTAAACTTTTATTTTTATTCTCTAAAAAGTAATCATGGTTAAAGAACCGTTTATCATTCGATATGTTGAACCGGCATAAAATTTAACCGTGTTAAATTATTTCAATGGATAAAATTGCCTGGTCAAGACAACTTTGACTATTTTCAACTAAAAGTTTTAACGCCTCTTTCAGTTATTAAAGTGACACAAAAAAATGGTTTTTTTTATTCCTAAAAATAATTACGATTTAACAAAAAAGTAACGAGGAACACATTAGTTATATTTATCAAATATATGATTAGCAACTAGCAGATATATTATTTATTTTATTCAAATATTAAATATATTCTAGGGTATTATTTCTATATGCAGTGTATAATAGACAAATTATAATATACTCCCGGGTCAAAAATAAAACTTGATTTAGACTTGGTTTACCAAGTCGAAATTTGGAGCCGTTTTTCACAAGACAAACTCGACTTTTTTACGGAGGTATGAAATATATTAAGTTTTCGCCTTGGTTTAGACTTAACTGGCTTACTTAGTCACGATTTAAGACGAAAAAGTTGAAATCAAGTCGAAATTCACTTGGTTCAGACTTATTCGACTTAAATTATAAGTCGAAAAAGTCAGAACTAAGGTGGAATAATTTTTATATATTAAGGCGAAAGTAAGGCGAATAAATGACTTTTTTTCGACTTGGTTTAGCAAGTCAAAAGTAATGTGAATGACTATCATGCTCAAAGTAAAGACGAATAAGTTGAAACTAAGATGAAAAAAGTTCAAAAAGTTGAAAAAAATTAAATTTAAGTCGAAAAAGTCGAGATTTTATCAAAAAATCGTCGGTAAATCGATAACTTCAAAAGAAAATAAGGCGAAGCGAGCCTAAATCAAGTTTTATTTTTGACCCGGGCTATTACAATTGAAATAATTTTTACTATATAAACATATCTATTAGATTGAGTGATTGGTGATACAAAGTACGTCTCTTGAACTTATTACGGTGACTATATAGAAGCTAACCAATTATTCACCAGACAATAATAAAAATAAAAACTCGTTAATTTATCTTTTAGAAAAGATATATCGAATAAATAACAAAATGAAAATAATAAATAAATGGGTTTTGTTATTACTTTATAGGTAAAATTACATAAGGCTTTTTGCCTTACGTGCTTAAAAACTTTGGAATCGATCGGTTTTCTAAATACTCTGGCTGATATAAAGGAGTAATTCTAGTCCAGCATTGAGAATACAATTTGGTTTCTATATATATATATTTATGTGTGTATCAAGTGTATTGCCAGTATCAACTCGATTCGACGTAGAAAAAGAGTGTGGTACAAGAGGGTGATAAATAACTCGGTGGTAGAAAACTACATTGTTTCGTAGCAATTCGATGGAAACGAGGATAAAAAGAAAATATTGTTATGGATAGCTTTAGTTTTTTTGTATTTTTTATGCACCACGAATAAGGTCAATGTATATATATATATTTATATAATAAAAATTATGAGGCTTTATCCACTATAAATGGACTTAAAGTAACTTTTATAAATATATTAATATGGAAAGATGTTCTGGCAAATATTTAATTTATAAATTAATATTGATTACTAAATATCCGTGCATAAGTACTTGAGTCAAAGTTATATTTACAGGAGCGATAAAATCAAAGACATCATTACGACTAGATCTCTCGGTTGTTGATACTGCTGATAATGTTGATAGTGCTGGTAATGCTGGTAGTGTTGGTAAACTGATATAGACTATTCAACTGCGTATCACTTTGACTTCCTTCTCTGAGCAGTAAAGACGGGAAACGATGACGTGGAAGTTAAGTTTGATATCATGCGTGATAGAATCGTACTTTCTTCACTACTTATACTACTCACTCCATGGATTCAACTATTTATCTCTCTATCTCTCTATCTGTCGGTCTTTCAATATTTTACTTATAAAATATATAGACTATATCCGTGTATATTTATATGCATTATTCATTGTAGATTCTCACTGCATCTTTCTTAACTTTTACTTTATATATTATTATTTTTTTTTTTATATAATATTTTTATATATATTTTTTTATATATTATTTTTTTTTTTCATTTTCATTATTATTATAAAAAAAAAATTAAATAAGTAAATGATGTATGTAAGTTGTTTTTCGTGAAAGTCGCGATTAGAATTTTCTAACTCCCCACTAAGAAAATCTGATGCGATTATCGAACAATTCGGGCAGTTATTGTTTTCCCTACGATTTTGAAAAATCGAAATTTCAGTTAATGTCGACGTTTTGAGATCCAAGAAAGCTATTTTACAAATAGCAAACCTCGAAAAAAAAATTAATTTTTAAAAAATTTCTTTCGCTAAAATTCGTTATAACAAATAACAAATGTTAGTGTTGTATAAAGCTTTTCCTAAAACGAACATAGTTATGGAGTACTCATTCGAAGGGAATTTAAAATAACTAAAAATATATGAATATATTATTTTTAATAAACTGTTGAAAAATATATATTGTTTCATTTTTTATTTACTATCGATCGTATATTAAATTTGCAAATATGATTCCTTTCGTCAACGCGCATTATTCCCGACATATTTTCCATATACATCTTTATTTCATGAATGTATACGAAAAATCGGATCGTCTTTAAATGCTTATAGACGTCGTCCATGAATGCTCTGAATAAAAAATCAGCTTTTCACGAAAGATACAACACAAGTCAATTCTTACCTAACTTTCATTCTATTCTCATAACTATTACATTAACTATTGAAATATATTCTACTAGATAGTGAAATGCATGAGTATTCTTATTGTTATATTACATGGAGACGTTAGTTTACAATCGCAACCAAATAAAAAATAAATTATACATATGAAATACGAAACAAAAAAAAAGCAACTCACAATATACTAGTAAATAAATTCGCGTCTCTAATTAACATTCATGTGTTCATATACTTAGAAATGTCATTAAAACTTTAATCAACAGAACTGTTAATTAAATTTTATACCTCTATACAGCTATTGAATAAAAGGAAATAAAAAAAATTTAATACTACACTAATTAATATTTTTTTTTCTTTCCGAATAATTGTAAAAATGATATATTTTAAATTAATTATTCGAATACATTTCTTTAAATAGTCTAAAGTTATTTATAAATATTAAAAGGTTCATTTAAACATTTAAACTACATATTCCACAAGTATTAAGTTCAAAGTTGTAATTAACTATCACGAAGTTACAAATTCAGAAAAAAAACTTTGTCAGGTCGAATTCAAGTAAAAACTCAAATAGAACGGAGGAGAAAAAAATAGTCATCAGGATCTCTTGTCGAGTGAGTCAATAGCTTCATCAAATAAAATAAACTAATCTTTATTAATAGTAATTGCATTTAAATTAAGAAATACTATTAATTATTGATGTTATAATAATAAAAGTTTTAATTTAAATTATCAGAAAAGTATTTTTTTAATCAGTTAAAATAAATTTAAGGTATGATATGTACACACTGATAAAAAAAGTATTTATTTCATTGGAAAATTTTTATTTTTACAAATTTTTTTTATAGTTAGTCATTTTTTTTCCATCTACGTTCAGATTAAATTAAAATTTTTTAAACTAAAAAAAAATAATTTTCCTTAAGCTTTAATGTACTAAATCCTTCTTTTTTACTTGTTTTTTTTTCCTATCATTCCAATTCGTGCAATCGTCAGTGATTGAAAGGTGAGATTTGAAGGATAACGATTCACTGTAGGGGTGATTGATCAGCGCGTGTGTGGTTATCACGAAAAACGGATTGTTAAGCACCCAAGTCCACAATTTTTTTTTATTTTGTACGTCAATTTCGGCTCAATGCTTTTTTTTCACTCTCTTTTGCTTTATACCATTAGTTTAGTGAATTAATTGAAACAACAATATGTGGATGTATCATTATATTATTAAGCAAAGGTATTTATTAGTTAAGTAATGAAATAATGAAATGATGTAATCAGCATTAATTAACATCAACTAACTCATCACGCATCGCAGTCCGACAAACAAGAAATTTGGCTTAAAGGTATAATTACGCAGATTTGATTATTGGATTTGGATTCGTTTACATGGGATGGGGAAATAGCTATTTCGTTCGGCTAAACCAGTATATTGCTGATTGTAAGTTGATAATGTAATTGCATACTATTGAATATTAACAACTTAAAAATAACGGGGCGCGTATTTCACTGCCGTGATGCAGAAATGTATTAACAACTTAAATATACCAATTCGGTAAAATATTAATAAACAAACCAAATATGAACAATATTAGGGGAGACCGGGGCAAGACGGCTCACCTAAGCCGGTTATTATTATTTGTGGCTTTTAACCATCAAGTCGATTTACTCTTGTCCAACTTGAACTCAATTCACCAAAATTTTGGTGAAGCTCCTAAAAAAAAATTTTTTTTTTTGGGGGCAAGACGGCCCCCTCCGAAAAAAAATGAAAAAAAAAATTTTTTTTTTTTAATTGTAAAAAAATTTCCCGCGTAACAAATGTTTATATTTTTCTCTTTAACAACTGTATCTACTTTAATATTACTCGAAATAACCTTTTTTTATATAATACGAGTCATTTTTTCACTTCTGTAGAAAATTGATTAGTGGTTTTTTTAACTTTTTCAAATGCTCTATTTTAATTCAAATCCATATAATTAACCAAAAAATGATATTTCTATTAAATTAATCATGACTAGGTTATAATACTATGAAATACATTTTCTTTTAGAATTTTTGAGTGGTTCATTTTGCCCCAAGTTTCACGTATCGGGCTAAAAATGAGTAAATAATCTAAATTTGTGATAATCAAAAGAAAACAAGAAAAAAAAAATTTTGGTTAATTTTTGAGGTGGGCCTTCTTGCCCCAGGTGGGCCGTCTTGCCCCGGTCTACCCTACACTGGTTCTAATTTTAAATCGGTTACTACTGTCCTAAATAGATCAATATCTACTTTGTTAATTCTTCTCATCAAGTCTAGATTACAAAGCAAAATCAAGGGTTTAATTTTAATTTCGGTTGAAAAATGAAGAAAACAAAATTTTTTCTTCATCCACTAGTGTTTAAAATAAAAATAAGGTCATATCCACACCTTTTTTTTGTCCATGTACACTTGAAATTTTTTTTCTTTTCTATGTCTTTTCTTTTTTCTGTTATTATTATTACTATTCTTACAAACAACAACGGCCTAGTATTTCTCGTTGATACCTAAGTCTTTATAAACATTACTCAACTGTTGTTCAGACGTGACGAGCTTTTCTTTTTTCTCGCCATTTGACGACTAAATAAAAATAATGAAAAAAAAAAAAGAAAAAAAATGACAATATAAAGTGCAATTGCTTAACATAAAACTTTCTTTTGTATTATAATATTTTATCTAAACAGTCTCATTAAAAGAAATAAAAAAATTAAATTAAACTTTTCAGATATAAGAAAAGTGCAAGTTTGATATTTTTTTTTTTCATATATTCTATCGTTAAAGTACCAGCACATATATCGAACATAAAAAAATTTCATAACCATACAATAGTGTCATGTACATTGAAAAAAAAATATACGTACGTAGTTAAATACAACAACGAAAGATTGTAATGAATTTTTTTTAACTTTAAATTAAATCTTTTATGTTTTTGAAAAAAAAAATAATTAATAAAGCAAGCTCTATGTTTTCACTCGATTTCTGATATATAATACAAGTTTTATTATCTTTTATAGTCTCTCAGATTTTTATAATAAAAAAATTGACATTCAGTGATTTTACTTAAAATAAACGGTAAATAACTTGCGAATTGTAAAAGCTGAAGAAATGAAAACTAAGGATTACACTTTGTTAAAAAGTTACCATAAAAATAAAAAATAAAATAGAGTATGCTATCACTCTCACGAGACTTGTTTCCTACTCATCTAGCTCATCCTCCACTTTAACCTCCAATCCCATTGATTCGATGTGTACGAGACAAATAAAAAAGCAAATAAAAACTACTCGGAGCTCATTCAATGTGAAGAGAAAAGTTCACTATTCATTAGAATAATCTACACGAATTTTATATACAAATAATCGGATGTAAAAATAAAGAAAAAACTATATAACAATAATAATATAAATAATAAAAATAGAAAAAAAAATAAACAGCCGGAAAAATTTGAATCACATGTTGATAGCTATTTTTTTTTCCATGTTGTTATTTTTGTTCATCTATTTACCTCTCCATTACCTGAGTTTACGTTTAATATAAAAAATAATAAAACGCTTGACTAGTTTGTAATGTACATATACTACTTTCAATTTAAATACAAGATATTTATCAAAAAAAAACATTCATTTAGTTGAAAGAAAAAAAAATGACTAATAATATTTAACTTTCGGTTCCGGCTATGAAAATTTTTAATTTTCAAAGAAAAGAAAGATATTGATTTCGGACAACAATACGAATGGCTGGAAAAAATAAATTTTTCTATAGATATAGATATAGTGGTTTTCTATATCAATAAATTTGCAGCATCACTGATCATGATTATATCTTAGTTAATTGCTAGTTAGGTCCTGCCGATAATAGCTTGATTCTCATCCTATACGAACACTCTACATCTGCTCTCCTGTATTAAGCAATTTCCACGTCACATTATTATTGACCGAATCGCCATATAGATAGCTTACAGTTTACAGCTTACAGCTTACCTTTGTAACATAACCCGTATTTTAAAACCCCAACTATCCATGTTTACCATTAATAGCCACAAACAAACTATAATATCTGATATAATAGCTCTTTGTTATTTTTATATTATTAAGAAAAAGTAAAAAAGTGGATGGAAGTGAAAACTCTGCATAAAGTAGTAGTAGGTGAGTATTAGTCTGAATAATTAGTTATCTAAGCCGAGTATTCAAACGTTATGCAGAGTTGTAGTGCGATTAGAATATTCAAACGATAAAATTTTCGTTGTCTGTTATCAAGTCCCACTTTTCAGTCTCTTCTTCCTTCGTTTTGCTTCCTTTATTCTCAATTCACATTTGCACAAGGAAGTATGATAAACTCACCTTTGGTAGCCATACAAACACACACACACACACACACACACACACACACACACACACACACACACACACACACACACACAATTACTCTTGTGGGTGTGTTGTCGTTGTTGCTGTAGTAGGTGAATGATTAAATTTATCCTAACATTGGACTGTTTTTATTCGTTTTATCTGGCACACACATCTTTAAAGTTAAATGAAACGAAACAAAAAAAAGATTCACTGTATTATTTATTACGTTTGAAATAAAGAGGCTGTATTTAAAAAATACGGTAAAGTAAATCTGCATTTATCTGTAATACTACTACTATATAGCTATTTTATCTAATATAGTATTTCGTTTTTGTTTGTTTCTGTGTGTAAATTATAAAAAATAAAGTTACATGAATTATCAAGTCGTGCGTTGTGTTACTGAAGCTGTCAGTAATAGTAAATAATAACAATGCAATTTTTACTTAATTTTTTGTTATTGTCATCAGTATTTTAAAAAATCAATTTTGAATTATGTTGCATAAGTCAATACTTGATTATATTTCATCAAATTATAAAATATATATTAAGAATATGATCTGTAAATATAAATTAATATAATTTATGATTTATTTATTACACTGATAGATATTTTAAATAATAAGTATATTACAGTAACTCATGACTATCATTTATCGATAAAAGCACTGGTGGAAAGCTTTTTCGTCTATACCCTGGATGGTAGATGAAGAAAAACAATTTATATAATATAAACTGTTGGTACAAAAAGAAAGCTCTATTACCGAGTGCTAATATTTCCTCTGCAATCAACTAATAGTAATAATAATATCTTTTAAAGCTTTTGATAGTCCTTCAGTTACTAACCCTTGACTGGTAAAAAGGTTTTAATTTAAATTACTTCTTAAAATTAATTGAAAAAATTGAATTTCCCCACTATTTCCAAGTCCAAAGTATCATCTCATTCATTTAATTTTTTATATAATCGGTGATTGAACATTTATTCACTTTTAGTGAATAATTAAAAAACTTAAAAGTGTTATAAAGTAATTTTATTTATTCAGCAATTGTAAAACCAATGGATTTTAATTTAGCTCTCATATAAATTGAATTGGTTTACGATAAATGGGGCAATCAACGAGCTAGTTTTCGATTCAAACTAAAAAGGGCTTTTGAAATGTACTTTACTTGACAGGAAATATCATCATATCCCAAGTGCATTGAGAACTTTTTTATCTGCTTTAAAATTCCAAATGCCCTCTATTCTTTAAAATGGTTATGCTTTTTTAACAATTTTCGAGTCGATTACTATTTTATTCTCGTATCCATAAAAAATCAATCAATTTTACATTCTTATACTGTATTCTCGATAAAAAAAAAAACGAAAAAAACTTCAATACCATTTATTCCTAATTTATTATTAATATTTTATGCTGACTTGAGTTGTGAAAGATCAATATAGAGGTATTTTGAAAAAAAATTTTTTATTTTTATAAGCAAGTTCGCATGCTCGTTTGTACACTTGATAAAGTAATTTGTATGTATTTAGTCACGATGGAGCTTTCAGCTGTTCAATGGATTTTAGTTTTCGTACTGTACGTTTATACTTTAAACAAAATAAACAAATAAATGGAATTTACAGTTTGTTTTTGTTTTTAACCATACTAAATTAATAAAATGAAAGCTTACAATATTATTATAACGGATACTATTTTTTTTTCTTTTGTTATTTGAAGAAGAATATATACTTCCAATTTACGAGGATTTATAATGCACAGTTTCATATCCATAAAATGCTTTAAACATTTCAAGTGAGCACAACGTTCCAATTTTGCATTCAAAACGCAACTCTCTTAAGAATTCGAGTGCATCTGATAACTAGATACGTAAAATATAAAATATCCATCTTATCTTATTATTATATATATTTTTTTTATTTTTGACAAACACAATTTAATAGAATATAAATGAATGATAATAATAATAGTAGTAATAAAAAATTTTGAATGAAATGAAGAGTTTTTAATTAGTCTAATTCAGTAGATTGTAAAATAAAATGGTTAACTAATGTTGTTGATGATGATGATGATGATGAGATGTATACCCTGTTCAACACACAACTGAATACCACTGTTTGCATCTCTTTGTCTTTTGTGTTTTCCGCAAACTGGTGAAAACGAAAATGTTCCTCTTTAGATTTCCAACCAGTGATTACACATACCTGGTTAATTATCTCAGAATTACGTACGTAAAGCTCAATGCGTTTTGATACAACCATAGAATCAAATCTTTCTGTACTTTTAATTCATTAATTTAACTGATGTATATTATATTTATTTATTTATTTATTATACATGATCCACAACATTAATTCGTATTGGGAAATTCCACTTTAGTTGTTAGTTATTATTTTTATTTTTTATAATCTAATTGAATGATAAAACTAGATGTTTGTAATTAATCAAGTGGAAATATCAATTGTCGTGGTAACAATGGTATAGAGAATTGATGTGCAAATTCTATTAACCACAAATAATAGCTAGCTAGGGCAGTGAGCAATTGCATACTATAGTATCAAATTGTAATATAATGTCATAAACAGAAGTGGATTTAAATTGTGACATATTGCTGACTTAATTATTCTGTTATAATAAGTTTGATGATTTTCGAATTTAAATAGTTTAACGTTTAATCTACAAGCGCGTAATTGTTGGAGAAATTAAAAAAAATTAAGTGAAAGATTAAATAACAATTGAGATTCATATCTGCGACAATATTCAGTTCCAATGGTTTAACATTCGTTATCATTTTGATCACGTCTTCATACTGCTCGTGATTGTCGAAAGTTGGTTGCAAGCTGCATAAAGAATCTCATTTTATATAAAGTTTAAACACTTTTTTCAGTTAAATTAAATTGATAAATAAAATAAAATTTTAATTTTTCATTCATTTGTATTTTTTTTGGGGAGTAAGTCGAGTGAAATTAATTTAACAAGCTAGAAAATATTTGGATAATTTATAATGAATTTAAAAAGTCTTTGGTTAGATGTTTGTTGCTGTATACACTAGTTTGGAAGCATAAGAAGTAATGAGCAAACAGATCGATGAGATGAATTTCTGCATTAACGTTGAGCTCTTGACTAGATTTTGCTATTCACGATAAATTACCCACAGTAAAGAAATAATAATTAATTTATTTTATTTCTATTTATACACGGAAAGATAATTATGAGAACTTTTGTCATGCATTATGGGAATAGCTCCCATAATGGTATAGGAATTGTACCCAAACTATTATAGGGATAGTTCCCATTTTTCTAGGATTTCTCTTGGATATTCAGAGAAATCTTCTGGAAAAACTCTAGGACATAAAAGTGAAGAAAAATAATTTTTTCTTCAAGTACCGAGCCCTTGGTCCAGATTTTCCATAGAATGGTCATAGTTCCTATGTTGGTATAAGAAAATTTTTATAGAATTATGGGAACCGTTTCCATAATTTTCTTTCCGTGTATAGATAATAATAATATATAATTAACTCATTCAATAAAGTGAAAATTCTTTACTTGACAATATAAATTACTTCAAGATTTGAATTTTTTTTTTACTATTTATAGGAAAACATATAAGTAAGGAGAAAAGTTTATAAATGGTCAGACATACTGAAATCATTATTTCTTCAACTCATAAGCTAAATATTTAAAAAAAAAAATGAAATTAATTAAAAGTTTTTAAAATTTTTTTGTTTAAATAAAGTTTACTACTGAATAAACGATTGACAAAGTTAAAATAAAGTAATTTGAATAAGAAAATTTTTTAGTACATCATTAGCGTGGATTATTAATCTGACGAGTGTCAAAAAGTTGAGAGGAATTTATACTTAATTTTTTTTTATTATCTTGAGTATAGAGAGTATATTAAAAATATTTGAATGTAGAGATTATTTTGTTTGTCGCATGTTGAATGTCAAATCTATCGAAGCTGCTACGCATGGTATATAAGAGCTTACGTCCAATGCGCCACCCCAATGAGTTCCTTCTAGCTTCGAGCACGTGGGTGGTAGTAGGGAGAATTCCCCAACTTTTTCCTCTTCAACCACTCAGTTAACATTCAAACGTTATACCATTCGCAACTTTTTATATTACGTCTACTTGTTGTCTTAAATTTATTGACAATTTGTTGTTTTTTATCATATCATTATTATTGTCTAAATTATTCATTTTCTTAAATTTAGTGTAAACTCTAGAATTATTTTATTGGTAAGTTTTATTTTATTTTTATTGTTTATTAAAAAATTAACAAAAAATATTTAATTGAAAAGATAATCCTTGAAATTTCATATCTATAGCATGTTAGTTAATTAATTTTATTTTCTCTAGTTTTTTTATGACTCTTAATTACAAGTTATTAATAAAATAATAAATTCATCATTTACTATATTTATAACAAAATTTTTATTAAATATATTTCAATTAATAACAATTATTTTAAAAGTTGTTCATTTTTTTGTTTTTTTGTAAACAAAATTTTTTTATTAATGATAAAATGGGAACCCTTGAGATTCAGTATAAGAAAAAGTATTCAATCATATTTCTCATGAGAGATATTATTTTTTTTTTTTTGTAGACATTCATATTTATCTTTCTCTACCTTATTCTTTTAAACTGTAATATTTTATTATATTTCAATGTCAATAATAATGCTACTATTTATTTTCTAATTGTGAATTAATAAAGTTATTGAGATAACTGACATGCTCAATAAAATGTCTGAAACATAGGTCAAGCTTTTGATTATTCCTCAAACTTGATATTCTCTTTACTGTCCCTGCTTCAATAGAAACATGTTATCTATCAAAATCCTTTAGCTTCTTTATTTTATATATGTTTAGTTAATAATACGTTTGACGATCAACATTTTTTTCAAACGTTTTTTTTTAACTTTAATTATTAATTTAAATTTATACATAGAAAATTATTTCGAAATTCTCGATCAGGATTAACGTTAGCAGCATAAAAAAAATGTACAGGTTCAAAGACAGTTTAGATGAAATAAATTTTTCGCTCAACTTTGGTATTATAATAAAAATTATTAATAATTTTCAACGTTTGGACAATTTTATTATATTATTGTTTATTTATTTCTTTTTTGACCAATTATTAAAAATAAGATTTTTTTAAACACGTTTGTTGTTTCTGTTGGCTGATACTTTTTAGGCTTACTTAATATTCATTATAAAGTATTAGAAAATAAAAAAAGAAGATAAGGGTTTCCTTTTTACTATTTTGAATTCTTTTAATATAAATTATAACTTGCAACTAATTAAAATAATTAAAAACAATGTTTCATTTAAAAGATAATTAAAGTACGGTATCATTAATCATGTAGTTTTTTAGTCTCCAACATATACTTATCCGATAAATCAACTGTCAAGGATGTTGAGTCATTGTCTTATAACAGATTACCGGTGTCCGAAAATCTAAAGTCGTTTCTCGTCAACGTCATCCACACTTTATCTAATGTATCGACTTATACTTGTTGTTAAATGTTTAGTTATCGTTAATCGTTAAATCTCGATGTTGAATTTACGTAAACATGACCTATAATCTATTATAATTTACAAACAGATATAGATAGTTGATTGATCATGTCGAGTGGGCTTTGATCCCAGAAACGATGTTATCGACAATACCAATCATGAGAGCTGTCTGTTTCAAATCAGCTTCAATTATATCATTTGTATTCCAATATATGATAAAATTAATAAGTTTTTAAAAATATAGTCAAAAGTTTACCGAGAGTATCATTAGTATTATCGTGTATTATTTAGTGCTCATAAGTGTAGTCCAATAGTCCCAGTGATTTTTAATAAAATATATGTATATAAATGTCAGGTAAAATACCTATTAGTACCCGATCAGGGAAATAGTACTCGATCACTCCATGTATTTGTATATCTATATTTGGTAAAATCTAATGAATATCGAAGATTAGTCCCAAAAATAAAAAAAATAAATATGTTTTGTAAAATTTTCTCTTATTTCAACATCATTCTATAGTAAAATTGAAAAAAACCACGTAATTATAATTATAATTACTACATAGTAAATGCAATAAAAAAAGTTTTATTACATTAATTGAAGAAGCGAAAAAGCTCTTTTTTAAAATAGCATTATTAAAATTGTTTTTATTTTTTAAAATAATATTTTTTACTAATGAGAAAAACCATTTTTTTCGAAGCTATATAACATACGATGATATTATATTTCAGAATAATAATAATAATAGTGTCAATAAGTAATTTTATAATGGACATGTTGATCATTATTATTTTAAAAGACGAGATTGTTTATTTTGTTCATGAAATACAAGTAAACAAAATTATTTATTTATTAGCAGTTAAAATAAAATATAAATTTTCTTATCAAAAGCCTGTATGAAACAATTGAATGGATTTTTTTTAATTTTATTTTTACAAGTGAAACTCGATAACAAAAAGAAATTCACGACGATTTAATTATTGTAGAAAATAAAATCAACGAAAAAAATATTACCCGAGATAAAATTACGTGCGTTTTCTATTCTTTAGTATTTTGAATTTACAATGAAAAAACTGACTCAGATTTGCGTTTAAGCGATTGCATGCTCACAACAAAATTAAAAATAATATAAATTATTAATCTTAATTGATACAATAGTGATAGTAATTTTGAATAGAACGAGTTTGAATTAGAATTGGTAAACCCGATTGGTATCACTGATTCACATTAAATTTCAATTGCACTAAATACATACATTAGTATTAAATAAATATTTAACATAGTATTTTGTATTCAATTCTAATTAAATTAATAGTTATAATTTATTATATTATCGATTGAGTTATCCATTGAATAAATTTATTTAATTTTTTATTTAGATTGGAAAACTTGATCATTCCATACAAAAGTTTACTAAGCAAGTTAACCCATTCTCATTAAATTAATGTAGATATGTATATATAACGAGTGGTGATAGATATTTTTTAATTAAACTCTATATCCCATAAAAAATTTTAATTTTCAAAGAAAATTCATTTGTTTTCTTTCTTCTTCTTCTTCTTCTTCTTCTTATTCTTGTTTGATGCAGTAGTAGTATCTGATACTATTATTATTATTATTATTATTATTATTATTATTATTATTATTATTATTATTATTATTATTATTATTATTATTATTATTATTATTATTATTATTATTATTATTATTATTATTATTATTATTATTATTATTATTATTATTATTATTATTATTATTATTATTATTATTATTATTATTATTATTATTATATGGTGAGTTGATTCAGTTGTTAGTCTCTTGGGTTGCCTCGACTTTAGAATGTAAAGGTTGATGCACGTTCACACGGTTGTCTTGCTCTTATATTCTCTCCTCATTTCCAAACTCTCGGTTAGTTAGTTTCTAAGGTGTATTAAACCAGCCAAGTACCAACCGCAGTAATTATACAAGTAAACTTATTCACTGGTGAAATGTTTATTCGACCACAAGTTAGCCACTCCAAGTCGAGTATAGTCTAGCTTACTCTATAAACGGTATCACTATACATCTATTTAATTTATCTATGCACATCATATTCCCAGATGCTTCCAGGTATCATTAGCCGTTGCTCTTATTATTCAATCTAATACCATATCCCGACAAAGTTATACTACATTTCATGTTACCATCATTAATTATCATTTCAATTCATTACTTCATTCCATTTTTTTTTGTTTTCATAGAAATTTGAGAATTATTAATTAATTACAAGCTTTCATTGTGATTATTAATTTTTATGGCAGTATGATGATAGATTATTTTCAACATGACGTAAAAAATTAAGACAAAAAAAGAAAAAAAAAATTGAATATATTTAATATGAAATTTCGTGTTTTAAAATATCAACTAATGAACGGAATTCCGCTCTCTTCTGTAAAAGCTCGAGCAATCTCTTGACAGAGTATGCTTATGGGTAGTGAATAGAGAACTAGGGAATGTATACATATATATACATGAATATATAAATTCCGTCAGATAGATTAAAACTCAACGCTGTACATAAAAAATATAGATGTATACATCTAATCGTTGTGAAAATCTGTGGCTCTCATTTACCGACATTAAGATTCATGTACCACCAATATTCACTCATTCATTCGATGACTTAAACAATTCCACTCCTGGTACCAAAAACAAAACTTAAAATCGATGTATTTCAAAGAAATTTTAAAATAATGAATTTAAAAAAATGATTTACGGAAAAAATAAAAATCTGATTGAATTCATTCTTAAAGAATAAAATATGTAGATATATGATATATATTTATATAAAAAAATCTACTAGAGTAGCTATAGTTGTACTAGTTTTTCTTTTTTAACAATGTGTTCTTTTGAGAATAAAGAATAGCGCAAAAAAGAAAAAAAAATATATATATATATATATATATATAATGCTACTAAATATTTAATACTATTCATTGTGACAAAGAACTAGTAGCTTGGAGAAAAGTTGCTTGAGCATTCGTTAGTTTTATATCTCTTGTGTTCTTACATATTGTATATCCTTGAGTGAAATATGGAGAAAATTCAATTCATACGTTTTTTTTTTATTTTTATTCCCTGCTTTCACATTATTTTCAAATTAAGTCTTGAAAATAAAATTCATTTATCTTTATTCTTATATTTTTTACTTTTGTTCATTTTTTATAGTAATTATAAAAGATTTTATAACGTTTTTATTTTTAAATAATTTTTTCATCATAAAAGATTGTTGCGCATAATTTTACAATGTTCAAATTTTAGTACCACAGTCATAGAAATTAAAAAGAAATGATAAAAATTACATAAATACTATAAAATTATAAAAGTTGCAGAAGCCTTTTCTTATCACCAAGTTAGAATACCAAAGTTTAACTGAGCAACCAGTAGAACATGCAGCATTGTACGCCTATTTTCAACATCATCTTGCCGTAGATTGTTTAGTTTAGTTCAGTTAAGTTTAGTTTAGTTTTGGTTTCGGTTTTGGTTTTGTCTATGTCTCTTTCCCTGTGTATGTACTGACAAAAAGAGAAAGAGGAACAGAAGTACGTTACTTGATCTTTAGTTTAGTTTTACAATTCGAGAAGTATAAGAGCAAGCAAGATAACAAAGTGTACTTTATACGAAAAAAACGCAATACACACACACGCGTTGAATAATAACGAGTCCCGTAAGTTTCCTACAAATATAATTTCTTATTCTGATATTCACGCTCCAATATTCTCCTAATTTTACATTTAAAAAGCCTCAAAAATAATGTGGGCTAAAAAAAAAAACAACCGATGGACACACCGAGGAGATGTCCATCAACATGCCATCGAGTTAATAATATCTATGCTAATTAACAGTAATGATCCTCATTGTGAATTATTATTAACTTTTCTTGTCTTCATTTTTATGACATTTCAAACTGATGTGTCGACAATCTTTTATGCTTGACTAATTTCTTTGCCTGTGTGCATCGACTGCAATAAGAAAAAAAAAATGTAACGTCTATTATATAATGAATATAAATTTGAAATTTTTGACAATTATTATTAACTTTTTAAAATCCAACTTTTTATAATTTAGTATTCGTAAATTATACAAATCCACTAGCAGAATGAGTAGAGTGACAACTCTTGCAGGCTCTGTCGCCAAGTAATAAAGTTTACATATTTGCAATTCAGAAATCTACAAGTACATAGAACAAACAGCCAGTACTGTAACAGCAAAACACCTACTGCTTAAAACAAATTAAAAACTAATACTACTATTTCGGGTAATATTAATATTTATAATAACTAATAATTTATACTTTACTTGTAAAAAGTTTTTGTTTAACATTTAAACAAGATTTTATTTTACCGGAATTGGATGGTTATTATCTCAAAATCTATTACGTACTCCACTTATAAATATGTATATACATATATATTATTGTATAGTGACTTTTCAATTTATATACAATTTTATTTATAACATGAAATATTAATAATAACAATACTTGTTACAAAAAAAGAGTTTGCTAAAATAATATTAAATAAAGTATAATAATACTAAGTAAGACATGTCTTGGGTTAGATGTTGAAAATAAAGAAAAAGTTATCGTAACACTGTCGTTTGGTAGTTTACTAAAGTTGATAGCAAATTCAATTCCTATACGGAAATATCGTACTAGTGGTAGAACTAGTAGCTGCATTTCTCTCTCTCTCCCTTACATGTATATATATAAACTTTTGACAGTAATGTCAGGTTCGATAAGCGGATTTCTGGTACTCAGCTACTTGTAATAGCAGATAGGTACCAGTACCAAAGGATCAGTATAGTTGGTTTGATGTAGAAAGGAGTAAGAAGTTTAGTTGTGCAATGTGGAATGAGGAATAACCATATGCAACCATATATATATTTAAACTATACATCTATCTATCTATCTTGTTCATCGTTATATTGCTTGTATAAATTGACGATTAAGGTTCTCTACAGGTACATCAGAAACTGACTATAGAGTAGTACTAGCTATATAGTTAGAGTAGATACTTTATCTGCGAGCTATTGAAAGATCTCAAGTTCGATTATAGTCCATTTGTTTATATGCATATAGCTTTAACTAATTTGGAATTTATTATCATTCCATTTCCAATTATTTATTATAAATTCATATTTTATGAGATCATAAAACGATTTGTAATTATTATTATTTTCTGATATACATATTTTTTTCTTCTATTTTAGCGGAATGATGAGAACGTCTTTAGGAGTTTAGATGCATATAAATCGACAATTTTTCTTTTATGATCCAAATATTCTATTTTATTCAATTGTATGTAGATTTTATACGCTATATGTACACTATTTTGCATTTTATCGATATTCAAAATCAAATTTTAACATTTTCTTTATAAAGTTTCAATTCAATTGAGTAATATTTTACTGTTTTTTTTTTCTTGTTTCCTGAAATTTAGTCTATTTGTTGTAAATTATTATTGCAATTTGACAAAATATTCCATTTTTTTACAGACGATTAATTTATTATATAATAATCTATAATTGTTTGGTATACAAGTAATAATGTCTTTGAGTATGGTTTTATTTTGTGTAATATGACAATATAATTTACTTGATTAAATGTATTTATATATATAAATGCCAGCGTGTACATACTAGAGCCGCGTCGATAGGCGTACAAATTCATTCATGTATGAATACCGGAAAACCTCGGGAAACTCGATTGTATTACATACCATGAATAAAATTCGCTATCGTTTTTAACGTTACATACGGCTATTATATTATTAACAATAGTTATCAATATCGTTTTTGTTTTATTATTTTTTGTTTTGGCTTTTGAATTTGAGTTTTTAAATTTAAATGGCTTTCATGTACGATAAAAAGGCTTATTCAAATATTGATTTTATTTAATTTAAGAGTTTTCGAAAAACTAAAAAATAAATGTTTTTTTTTTGACTTCAATCTTTTTATCGTTGATGTTTTAAAATAAATCTAAACATACGAAAACATCTGATAAGTTAAACTTTTAAACTTTTATAACTTAATTTATCAACAGGAAATTAGCATACTCTATTTCCTGTAGCAAAACTATTAGTTTACTAAAACTTAGTAACGAAATTTTTAAAATTATTTTTATATATATGTGATATAAATATAAATATCATTTTCTTTCCTCATTAATTTTTGTTCCTAAAAGTCTGATAGGGATTTAAATATTTAAAAAACTTATGAAAACTAATTGATATTTTCAATAATCAGAACATGTTTTTCTTCATGAATTTTATTATTATTTTTAATAATAAAACAAATATTTACTTACAGATTATATTTAAATATGTAATTGTGTGGAAAAAGATCAAAAGAAAAATTAATAACAGGGGATGCAAAAATTGAAGGAGGATGTCACTGGGTTCAGTTTGGGAGTTACGGTTATTTTCAGTACTTGCAATAACGACAATAGTAATTGCAAATTATCATCAACGTCATCGCGATAACTCGACCCAACGTACCTTTCAACGAATTGGTGGTGTTCATAAAACTAAATATAATTTTTCACTTGTACAAAGTAAGTTAGACTAGAATAAATAAATGAAAATTTATTATTATTATAAAGTATATAATAAAGTTGAGTAAAGACAAGTGAAATGTGTCTGCAAATAACAGTAGATCAAATGAAAAAACAAGTAGATAACTGCAATTTTGTAAAAGTTGTTTATTATGAAATGTTCTGCTGTAATCAAAAATTTTTCATTATACAATCCTCGTTTGTGTCTATAAAAAACGAATTGACAGTTTTACAGGAGCAGTTTCATTTCTGTCTCTGTAAACACCTGATGAAATTAAATTACTTTTACTGTTATTATCATTAAATTTTGCTATCAAGATAAAATTTCATATATATATTTTTTTTTTTTATTAAAAAAATTAATTTTTAAAAGTGCCATGTTAAAAAATAAATATTAAGTCCTACAATTATAAAAATATTGATTTTATATAACAATGATAAGTATCGCAATCAACCGGAAAGTTTGCAACTGTTGGATTGTATTTTTTTTTTTTTGCCGCTTAACGATGACTTAAAAAGTCTACAGAAACACTGAAATTATTATTTCAAACTGCTAACAATAATGTCAAGTCACAAGCAAAATTATTATTAATGCAGTTTGCAAAAGAAATAATGAAAAAAAAAAAAGTAGAAAAGATTGGCATTAGTTAAAATTGGTATGCTATTCTACCGCACATTAGAGCTTAATGTCTTTTAGGAGACTCCGCATTCATTACCTCCTTGACACTTAAAATATTTTTACTTTATTTTCCACAACTACTTTATTAATTATTAATTTACACTAGCTGCATAATTAATAACCATGACTTATAATTAATCATTAATTATAAATTATACTTTCTTAATTTATTTATTTATATAAATGGTGTTGCAAATGTACATTTGAAAATAATACAGCTCATCAAATTAATCTCAATACTTGTTCTAACTTTGATTCATCTATATATATATGTATTACAAAGTTGATAAAGTTTAAAGCCCTAGGGCAATTTTGAGTGGTTGAAAGCTATAACGCTAAAGTCAGTAGTTTATCGTGTCGCGCCCCATCGAACCGTAAACCTTCACTCCAGAGCACGTACTACACATTGAACGTGTCATTCTCAAATATATATTATTCTCACTCAAGTTACTATTCTAATATTTTTATCTTTTTATCTTTCTGTAAATTGACATCTTTTATTTTATTTAAGATATTTAATAAAATTCATATCGCTAATAGCTCTATGTTAATTTAAAATCTATTTGGTCATAACAATATAAAATTTTTTTCTTAATTAGTAGTATGTATGTGTATATATATATGTTAAAATTAATAATAAATTAGAATCATCTGACCGACAATAATGTGTATAAATGTCATATCCATTTAGTGAAATTGTTTACCGGCATGCACTAAATGTCCACTTTATCCATATAAATATGTATAATACTACGCATTTGTATACATCATCACGACAAATTATTTAACACAAAATTAAATTATTATAATACTTTTTTGCTGTCTACGTCACATGTATTGTAATTTTCACTGAAATCTTTATATTCACTTGATTAATTATTATTGTTATTATTATTATTTCAAGTTATACTAAAATTTCTACTTAAGATACTTAATTCTCATAAACTTTTATGGTGTAGCGGTAAGCAACAAAATGATGACCACTATAAATCTTTATTATATATACCAATATTTTTAGTATATAGTAATTTGATATATGTACTCAGCTGGTGTACTCTATAATAACTATAAAATTTTTGAAATTTCCCTTATTCATATTTTTATGGTAAAACGAAAATTATTACGATACTGGCAAATTTACACACGTACAAATAAACATAGTCAATCTATAGATCGATAGATTTATCTTTAAATTTAATATATATTATTGTTATTATGAAAAATTAATATACAAATAAAGAAGAAAATCAATTCAATAAGTAAATATTTGTAAAAATCCTTCAAATATAGTTGGATTCAATATAAATTTTACTCAAGTATGTACGTGACAGTAAAGTATGAATACAATTTATTGAAAATACTTTATTCCGAACATGAAAATTCATTATTTTTTTTTTATGTTAAACTAATTATATAAATATTTAAATAATCATTTGCATATTTGAAAATTTACCGCCTAAAACGAAACAAAAATAAATTGAAGTATTGAAATTTTTTTTATTTTGTCATGACTGCTTTTGAAAATAATTTTTTTATTACCTGCTGTCAAATATAAAAAGCCCAAATAAAAGTTTAATATTTATTTATAATATTTTAAATTGAATGAAGTAGCTGTGGAATATGATAGAAGAAACTTTTATTTATCCTGAAAAATGAGTTTTCGATTTGGTTAGGAAATGAAACTTTTTAAAAAATGGTGAATGTTATATATAAGAATATATATGGTAAATATAAAATGAAGAAGTAGAAAGAAGAAGAGAAAATGGATCGAGTGATTTTTTGAAATTAGTTAGCAGCAACTATTCTTGGGTTAGGGAATTCTCGACTCAATTCTATTTTTCTCTTTCAACAACGAAATTTCTCAGTGTTAGCAAAAGTTTTAAAGTTAGCATTCCAGTTCGTCGGATATACTGTTTACCCCTATACCTTACTCTTATTTTAAACCGATGATAATTTATCTTATTTTAACTTAGAGGTAAAATATATATCATTACTACCAAGCTGCGAACGAAACTCAAATATTAGTAAAGACAAATTAACATATAAAAAAATATTGAAATAACATAAAAACGTCCGTCAAGAGTTGTAATCCGGTAAAGAGCGGCTTAGATATATATCTCTTTAACAAATGATCTTGCCAAGATGTGTATTTATCACGTGAAAAAGGTTTAAGCTTGAATTGCTCGAGAGCCAGTAGAGCTAGTAAAGCTGGTAAACCTGTGAAAAGATGAGGAAAAGCAAGTTTCTGGTGGTGCTTATATCGCATATATCTTTTATATCGTGGTACAGAATAGTCGAGCTAAGAATATACACCAACCTAACTTTCTATTCTTCCATCTTCTATCTTTCTTCTCTCACACTCGCACTAACACTAGACTGGACGTAAGTGCTAGGTGTTCACTTAACGCCACCTTAATCATTTTTACCCTGTCTCTTTGTTGTAAAACTAAATATTATTCCAAGTTATTTGATACTAAAAGATAACGTTAGCTTTGACATTAAATAAATAATCGGTTCATCACTCGATCAAGATAATTTAACTTTTCTTTATTATTCAAAAAATAAATCACTTTTTATTTTATTCAATTTCATATAATATATAAGTATTAAATTATAGTCTTCCTATATTTTTATTCCAGATAAAAATTATGATTTAAATGTAAAAGAGAATGAAAAAAATAGAAACAAATCATAAACAAAAATCTAGTGAAAAACGCATAAACGAACGCAAGATATAACGATCGAGTATCAAAAAGATTGAAAGCTCGTATTAAAGACTGTCAATGCGGATTTTCCGTCACTCCCGGATCAATTACTTTCATGTTTCATTTTTATTTATTTATTCTTTTTTTTTTTTTTTTTTTTTTTTTTTTTGAATTTTCCATACCTATATACAAGTTAAAAGTCGTTAGCTCGTATGTATGCGAATGAAAAAAAAAAAAAATACTAAATAAATAAAAAAAAAACATGAACGTGTATTGACTCATAAATTGGTGAGAAAAAAAAACTCCATAGACCAATTGCAATAGACAATCGATATGCATCTAGGTATAACATGCGTATTAATAAAATTCAAAAGCTATTTTGTGTTTGATATTTACGTGTGGAATTGTTATTTTGCTATTAATTTATTTGAAAATATTTAATATTTCGAAAATTTCAAAGATTTTGTCGTGTTTAGATTACACATGACTTATTACTTATCTCAGGTTTATATTATTTTTAAAATTTATTAGCTTCCTTAAATTTTTTTTACAATCGATAGGTTCCATTGGCTTGGTTGTTGAGCCACTCGGTTTTATATATATACGTATTATACGTCTTCGTAAATCCCTGTGAGAGACGATTTATTATAAATTTTAGAGATCAAGTACGCCATGGGCAGTCGACTTTTTATCGGGTGACTAGAGGTTTAGCCAGCTATAAATTTACGTTAGCTTATAGTATCACATATGTCCTTAACAGAGAGTATCACCTACGACAAATATATATTTATAAATAATCATCAAGCTAAACATGAATTAAATAATAAATTATCAAATTTATATTAGAGTTTTTTTAAAAATTAAATACAAACTATACCTTGTTTGTATATTATTATCTCATTCTTTTGAATAAGTAACGAAAGAAATAATAAAATATAAAAATAAAAAAATATATATATGATGCTCGTAATGCAGAAAATATTAAGTTCTATGCTCTGTTTAATTTGTACAGTCTTGTGAAATAAAATAAGCAACGGACGGATAATTTGTTCAGGGAACAAAGCATCTGTTGAGTTCAGTGAGAAATGAGATTCAATATACAAGTATTTACTTTAATTTAAATTCTGCTTATATCTTTTACATAAACATGAAATGTATTCCATACGTGAAAAATACCTGTCCTAAATATCTATTAATTAAAATTATTATTATTTTTTGTATGATAGAAAGTTTTAAAAGATTGTTGTTGTTCGATCATCTCGAATATGGATAAAATATTCATCACGTACTGCTTACTATTAGTGTGCAGAAAAACGGATAAAACTACTCATTTCATTTTTCCATTTTCTTCAAAAATTTTGTTTATTTTCTCTCTAATTTTTTCTTTTTATAATCGTCATATCTTATGTATCACTACACTTACACTCCCTCATTTTTTCTCAAATAAAATATATTTGTGAGTTTTTAAATTAACACGGGATGATATTGTTTATATTACAAAAATCAACAAATAAAATTTAAAAGATTGATATTTTTCTATTTTCTCATGTTAAATAATGTATTCTATGAAAAACTATTTACATAATTAAATTTTAAATGCACCCCCTCCCCCACTTAATTAACTTAAACTTGAGATACAGTATTTTATTATTTAAGTTAAACGAAAAAAAAAATTAAATTTTTTTAACGGTATAAATTACAGTCGAGTAGATTAAATGTGACATAGTCTGACGCATGAATAAGTAGTTTAACTGCGTAGAGATCAGACAGTATGTACATTAATATAAGTAAATATACGTTGGTACAAACTGCTTGTTAAATGTTGTACTGTTATTTTTTATCTAATTTACATATTTTTGAAACTTGTATTTATTTAAGTCAGCGAATGATTTTTAAATAAAACGAAAACCTCAGGATTAAAAATATAAAAAAATTACAATAATAACGTAAATAAAAACTGTATTTATCGTTAAAAAAATTAAGTAAAATTGCTTAGAGGTTTTAATATGTCTACAAGATGATTGTGGGATACTAAAGTGACGTAGATAGATTTGTAGTCGAGACTCGAATGTAAAGCCTCGGGGATTAATAGACCGTGGAATGCTTGTTTATCATTCTACCCGTTAAATTGCTCTTGGCGATGAGATATTAATAGTTACGTTGCTAAATTTTATATTTGATATAATAATAAATTTATAAAATAATAATAATTAAAATTTGGTATTATTGAAGCACAGATAAATGCTCATCTACCGCCACTGCGAGTACCTCGTTTACGACATCACCATGTAAACCACTGGGATCCATATTTTGAAAATGATGAGGGTCAGGAGATCAACGGTCCAGTACACGTAGCACTACATCTGGGAGCTACGGCAATGCTAGATTGTCGAGTTGTAATGCTTGCTGATAAAACGGTATTTATTAATTATTCCCTTAACAACGATAACATCATATATATATATATATTAATGTATTTAGGTAATGTGGACACGTCAAGATCAAGATGGTCCATTTTTACTTACTGTTGGACAAGATGTACATATTTCAGATCCACGTTACAGTATACATTTTCGTTATCCAAATAATTTTCGTCTATCGATAACTGCTGTTAAGAGAGAGGATTATGGACAGTATGCATGCCAGATAAATACTCATCCACCAAGAACACTAATCACCAATGTTACTATACTAGGTAATTTTATTTACTTTCTTTTTTAAAATTTTCTAACCCACCGTTTGACAATATTCTATTTTTAGTCGGAAAAGTTTAATAAGTTGATAAATTAAAAGTACCATTGATTAATTTTTTTTATAATTAAAAAAAATTGCAACAATTTTATATCAACTGTATGAAAGATTTTGGGCGATTAAACATGACACACAATTTGTTTTGGTGACAACATTCTACAGACGATATTTCAACTTTTTTTATTTTAAGATCCAAAGTCTTTGCTGAACTTCCTTAGCCTTACTAAGTACTTACACTAGATATTTTTTGCTTCAGTTTTTCTAGTAGAACTTATATAAAAAAAGAAATTTTTAAAAACTTGTCTAGAAAGTGAGGAATAAAAGTTTGTGTCTAAAATAGTTTTTGATTTTCAAAAAGACATTGAGACTGTACAAAAAAAAAAAAAGTATCATTCAAATAATTACTAAAATTTTCTTATTTATATAAACATTATTCGATGAAAATTTTTCATTAACTCATTAGTTATTGTTTATTATCTATTAAATTAAATTATAAGATACCTATTAAAAAATTGTGTTAATTACAGCGCCAAATATTAAAATAATTGATGAAGGAGGACATGAATTACGAGATCGTTATTATAAAACAGGAAGTGGAATCGAATTAGCTTGTATCGTTCGACCTTCGCGACCCAGTGCTAATATTCCTCTACCTATATGGCTTAAAGGTGGAAAATCACTACCGAATTATGTTGATATTTACTACATGAATGGGTTTATATTATTATTACTACTATTATTATTATTTTATTTTTAAACATGAATTATGTTATTGATAACAACAAAAATTGATTTTCAGTACGAATGATGAAATAATAGCTGGAATACAAATTGAAAGAGCTAAAAAAAGTGACAGCGATGAGTATACATGTTCTATTGGTGAATTTACCAAAGCTGTTGTACAGATTCACGTTTTAAATGGTTAATTCAAATTTAGTTAGAAAAAAATGTTAACATAATAATAATAATAATTATTATGGTATTTATAATAAATTACAGGTGAAAAACAAGCTGCCGTTTATCATGATCAACGGAATACAGCAGCAGCAACAACTCCAAACATTGGAATAAAAAGCAATAAAAATATTTATGATAATATTAATTATTATTGTTATAAAAAATTTGGTATGTCATTTATTGTAGTCGTACTTATTTACTGTCATTTAATTTTTTCGAGTTGATACTACTTAAGAACAGATTACAGAATAATAATTATTATTATACCCGTGCTAATTAAGTATATAAATTAACAATAAATATTTTTACATACGTCAATTATCCAGAAATAAAATTTGCCGTTTAAATTTTCATCATGTTCAATAGAGTATATATAAGCATTTATTTATTAATTTTATCCACATTTATCATAATGTTATTCATGAAATAATAATATTGTTAATAATAATGTAAATAATAAATAAAAAATACATACAATGAACAATGACGCATTATAAACTCATAATATAATTATAGATGTACTAAACGAATTGAGAATAAAAAAAATTTGGAAATCCCAAAAGTGCACGACTCATCATACTCATTTATTATGAAATAATAAAGTAATGATAAAAAAATGGCGGGAAGCACGAATAAATTTAAAATATATACAATTTTCTTTCATTAAAATTTGTTATGCTTTTTTTTTTTTTTTAATTATATTTGTATTCTTTTTATAATTATAAAAGAACCTACTCAAAATATCTCGATTAATAACAAAAACAAAAAAAATATATGTAAATAAAAAAAAATAAAAAAAAATTGAATTGAAAAAATTCAGGCTTACCAATTGGCAAAAAAAAAACAGCTGTACTAGGGCGGTAATTCGCAAGCGCCCCTGGTGGTATAAATGTACGTATAATGTATAGATATATCACCATTCATGTTAATTTTACATAGATATAGTTATACAGCCTTTTTTTTATTATTTTATTAATTGTAATTAAACGACACTGTGTTACCTAGCCATTTGCAATAGGGGACCTACAAATCTATCAAAGAATTATTTTAAAAAAAATTTGATTCAGTTACTGGATTTTTTCGCAAGTTATCATGGATACTAGGGTGTCCGTTATTTCCCAAATCGATTTTTATTTACCGATCGCCCCCTGAATCTTCAGTTTATGACCTAAAAAAAAATATCCAACACAAACAGGCTCTTAATTTTCACATTAAACCGTGCCGAAATCATTTTATATTTCCCATTTAAATAACATAGGATTTTTAGACTTTTGACTCTTAATTTTTTCTCAGAAACAATTGAGAGTAAAAATTTGATTGAAGCATACATAGAATAGATAACGAAAGCTTATTGAGAAACAAAAGAATTACAAATTATTTTTGCAAATTTTATAATCACATCGTCCTACTGATCTTCAGATTCAGAACCGGTTGCTCAATATATCTGTGAAAGTGACTGGTCGGGCCAATTAAAATTGTATAATGATAATTGCTGGTGGCAACTTTACAAGGGAAATTAAAAATAACTGGGAGTAAAACTCTCGGCGTAGTGATACATCCTGAACATACTTCCGGTTGTCTCGATTATCCTAGAAGATGCTTAGTACAGGCTCAGACGATACTCAGCATTCTTACAGAGCACTGTGTTTCATCTACTACTCTCCAAATATTCAAGCGTTCATTTTCCATTGCGACATTTTTAATTTTTTTTATTAATTAAATTAACTTGGATAGCTTAGTCATAAGTAGATTTAAATTTACAGTAGTTTATTACTTAATTAATTTTTAGTTATTATTAATTAATAGGATTAGAATTTTAATTATTAACAGTCTAATTGTACTTTTGTGATAAAAACGACGCCAACAGAAGATATTCAATTCAACTCGGAAGATGGCACAGCAAAATCACGTAAGTTGAAAATTTTTATTTATTTTTTTTTAACTTCCCGATAAGAAAATCGACGATTTTCGAAATATTGGGAAGTTATTGTTTTCACCCCGATTTTCGAAAGTCGAGTTTGCATCAGATGACGTGTTGAGAGTAGAGCACTACCTCAACGCTTCGCTTATGAGGCGTGCAAAAGTCGTTTCGTGTATTAACCCTTTAGAGTCAGAGGTCAGAGGATCTCGGAACGTCTCCGTGTGAGACTAGTGGGGAGAGCGTGAATCATAGAGTCCCGTGAGCATGTATGAGTGACATGAAGTAGTAGTGTGCCTGTGAGTATCCTTCCACTCGTTTGAATCTCGCGTTGCGTTGATCAACAGTGCCGTAGTTAGTATTGTTGACGTGAGGAAAAATTTAAAAAAATTTTATACATTGCTAGGTAATTGCAATATTGCTTAATTATATTTATAATGAAACCAAATATTGTTCTTACTTTGAATTTAAGTCCTTCGATATTTATTATTTAATAAATTAAAAAAAAAAATAATAATAATTTTTAATTCCCGCTTAGGTGAAATTTGTTCTCTTATAATACGGCCGTGTCACATTTGCTTCGCGCTCTTTCTAATTCTATCGGGCTCTGCCAGACCGAAAAGTGGGGTTTCAAGGTCAAACACTAAAGGGTTAATATTCAAACTAAAACGTAAACCAAAATTAATGATGATCCTGGAGTTAGAAAACCGTTCACGATTTTTAGAGTTTTTTTTTTCCACAATTGAATTTAAAACAAAAAAAAGAATTAATAAAAATATACTCACGCAGAAAATTAAAAAACTATAGGTGCAATCATTTAGAATATTTATTTCTTTTATAATTTATCGTTTTTCAAAACTCCGAAAATTATCGGGTGTCGGCTAAATTCAGTATCGTAAATTAAAAATCGATACTGAAAAAAAAAAAAAAAAAAAAAATTTTAAAAACACCATTTAGAAATTTTGAATACATTGGGACACAATTTTTAAAAATAATTTATTGATTTTTTCTATTCTGCGATATTTATCACGACGACGCCACAAAGACTAAAAAAATTTATGGAAAGTTAAAAATGGTTTAAAACGTTTTTTTTTTTTTTCCGAAAATCATGGCATACAACAGTATTTTCGAGCTCGAAGGGCTTGAAAATCTATTGATTCACATCAATGTCTTCGAGTTAAAAGAGCTCAAAAACAGCTGGAGTTTTTGAGGCTGGCCCGCAGGGTCAACTGATCGACAGACTTTTGTTCTTGATTTCCTTAAATTTCGACCCTCTACTTTTTCTAACTGCGTTGGTTTCAGTTCTGTTAATTTCCCTTAAATTACAACCATGTACTCAGAAAATTAAATAATAGGAGTTACTGTCTAGTTATGGTAAAAATTTCTACCATCAATCAGATAGTATTGAATATTATCTACATGATTGTATAATTCATCTAGATTGTAATATTCACTATATTTATGATAATTTTTACGATCCTGTATGTTAACTAGAGTTAATTAGTATTATTATTCTACATAGTTATATTTATAATCTAGATGATAACAGTTATCATCAGAAATTATAAATGTTACCATCCTGAAAGTAACTGTTACGAAATTTATTGCAGAAATTATCGTCCAATAATTATTGATCCTATTAAAAAATACTATAAAACTATTTTTGCATCGAAAATCGTTCCAATCATTCTACTCTCTAACTTGAAATAGTTAAATTTTCATTGTTTTTTCCAGTGATCAACTAACTCACTGGAAAAGTGAATTTTACGTATAAATAGTGAAAATTTTACTTTTTACACAGTAGATTTAAAACATTACTCATTAATAAGTAATTATCATTAGAACTATTTACTACAGTGAATTTCAATGTTTTCATAAGTGCATCATTTCACTGGGTATATGAGTGTATATGCACTAATTCCACGTGGCCGAGTTTAGCTGTGGCAAATAGTGAATATACACTGTGAATTAGTGATAATTCACTATTTCAGGTTTAGAGGGTAGATGATTGGAGTTAAAAATTTAGCATAATAAACACAATTACTTAATTATCTAAGTGTAGGTAGTCTGTATGACCCAAAAGTTGAAATTTCTATTTCTCGTCTTCTGACTGCTAGGCATGTTTTTTTTTTATTGACAATGAAGTGTTTCCGATATAGTTTAGTTTTTTAAATTGCAGTTTTGAAAGGTTGTATCTACGATTACGCAAGTCTTATTTACATTTTCGTACGTCAACTGCGTCTAAAATACGTTTTTACAGCTATTTACGTTTTCAAAGGTATAATTTACGTTTTCAACGTCGAGTACGTTCGATGATCTACGATTTAAATTTTGACTCGGGAGACTTAAAAAATTTATACGTCTCATATTGTCCTTTTTAGCTTTCGAATTATTTAAAAGATTTGTTGCTAAATACCCAATTTACAAAATAAAGAACAAAACTCATTTCCGAATTTTATTTACTTTGAAATTTATGATTTTTTTTTAAATTTTAAGAACCGTGTACTTAAAAAATTTATATTTTCCAAACTATCTGTTACATTCTGGGGTATTACCCCAGAATAATTAAAAATATAAATAAATTTATATTAATAATTTAAATGTTCAGGTTTGACATCATTAGGGTATCTATCGACCCCAGGCGTGTCCGTCGTCGATTATAAGTGATTAAGAATTTTTCACTAAATATTTGATTAGGGTTACATAATAAATGGTACACCACATTTACTAAAATTAGGTATCTTTTAATTAATAAAATATTAGGTTGAGTCAGTCAGTCACCGGACCGAGGTCCGGTATTCTATGGTATTACTCTGGGTATAGATTTTATATATAATTTCTATGGTATTACTCTGGGTATAGATTTTATATATAATTTCTATGGTATTACTCTGGGTATAGATTTTATATATAATTTCTATGGTATTACTCTGGGTATAGATTTTATATATAATTTCTATGGTATTACTCTGGGTATAGATTTTATATATAATTTCTATGGTATTACTCTGGGTATAGATTTTATATATAATTTCTATGGTATTACTCTGGGTATAGATTTTATATATAATTTCTATGGTATTACTCTGGGTATAGATTTTATATATAATTTCTATGGTATTACTCTGGGTATAGATTTTATATATAATTTCTATGGTATTACTCTGGGTATAGATTTTATATATAATTTCTATGGTATTACTCTGGGTATAGATTTTATATATAATTTCTATGGTATTACTCTGGGTATAGATTTTATATATAATTTCTATGGTATTACTCTGGGTATAGATTTTATATATAATTTCTATGGTATTACTCTGGGTATAGATTTTATATATAATTTCTATGGTATTACTCTGGGTATAGATTTTATATATAATTTCTATGGTATTACTCTGGGTATAGATTTTATATATAATTTCTATGGTATTACTCTGGGTATAGATTTTATATATAATTTCTATGGTATTACTCTGGGTATAGATTTTATATATAATTTCTATGGTATTACTCTGGGTATAGATTTTATATATAATTTCTATGGTATTACTCTGGGTATAGATTTTATATATAATTTCTATGGTATTACTCTGGGTATAGATTTTATATATAATTTCTATGGTATTACTCTGGGTATAGATTTTATATATAATTTCTATGGTATTACTCTGGGTATAGATTTTATATATAATTTCTATGGTATTACTCTGGGTATAGATTTTATATATAATTTCTATGGTATTACTCTGGGTATAGATTTTATATATAATTTCTATGGTATTACTCTGGGTATAGATTTTATATATAATTTCTATGGTATTACTCTGGGTATAGATTTTATATATAATTTCTATGGTATTACTCTGGGTATAGATTTTATATATAATTTCTATGGTATTACTCTGGGTATAGATTTTATATATAATTTCTATGGTATTACTCTGGGTATAGATTTTATATATAATTTCTATGGTATTACTCTGGGTATAGATTTTATATATAATTTCTATGGTATTACTCTGGGTATAGATTTTATATATAATTTCTATGGTATTACTCTGGGTATAGATTTTATATATAATTTCTATGGTATTACTCTGGGTATAGATTTTATATATAATTTCTATGGTATTACTCTGGGTATAGATTTTATATATAATTTCTATGGTATTACTCTGGGTATAGATTTTATATATAATTTCTATGGTATTACTCTGGGTATAGATTTTATATATAATTTCTATGGTATTACTCTGGGTATAGATTTTATATATAATTTCTATGGTATTACTCTGGGTATAGATTTTATATATAATTTCTATGGTATTACTCTGGGTATAGATTTTATATATAATTTCTATGGTATTACTCTGGGTATAGATTTTATATATAATTTCTATGGTATTACTCTGGGTATAGATTTTATATATAATTTCTATGGTATTACTCTGGGTATAGATTTTATATATAATTTCTATGGTATTACTCTGGGTATAGATTTTATATATAATTTCTATGGTATTACTCTGGGTATAGATTTTATATATAATTTCTATGGTATTACTCTGGGTATAGATTTTATATATAATTTCTATGGTATTACTCTGGGTATAGATTTTATATATAATTTCTATGGTATTACTCTGGGTATAGATTTTATATATAATTTCTATGGTATTACTCTGGGTATAGATTTTATATATAATTTCTATGGTATTACTCTGGGTATAGATTTTATATATAATTTCTATGGTATTACTCTGGGTATAGATTTTATATATAATTTCTATGGTATTACTCTGGGTATAGATTTTATATATAATTTCTATGGTATTACTCTGGGTATAGATTTTATATATAATTTCTATGGTATTACTCTGGGTATAGATTTTATATATAATTTCTATGGTATTACTCTGGGTATAGATTTTATATATAATTTCTATGGTATTACTCTGGGTATAGATTTTATATATAATTTCTATGGTATTACTCTGGGTATAGATTTTATATATAATTTCTATGGTATTACTCTGGGTATAGATTTTATATATAATTTCTATGGTATTACTCTGGGTATAGATTTTATATATAATTTCTATGGTATTACTCTGGGTATAGATTTTATATATAATTTCTATGGTATTACTCTGGGTATAGATTTTATATATAATTTCTATGGTATTACTCTGGGTATAGATTTTATATATAATTTCTATGGTATTACTCTGGGTATAGATTTTATATATAATTTCTATGGTATTACTCTGGGTATAGATTTTATATATAATTTCTATGGTATTACTCTGGGTATAGATTTTATATATAATTTCTATGGTATTACTCTGGGTATAGATTTTATATATAATTTCTATGGTATTACTCTGGGTATAGATTTTATATATAATTTCTATGGTATTACTCTGGGTATAGATTTTATATATAATTTCTATGGTATTACTCTGGGTATAGATTTTATATATAATTTCTATGGTATTACTCTGGGTATAGATTTTATATATAATTTCTATGGTATTACTCTGGGTATAGATTTTATATATAATTTCTATGGTATTACTCTGGGTATAGATTTTATATATAATTTCTATGGTATTACTCTGGGTATAGATTTTATATATAATTTCTATGGTATTACTCTGGGTATAGATTTTATATATAATTTCTATGGTATTACTCTGGGTATAGATTTTATATATAATTTCTATGGTATTACTCTGGGTATAGATTTTATATATAATTTCTATGGTATTACTCTGGGTATAGATTTTATATATAATTTCTATGGTATTACTCTGGGTATAGATTTTATATATAATTTCTATGGTATTACTCTGGGTATAGATTTTATATATAATTTCTATGGTATTACTCTGGGTATAGATTTTATATATAATTTCTATGGTATTACTCTGGGTATAGATTTTATATATAATTTCTATGGTATTACTCTGGGTATAGATTTTATATATAATTTCTATGGTATTACTCTGGGTATAGATTTTATATATAATTTCTATGGTATTACTCTGGGTATAGATTTTATATATAATTTCTATGGTATTACTCTGGGTATAGATTTTATATATAATTTCTATGGTATTACTCTGGGTATAGATTTTATATATAATTTCTATGGTATTACTCTGGGTATAGATTTTATATATAATTTCTATGGTATTACTCTGGGTATAGATTTTATATATAATTTCTATGGTATTACTCTGGGTATAGATTTTATATATAATTTCTATGGTATTACTCTGGGTATAGATTTTATATATAATTTCTATGGTATTACTCTGGGTATAGATTTTATATATAATTTCTATGGTATTACTCTGGGTATAGATTTTATATATAATTTCTATGGTATTACTCTGGGTATAGATTTTATATATAATTTCTATGGTATTACTCTGGGTATAGATTTTATATATAATTTCTATGGTATTACTCTGGGTATAGATTTTATATATAATTTCTATGGTATTACTCTGGGTATAGATTTTATATATAATTTCTATGGTATTACTCTGGGTATAGATTTTATATATAATTTCTATGGTATTACTCTGGGTATAGATTTTATATATAATTTCTATGGTATTACTCTGGGTATAGATTTTATATATAATTTCTATGGTATTACTCTGGGTATAGATTTTATATATAATTTCTATGGTATTACTCTGGGTATAGATTTTATATATAATTTCTATGGTATTACTCTGGGTATAGATTTTATATATAATTTCTATGGTATTACTCTGGGTATAGATTTTATATATAATTTCTATGGTATTACTCTGGGTATAGATTTTATATATAATTTCTATGGTATTACTCTGGGTATAGATTTTATATATAATTTCTATGGTATTACTCTGGGTATAGATTTTATATATAATTTCTATGGTATTACTCTGGGTATAGATTTTATATATAATTTCTATGGTATTACTCTGGGTATAGATTTTATATATAATTTCTATGGTATTACTCTGGGTATAGATTTTATATATAATTTCTATGGTATTACTCTGGGTATAGATTTTATATATAATTTCTATGGTATTACTCTGGGTATAGATTTTATATATAATTTCTATGGTATTACTCTGGGTATAGATTTTATATATAATTTCTATGGTATTACTCTGGGTATAGATTTTATATATAATTTCTATGGTATTACTCTGGGTATAGATTTTATATATAATTTCTATGGTATTACTCTGGGTATAGATTTTATATATAATTTCTATGGTATTACTCTGGGTATAGATTTTATATATAATTTCTATGGTATTACTCTGGGTATAGATTTTATATATAATTTCTATGGTATTACTCTGGGTATAGATTTTATATATAATTTCTATGGTATTACTCTGGGTATAGATTTTATATATAATTTCTATGGTATTACTCTGGGTATAGATTTTATATATAATTTCTATGGTATTACTCTGGGTATAGATTTTATATATAATTTCTATGGTATTACTCTGGGTATAGATTTTATATATAATTTCTATGGTATTACTCTGGGTATAGATTTTATATATAATTTCTATGGTATTACTCTGGGTATAGATTTTATATATAATTTCTATGGTATTACTCTGGGTATAGATTTTATATATAATTTCTATGGTATTACTCTGGGTATAGATTTTATATATAATTTCTATGGTATTACTCTGGGTATAGATTTTATATATAATTTCTATGGTATTACTCTGGGTATAGATTTTATATATAATTTCTATGGTATTACTCTGGGTATAGATTTTATATATAATTTCTATGGTATTACTCTGGGTATAGATTTTATATATAATTTCTATGGTATTACTCTGGGTATAGATTTTATATATAATTTCTATGGTATTACTCTGGGTATAGATTTTATATATAATTTCTATGGTATTACTCTGGGTATAGATTTTATATATAATTTCTATGGTATTACTCTGGGTATAGATTTTATATATAATTTCTATGGTATTACTCTGGGTATAGATTTTATATATAATTTCTATGGTATTACTCTGGGTATAGATTTTATATATAATTTCTATGGTATTACTCTGGGTATAGATTTTATATATAATTTCTATGGTATTACTCTGGGTATAGATTTTATATATAATTTCTATGGTATTACTCTGGGTATAGATTTTATATATAATTTCTATGGTATTACTCTGGGTATAGATTTTATATATAATTTCTATGGTATTACTCTGGGTATAGATTTTATATATAATTTCTATGGTATTACTCTGGGTATAGATTTTATATATAATTTCTATGGTATTACTCTGGGTATAGATTTTATATATAATTTCTATGGTATTACTCTGGGTATAGATTTTATATATAATTTCTATGGTATTACTCTGGGTATAGATTTTATATATAATTTCTATGGTATTACTCTGGGTATAGATTTTATATATAATTTCTATGGTATTACTCTGGGTATAGATTTTATATATAATTTCTATGGTATTACTCTGGGTATAGATTTTATATATAATTTCTATGGTATTACTCTGGGTATAGATTTTATATATAATTTCTATGGTATTACTCTGGGTATAGATTTTATATATAATTTCTATGGTATTACTCTGGGTATAGATTTTATATATAATTTCTATGGTATTACTCTGGGTATAGATTTTATATATAATTTCTATGGTATTACTCTGGGTATAGATTTTATATATAATTTCTATGGTATTACTCTGGGTATAGATTTTATATATAATTTCTATGGTATTACTCTGGGTATAGATTTTATATATAATTTCTATGGTATTACTCTGGGTATAGATTTTATATATAATTTCTATGGTATTACTCTGGGTATAGATTTTATATATAATTTCTATGGTATTACTCTGGGTATAGATTTTATATATAATTTCTATGGTATTACTCTGGGTATAGATTTTATATATAATTTCTATGGTATTACTCTGGGTATAGATTTTATATATAATTTCTATGGTATTACTCTGGGTATAGATTTTATATATAATTTCTATGGTATTACTCTGGGTATAGATTTTATATATAATTTCTATGGTATTACTCTGGGTATAGATTTTATATATAATTTCTATGGTATTACTCTGGGTATAGATTTTATATATAATTTCTATGGTATTACTCTGGGTATAGATTTTATATATAATTTCTATGGTATTACTCTGGGTATAGATTTTATATATAATTTCTATGGTATTACTCTGGGTATAGATTTTATATATAATTTCTATGGTATTACTCTGGGTATAGATTTTATATATAATTTCTATGGTATTACTCTGGGTATAGATTTTATATATAATTTCTATGGTATTACTCTGGGTATAGATTTTATATATAATTTCTATGGTATTACTCTGGGTATAGATTTTATATATAATTTCTATGGTATTACTCTGGGTATAGATTTTATATATAATTTCTATGGTATTACTCTGGGTATAGATTTTATATATAATTTCTATGGTATTACTCTGGGTATAGATTTTATATATAATTTCTATGGTATTACTCTGGGTATAGATTTTATATATAATTTCTATGGTATTACTCTGGGTATAGATTTTATATATAATTTCTATGGTATTACTCTGGGTATAGATTTTATATATAATTTCTATGGTATTACTCTGGGTATAGATTTTATATATAATTTCTATGGTATTACTCTGGGTATAGATTTTATATATAATTTCTATGGTATTACTCTGGGTATAGATTTTATATATAATTTCTATGGTATTACTCTGGGTATAGATTTTATATATAATTTCTATGGTATTACTCTGGGTATAGATTTTATATATAATTTCTATGGTATTACTCTGGGTATAGATTTTATATATAATTTCTATGGTATTACTCTGGGTATAGATTTTATATATAATTTCTATGGTATTACTCTGGGTATAGATTTTATATATAATTTCTATGGTATTACTCTGGGTATAGATTTTATATATAATTTCTATGGTATTACTCTGGGTATAGATTTTATATATAATTTCTATGGTATTACTCTGGGTATAGATTTTATATATAATTTCTATGGTATTACTCTGGGTATAGATTTTATATATAATTTCTATGGTATTACTCTGGGTATAGATTTTATATATAATTTCTATGGTATTACTCTGGGTATAGATTTTATATATAATTTCTATGGTATTACTCTGGGTATAGATTTTATATATAATTTCTATGGTATTACTCTGGGTATAGATTTTATATATAATTTCTATGGTATTACTCTGGGTATAGATTTTATATATAATTTCTATGGTATTACTCTGGGTATAGATTTTATATATAATTTCTATGGTATTACTCTGGGTATAGATTTTATATATAATTTCTATGGTATTACTCTGGGTATAGATTTTATATATAATTTCTATGGTATTACTCTGGGTATAGATTTTATATATAATTTCTATGGTATTACTCTGGGTATAGATTTTATATATAATTTCTATGGTATTACTCTGGGTATAGATTTTATATATAATTTCTATGGTATTACTCTGGGTATAGATTTTATATATAATTTCTATGGTATTACTCTGGGTATAGATTTTATATATAATTTCTATGGTATTACTCTGGGTATAGATTTTATATATAATTTCTATGGTATTACTCTGGGTATAGATTTTATATATAATTTCTATGGTATTACTCTGGGTATAGATTTTATATATAATTTCTATGGTATTACTCTGGGTATAGATTTTATATATAATTTCTATGGTATTACTCTGGGTATAGATTTTATATATAATTTCTATGGTATTACTCTGGGTATAGATTTTATATATAATTTCTATGGTATTACTCTGGGTATAGATTTTATATATAATTTCTATGGTATTACTCTGGGTATAGATTTTATATATAATTTCTATGGTATTACTCTGGGTATAGATTTTATATATAATTTCTATGGTATTACTCTGGGTATAGATTTTATATATAATTTCTATGGTATTACTCTGGGTATAGATTTTATATATAATTTCTATGGTATTACTCTGGGTATAGATTTTATATATAATTTCTATGGTATTACTCTGGGTATAGATTTTATATATAATTTCTATGGTATTACTCTGGGTATAGATTTTATATATAATTTCTATGGTATTACTCTGGGTATAGATTTTATATATAATTTCTGGGTTCGTTTAGGTTTCCATTTAAATATAGTGGAAACCTAAACATGCAAACCTCTCAATAAGACAATTTATAGATAAATTGAGAAAAATATAGATAGCCCGAACTGGGAATCGAACCCAGACGGACACAAAATCTCTAATTCGACTAAATCACGTGATTTCGTCCTCTCATACAATACTCTATATTAATGCCCTCATATATTCAACCCTTTAATCTATCAATCTACAGTAATACATTAACTGATATAGTACAACAGGTTTTCTTTAAAATTATGTCTTTTAATTTTAGAATAATTTTTAATTTAATTCTTTTTTAACAAAACGTTGATAAAAAAAAAATATAAAATTACTTGTGTCTTAATATTTATTTCAATCGCCTTTTGTTATTATTTATTACCATTAATTTGATTGTTTTTTTTTTTACCTCTCTCTATTTGTGACTCCTTTATCCTTCTCACAATATTAATTATAAGAAATTTTCAAACCTATTAATTATCGAGTTTTAACGAAAGGTAAGATTTTATTTTTTTTTTCGTGATAATTTTTGCTTTAATTTATGACAATTTTTCCACGGTCTGTTAGAACCTAGACTTAACGGCGTACACGTATAAAGATGTGCGTAATGTGAATAAAAATTCCGTGGAAATTTCAGCAAATAAACATAAGAATATTTGCGTTATCGAAAGTTTCATCTTGAACAAGTTTGTACATAATTTTACGTTATCTAGATCTAGATCTAGAGCTAGCTAGCTCTCTGAGCTTGAATAAAGGCGAAAATTTAGTTGTTGGCTCACAACAATTACAGCTTTTCAAAATTTTTCATTTTATTGGAAGATATTCTTTAACAAATTTGTTCAAGATTTAGCCGGTTTTAGTGAATTTTTTTGTTTTTGGATTTACAGAGATTCCAGTTCAACGCCATCTTCTAAACCTTCGCTGGAGCCTATCGTGAGATTCAGGGAGCCCCGCCTGAACAACAGAAAACGTTTTCAATTTCGGAGTCGTCGTCTCCCCAAAGGCATAACCGAGTAATTACTTTGAGCCAAAATTGGCAAATCAAAGTAAATAAATATTCGGAAAGTCCTGATGACACGCTCAGTTATATCAGGCGCTATATTTGCCGTAAGATAAATCCAGGAGAACAACAACAACAACAACAACAACAACAACAACAACAACAACAACAACAACAACAACAACAACAACAACAACAACAACAACAACAGCCGCAGCAGAACGAGCAAGAGCCACAGCAACAGCAACAACAAATTAAGCCATGCTGTATCATCGTATATGGAATCAGCGGATCCGGCAAATCGACAACCCTTTTCGGTGACGAAGCGAGGAACATCAAAGGATTTATTCCAGGCTGGTTTCCGGATGCCAGCGAAGAGGATATCGCTTTCCGGTACATTTTAATATATGTTATTATACTTCAATATTAATATTGAGTACTTCCCGATTGCGATTTTATATTTTGATATTTCCCATTAAAATAACACGGGGAAATTATTTCTGTAAATTCGGAATTTTATCACTGATCAGCTAATTATTGTACCGGAAAAGATCAATACATTTTCCCGTTTAAAGTTAAAAGCTCTACGAAAAAAGTCTCTTATCATTTTTTGATAAATCCATTTGTTCAAAAGTTATTGGAGCTTGAACTCAAATCTATAGCCACTTTCCGAGATCTTTTTAATCTTGCGTTAAAACTATCAGATTTATCACAAACTTTCATTTCATTTTTTTGTAGACAATTTTATTTCCTGCAAATTATCTCTGATAAAGTTTTTTCAAATTTTGCATAACTTCCTAGTTATATCCATTTTAATGTCAAACTCTTGAAATCGATGAGAACCCTATTTTTTAAGAACTTGACATTTAAATGTAAATAACTGGGAAGTTATGTAAAATGTTAAAAAACTTTATTAGAGATAATTTGCAGGGAATGGAATCGCCTACAAACAAGATTAAATAAAATTTTGTGATAAATCTGATAGTTTCGACGAAAAATTAAAAAGATCTCGAAATTGGCTATAGATTTGAGTTCAAGCTCCAATAACTTTTGAACAAATGGATTTATTAAAAAATCATAAGCGACTTTTTTTGTAGAGCGTTTAATCCCCTATAAAATTATATTCTGAACTTATCTGTACAATGAGCCATTTCCGAAGTATCAAATTTCAAACAACAATTTTTATTTCTTATGTTATTTAAATGAGAAATAGAAAGTCGCGACGAGACACCTGTTAATACTAATATTAAGGGCCCTAATTTTATCAGGCATCTTATTTTAACTCCCTGCAAGTATAGAAGTGCGTTGAAAAAAAGAAAGTTGTCCTAAAATGGCACGCCCTAGTATATTTATATATTTTCTGTATTTTTATATTATTTTTATATTTCATTACAGTGCCGCAGAATTTTCATTAGAAAAGGGAGTTCGTGATTTGGTCCATTCATCGACCCCTACGATCAAATTATCTTCGAGTACCTCATGGGATACTTTCACGACGAAGAACGTCGTTGCTGGCTTGAAAGATACTTTGAAGAAGAGAATCGTGTGTAGAACCAAGTTCAACAAGTTCTCTTCGAGAAGTATCTTAGTTCTCCAATTGGTATGTTATTTTTTGAATTTTTCATATTCTTTTGATCATCTTAGATACTTAACTCAAATTTTTTGTTTAATATTTGTTTCAGATTAATTCAAGAACGGCAGAAACAGCCTTTTTCATTGATTTGCCGGGAACAGGAGACCTTAAAAAATTGGCCCCAGAAGAATGTGATGCTGCAACAACACGCTTGTTGACAGATCAATCCAAATTTTTAAAGGAGCGGGTATTTGAACTGACCAATGGATTCAGGAAACAATCCACTGTTTTCACTGACCATGTATTTTGGTTGCTCGTCCGGAGAACTCTTCAAGAGAAGGCGGTGCGAAAACTTTTCTGGGTTTCGTGTGCGAAGAAGCCACTAACCCATGAGAACTGCTTCCCAGCAGTTCACGTTTTGTCGACAATACCGATCTGCCAAGGCAGTCAAAATCTCCAAGGGAACTTTATCCGACCGAATAGTTCCCGACAACGAGTGGAAGGGCAAGGTAATACGCCAGTTGCAAGAAGTGCAACCACTCTTCAAGTTCCCGTTCGACCAAGAAAAATGACTCAATCGGACGGATTGCTTCGTGAGAATGATGACAAATTAGCTCGTGAAAAAGAAGAGCTTGCTATTGAAAAACGAAAAATAGCTCAGAAAGAGCAAGAACTAGCTCAGGAAGAGCAAGAACGAAAAATAGCTCAGAAAGAGCTTGCTATTGAAAAACGAAAAATAGCTCAGAAAGAGCAAGAACTAGCTCAGAAAGAGCAAGAGTTAGCTCGACAACTAGAGGAAAGAGCTCGAATCACACCTCCTAGAGTTCAACCGCCAGTAATCGATTTAACGACTCCACCTGTTGTTATAAAAGAAGAGAAGGAAGACAGTCCGGACACAGAGGCCGAAGCATCAAGGATTTCAATTCCTGTGCCAACAGTTGATCGCGAAAGAAGTGACGACGAAGAGTCAGATGACGAAGGAAGTCACGAGGACATTGACGCTGAAGACACTCTAATCGAGATGAGTGGAGACGAACGAGATGATAGCCAGCCGAATGACGATGGAGAGAATAACCCCGAAGAGAGTGAAGACAATGAAGACGATAATCCTCAAAGAGATGACGACGAAGAGGATGACGATGAAGAGGATGACGATGAAGAGGATGACGATGAAGAGGATGACGATGAAGAGGATGACGATGAAGAAGATGACGATGAAGAGGATGGCAACCCAAGAGATCCAACACCACCTGGTGCAGCCCGTCGTTACAGATTAAGGGGACAGGCAGCGGCAGACGCTTCTCCTCTTCTTCAATTGGCGACTCCACGTAGGCGAAGAAGAAATCAAAATCTCACCCCAGAACAGAGAAAGGTTGAGTTATTCAGAAGAACACACTTGGACAATGTACAGTCTGGAAAAATTTGGGCTTACGGCAGACCCTATGATGTTAGTAATCCAGAAAGATTTAAAAATATTAACTGGGAAGAACTGATTGAACCAGTAGAAAATAGTCGTCAAGGTCGCTGCAAAAAATGTGAGAAGGTGTTATCACCGTCATTCGTCGTTGGTCATGTATGGGGCAAACATCTTCGAGGAAAATTACAATGTCCAGTGTGTCACAGAGGGAATTTCAAATATTTCGACAAGGTGATAGCTCATCAAAAACGTGATAACTGTTGGCCGGAATAAACATCATGTAGGGTTTTCAACAAGGAAAGGGAATCATCAACAAGAATCATCATCATCTTCAACAGCTGGAAATTATTTCGTTAAATTATCAACCAAAGGTACAATTAGATTATATGCATGTTTACTTCGATAGTTAATATTTAGATAATAGATATAATAATAGATCATATTTATAATAATCTAGAATAAATAATTTGCATGAATAATTTAAAAAAAAAACAAAAAACCAAAAAAAAAAAACAAAAAACAAAAAACCAAAAAAAATCATAAAATATAAAATAAAAAAAAATAAATAGATTTAAGATACTGGTGATGGTTAAAATATAAGTGCACGTACTCAGAGAGAAAGAAATACTTTCAACTCGAATATTTTTTAATTAATATTTATTTAACAGTATTTCTTTGTCTGCCTACTGAGTTAATATAATTAAGTGTAGAGTAAGTTATTAATATGGTGGCAGAATAGTATAATTGATAATCTTAACAGATCTAGTATAATAATCGTAATACAATTAATATTTTCCTCCCACAAGCATAGCGCAGACCAGGACCAATCGAAGCAGTTGATGGGACATCCAGATTGACGCGAAAAAAAACCATTTGAATACGTAAGTAGAAATAAATAAATTTTATATGTTCCAGCAACATGTAGGAGATCAAGGAGCTGGGGGTTGGGGGCTGTAGGTTGGGGAGGGTAGCAAAATTCGTTTAAAATGCGATATTCATAAAGTTTTTAATTTTAACTTCATTTAACGAAATATTATCAGAAAAAATTGCACCTGTAGTTTTTTTAATTTTCTACATGTGCATTTTTTTAGTTTTTTTTTTTTTTTTTTTGTAATTTATTTGTGGAAATAAAAATCTGAAAATTATTAATTGTCTACTAACTTCAGGATCATGATGTAAAATTTTATAGTCATTATTTTTATTAATATATGTCGAATTTTTATTGAATTTTAAAATGTGGTACAAAAATTTATAAAATAATTTTTCAACGGGCAAATTATAAAAGATGATAAATCAAAGTAAATAAAAAGTAGTTGGTGGTTTTATGACAATTATGAGTATCGCGTTTTGAACGAATTTTGCTTAGGTGGGTTGTGGGTGGGGGGGGGGCCCTGCCGAATCCGAATAGAGGTACATTATAGCCTTTATTCGGATTCGGCAGGGGGGGTCGGCAGGTGGTTTTAGTGAGTAAAAATCTCACACTATTGAGTAGTACGGGCTACACATTGTCTTTTGAAGATTTCCACCTGCCCTCGTAAAACAAAAAAAAAAAAAAAAAAAAAAATCATTAGTAATTTTCCAGAAATGCCCATCTTAGAAATTATTCAATTAATGATTTTTATCGAATTGAATTTTGTAATTATATATTTTTTTATTAATTTATGAAATTATCGTTTGAATATTCACGGGAAAACTTTAAATTTTTATAAGAAAAAAATTTGTTTTTTTAAATATATGGAAGTGAGTACTTAAACTAGAATAAATTTATCACTTAATATGAATACAAAAATAATATTTTATCATAACAATTATTTTTAAAATAATCGAATCGATAAAACTTTTTATACGATTCACTTTTTACGTTTTGTTTTTCATTAAAATTATAGAAATTATGAAAAAATTTAGGGAAACATTTTATATAGAAAATCAAATTCTCTTTAAATTTATACCAATACATTTTTAAAATATCTTTAATAGTTTAGCCAGAATTTCAATTTCCACGACAAAAGTTTATGAGGACAGTCCCTTGGAAATTTTACTGTGGAAGGGAAAAAAATTTTAAATCTATTGAAATTAATGTGGATTTTTGTAAATTAATGTGCAATCTTGTAAAATTTAAATGACTTTTTCCCGGTTTAAAATTTCAAATCATTTTTATAAACTTTATTCTATAAGTTACTACTTAATATAAAATATATTTTATATATGAACACAAGTTAATTTATAATATCTCATCGTATCAATGATTTGAAAATTTAAAAACAATTAAAATTTAATTTTCTATAATAATGTATTTATTTCCGATAACAGACATATCAAGTATGAGAATATATCTGTAAGTAAGAATAATTATTTGTCAATAGGAATATAATTATTCTAGGATAGTCATCAATGGCCCACTCACATCGATTGGAATGGCTTAAACATTATAATCGTGCTTGAACGAGTACTGATAACTATTTCAAATGACTTTGCTGTCCATCATGATATATAATTTAAACTTTAACACGAATTATGGGATTGTCCTTTCAAATTTTTCTCCCGGTCAATGAGTTACGCAAAATATTTTTTGTCTGTAATATTTATCCAACCAGTGAATGGTACGACCGTTATTATAAAATTAATATTCAGAGCTCATTAATAAAACGAATTCATTTCTATCGGCCAAAATTTTCAAAATGAAATTAAAAAAAAATTATCGTTTCCTTCAATTGTCTCTAGAATCGATAATTGAAAAATTTACATGACTTTAAAATATCAAACTTTGTATTTACAAAAAAAAAAAATTTTTGAATTGAGGAAGTAATTAATTAAGTCAGGTCATCAAGTCGTTTTTCTAAACATAAGAAAAGGATTTCTTGGCGCAAGAAAAATTTTGCATTATGAAATAAAAAAAAAAATTTCTTAGGAGTAAAAAAAATTTTTGCATTTTGAATTAAAGCCAAAAATTTTTTAAGGACTCAAAAAAATTTCTTTGCACAAGAAATTTTTTCTCACCTCAAAAAATTTTTTCTTGTCTCAAGAAAATTTTCGTATTCAATTCATAATGCAAAATTTTTTCGCGAGTAAAAATTTTTTCGCTAAAATATCCTTTTTTTCTGTGCAAAGTTAAATAATTATAATGTGTTTATTTAAATAAATAGTTAATTATTTCCAGTTACTTATGAATAGAAAATGTTAAAATTTATCAACGAAATATTATCAGATACTTCAAAGGGAAAAGTGACATAAAACTGAATAAAAGCCCCTTCCTTGGTGGATAGTGTCGCCCCCAATGACCGCGCCGTTGATCAAAACGGCGCTCAGAACGACGTCGGTTCATCAAATATCCCCAACAAGTAACGTTACTCAGTGCATTTGTTGTTTACTTGCTGTTTTAATAAAAGTCTGAAATATAATTTTGTGTAGATTAGGTTTAGTAATAATAATTATAATTATACATAAATGTTAAGTTTTATGTTATTTTATTCAACGAATAGAATTGAGAGGTTAGAAAAGTAAGTTGAAAAATTTACTTATATGTTTACATATAAAAAAATATTTATAATTTTTTAATGAGTGATTAAAATTTTTAGCGATTAGATCAAGATGGATCCGTCGAAAGACAACATATCTGGTAAAATTCTATCTGATAAAATTGGACAATTGTTGCCCGATAAACAACTCAAGATTAGTGTTGATAAATTTCAAGAGCTATGTAACAATCCAAGTGTCCAGCCGTTTTTAAAGTGGTTTTGCCAAAACGTAGGTCCAGATAACATCCTGTCCAAAAAAGAAATTCAGTTGTACGTATTTTCCTGGTTTATGAAAAATTAAATTTACCACTCAGACTACACAATTTATTAAAATTAATAAATTTATTTTCAGGAAGAAAAACTTGAAGGAAACAAACGTTTGGTTAACTGGAGATAAATTAGATCAAGCATTATCAAATGCCCTGAGTGATCATCCCCAGGTTTTATCAAAAGTTGATAAAAATTTAAATTACGAGACTGAACTTTCTAGGGAATGCAATGCCGAAAAAGAAGCTTATGATGAAGATCTTAAATATCAAAGTTCTTTAAATAACTCATTCAAGAGATTAAAGTAATTATTAGTTACTGAGTAATCTATAAATTGAACTATAATTTTGTTTAATTTGTTAGAGAACTTGAACTGAAACAAGAAGAGAGCATCGAACAGGAAGAAGCAACCCTAGAGAAACTTGAGATTAAACATTACAAAGCGTACAATGACTGTGTTCATACTATGGAAGAATACGATTCGCTGTTACGAGAAGCTAATCTTTTATTGCAGCATGCCTTAAATGTTTACAGCGACGCAGCAGAAAAGGTACCAGTTTTATTTATTAATTTTTATATTAACATAACAATAATTAAAATATATTTATTTAGAGGGGACCAGTCGTTTGCTGGACACAAGTACCATTGAATATATACTTAAAACAACTAGAAACTTACAACAATTATCTCGAATTTTATATAAAAAAAAAGTATCCAAAGTTTGGAAAGCTTTTTTCACCAAATTCATCTAGCGATGATGAAGCGAAAAGTTATGAATTGAGCATTGATTTATCAATAGAATCGGAAGCGGAAAAATATCAAGCAAAGTATTACACAAATATATTACACTTTTTTTTTTTATTTAATTATAATTTATAATTATTATTAATGTATTAATTATTTTATTTAATAATTTAACAACAGATTAGCAAAGGCGCTAGCAACGAAAACTGATGTTGAAATCGAACGGGCTACGGGAGAAGCGACAATCATGCGTGTAATGGAAATATTTAACAACGGTGACATAAAAATTCCTCAAACAGAGGCTCAAATCAAGTAAGTTTATTTAATTACTCTGTATTATTATAATTTATAAATTAAAATAATATTTTTTTTCTTCAGTTTGGAGATAGCAGATCTTAAAGCTAGAAGAGACATTTTATTACAAAGTAATACATTATTGGAGCACAAATTGAAAGATACCATTGATACTTATGCTGCGATGACTGTCTCCGAAGTAGTGGTTGACATCTGCGAGTCCGCATTACAACACAAAAATAAACAATTTAAACAATTACAAGATATTTTATATGTCACTAGAGATATGGGTCACGCTCACTCAGATTTACTCGCTATTTTAATGCAATTACAGTTAGACAAGCTACTGCATCTTAGGAAAATTGCTCCTGATGCTCAATCAATTTTAAATACTATCTACAGCCAATCATTTAAAAGACGCGTAAGATATTTATTATTTTAAACTAATTATTATTTTTTAAATAATTTATTTATTCACAGGAATTATTGAAAAAACTTCAAGCTCAGTACAGTACAATAGCTTCGTCTTCGCCGTGTAATAAAAATATTTACAACAAATTATTTTCAAAACTGATTTCGGGAGATGAAAATTCTGGAGATTTATTTGAATCATCAGTCAAACAATACATTGAAATTCTTGCTGAGAATAAAAGTCTGAAGCAACAACTTTTAGAGGATTACTTTCACAATAAATTAGAAAAATTGCAGTCATTGTAATGATTTTAAATATTTGAATATTTTTTTTTTTTTCTTAATATAATATTTATTTAAATATTAATTACAGAGAAAATCAAGTTATGATAATATACAATAATGAATTAAATAGCGGCCCAACTAGGAGTTTAAAATTTATGCCGAATAAATTGGTAATTCAATTTGAGAATGTTCTATCAGATGTAGGAAATAATCAACAAGATTTTAATCAACTAAGAAAACAGTTCAAAAAGCTTATGGTAATTATCACTTAAGTTATTTAATATAAATAAATTATTATTATTATTATTTTTATTATTATTAATAAATATATTTTTTAGGAAAAAATAAATCAAAATTCTTTAGAACGCGATAAAGAAATTTTGTGGCAGAGATTTTTAGCAGATCCCCAAACTCTTAAGCAAATATACGATCAAGCACAAAATGAATTAAACCGCTCGCATTTTAGAAATGCTTTGTTAAATGAATAGCTCAATTAATTATTTTTTTTAAATTATACATTTATATTTCTACAATTGCTCACAAATTTAATCAAAACGAGCAACGCAGTCACCGTGTGACTACCCAAGTATTACTACAAAAGTTAATGAACATGAATTGAATTTAACTGTTGATTGAAATCTACACTTTAGAATTTTTTTTTTTATTTTTATTATCATTAAAATTTAATGAGCCCAAGTTCATCATTGACTCGCAAACTGATTGATTTCAGTGATTGTACAATGATGGGGTTCTTAAAAAAAAAATTTATGCATTGTCAAATTTTTTGTTATGTCATGAAATATATATTTTTTTTCACTGATTTAAAATTAAATCTGTTTGATTTTTATAATCATAGAAGATATAGCATAGACTAAATTTGTTAAATTTTCTTTCAATTATATATATATTCAGTCATATTTAGTGACAGAATAATTTAAATATTCATTTATTGCAAGAAAATAAATACGATTATCTTTTTTCCCGCGTAATTTAAATGTTTTTTGAATGTTAGCCATAAAAAAGAGTTTCAACTACTCAAGTAGCACAGAGACAACTTTAAGATGTCTTTCAAAAGGATAAGACAAATTTTTTTTGTCCCAAAGTCACCTTTTTTGGTATAAATACGACTTGGAAATGTTGGTTCCGAAGACAGAGAAGAGTTGTGTTCAGTTAAAAAATCATTTAGATGACTTATTTGTGATTTACTTTTTGTCGTCACTTATGTTTAATTTCTGATTGTTTTGTCAACATATCGCTGCCTTATCGATATGTAAAAAAGTTGCCTAAAAACTGATATCTAAAAGGCATAAATTCAAGTCAAGACCTTTCGAATGCTACCAAATTTAATAACATCAACTTATTTTATTGCATAGATATTTCGGGAAAAAAATTTTCCTTATTCTCTCAATAATATAAATTACGTAACTAATAAAAACAAGACTAATTAAAAAAAAACACCAGTGAGCTTACATTTCAAGTGGACCAATCAGCAAAAAAGCTCTATAATTAAATTACATCAATTAAGAATGATCCTGAAGTTAGCAGATAATTAAAAATTTTTTGATTTTTTTTTTCAACATATCAATCAGAAAAGAAACAAAAATAAAAATATGCATTTGTAGAAAATTTAAAAAACTACATGTGCAATTTTTTCAAATTTTTTTTTTTTATTATTTACTGTCTAAAATAAATTCCAAAAATTATTAGACGTCTGCTAACTTCAGTATCATCAATTAAGAGAGTACTAGCGTAAGATTAATAATGAGAAAAAAAGTAATCACGGATCGAGCACTTTGTTGACATACAATATGTTGTAAACATCCATTTAAATAGTATATATAAATATATGAGTGTGTGTATAGACTTGCGAACTGCGAAGATGACGTAGTGCTCGGCGGCTTGGCCATGCTCGAGAGTAACAGAGTAACCTTGATCCAAACATCCAGATTTTATTCCCCACTCATCTTCCTTTCTACCATCCACACATGTCTTTACCTCTACCCTCTACCACTCTAGTCTATTCATTCTATATTCTACACATATAACATAAATATATAGATACAGGTATAATTGTATTATATGTTTAGTGTTGTCGTTTGTCGCTGTCGGGTGTCGAGCACTCGAGCGCGTCCCAACCTCCCAACATTAAAAAAAAAGTGAATCATTCGTCCGACACCACGCCGTTCATCGACATTATTATTTTGCAAAATAATTCATTCACAAAGTATATAAATTTATATATTTATAAAAAGAATAATAATATAAAAGTTTATTATTAATTATAAATATTGTTGTTGTTGTTGTTGGAGATATTGGAGTCGGTGTAAAAGTGTGTGAGAGTGAGGAGGATAGTATCGATTTGCCAGGGGTTCAAGTTAACGGTTTATTTACATGAGCTAATGTTGTATGTCTCTGCGCATGCGCCCCCAGACCAAAACAATAATAACAGAGTGAAAAGGTTCATGGCTGGCAGCAGCAGCAGCAGCACTCAGCAGCAACCAGAGCACCAGCAACAGCAGCACTAGCTAAAGCTTTTAAGAACAAGACCTCGGCTGGCTCCATTTATATATTATATCAATATAAATATAAATATCAATATAAACTCTATTACGATATCAAAAGATTACGGTGTCGTCTAATTAACATAAATATAAACAAAACATTAATTAAATATTATTATTATCTGTGAGTTTGATAAAATAAAGTGTGTGAATGTTTATTTTTGTGAAGCAATAACAGTTGAGTGTAACGTGTCCAAGCACAGCCATCTAACAATATACAAACTCCAATTAATTAATTAGATAATTAATTTTTTTGTTCTCTGTGATTGGACATTTTTCTACTGTTTATCAATTATTAATTCCAAGTTAATCGACTGAAGTTTATTACTACTGTTATAATTATTTAATTGAGTTGGTGTGCAAACAACCTTAAGACAGTTTAAATAAAATAATTTGATGGACGTGTTACTTTCTCCAATTGGTTTGTGAGATTGTGAGTACGTGAATAATATCAACACAAGACATATCACGCGTTTTCGCCGGGTGAATCACGCGCACACTCGATTGATTACGCATAGCTGGATGTGTTTATATACTGGTAAATACGTTATTGACGTGTTAACTCATAAAACCTGAAAAGATAACATTGAGGTAAGTTTACTAACAAAAACATCTTAAAAACAAATAATAATTATAAATAAATCATAAATTTATCTTTGTGCTGTTTTATTTATTTACTTTTTTTATTTTTATTTTCTCAGCAAGTTTCGAAGCATCTGCCAGTCACTCAAAAATTTGAGCTGAGTCAGCATACCATTAATAATAATAATAATAATAATAACAACAACAGAAGGAAGAAGACGCCGAAGGACATTAAGCCAAAGACTACATACCTCGGTTTCCTTGAATTTGGGTAGAAATATTTTAAAAATAATAAAATTCAGGTATACGCATAATATTATCTAGTACATAAGCAATACTACCTGAAAAATATATTTAAATTAAAATACATAACGGAGAACAATATGCCGAGTACGGAAGAGAAAACGACGCCTTATCTAATTCAAGTAATGCCAGAAACTCATTACCGAACTTTAGATGTCGATCTATTGGTATCCCAGATAAAGAAAAGCTTACGGTTTACAAACCTGAAGGCCAAGTCGAGCGTAAGCTCACACAAACCGAGATCATCGCCGTATCTGATTCCATCACGCATCGAAAGACAGGCCTATTTCCACAATCAAAATAACGACAACAACAACAGCAAAACCGACGAAGATGATCCCTATGAAAAGTTACGAGAACTGATAAAACAGGGACGGCTTATCAAGGAGGCGGTAAAAAAACTACAGATGATGAACTTTGAAAATTTATCAAACAATACAGACAGCGATGATCAGGATCGTCATGACGACGACGACGATGATGAAAATACACATCATCGTACTTTCCGGAGAAAAACATTTTACTATGACTCCGAGGACGAGCCCTTGCCGGCAGTGTATGATTCTCTAGATCTTTGAGTTTACTTGTAATTTGTGTTGTCAGTGTATGCGTGCTATTAATTACAAACTAATTATTAGTTTAATTATATTACCATAATAATGATGATGATTTAAATAGTATACGAAAAAGAAAAATAAAGTTGCTGTGAATAATTCGCGTTATTGAAGTGCGGAAATTGGCTTGGATGAACGATGAGTTACTGACGAAATCGTATTTCTATCGTTTACTCACCAAGTATCTCTCTCTCTCTCTCTCACTCTACGAGTTCCTCTTTAGTCTGCTCACACACCTTATATTCCCCTGTTCCTGTCTCACTCTTTCCTCCTCAACCTCATCCTTCTCTTCCACCTACTCGTGCTTTCCGCTCGGTCATATTTGCCATTGTAGTCGCGCTGCCTGGTACCATGTATCCGACAAACGTACAAATATATACATATACATATATATAACACATCCATACATAATACGCTTACAAACATTGATTTATTAATGTATATTATATATATGTACATGTAGTACGTTACAACAAGCTGATACATTTATATATTTTGAGGCCATACTGAAGAACACAAGTTAGTCGTCTCATCAAAATTAGGCACTCAGCTGAACTCTTCCTTAAATGGACATGTTTGTAAATATTATTGAGTTATAATCATTTTTTTTTTACGCTTAAACAATTATTACGCTTGGTGTCGGTAGTAGTAGTAGTAGTAGTACAGTAAATAATATGTAATAAGCGTATTCATTATCACATTGCATATACTTATATCAGCTTATACATGAGAAAACTTACAAGCGTAAGATTTATTTAAAATTTAGTCTAACTAAATTTCACACGACACCATTATTATATCAAAACATCTGTGTTTGTAATGTTTTACAAACGCTGCTGGTGTTTTGTCGATCAGACATTCCAACGTATTCGTCATCGGCTCCATTACCCCATACTGAGTATTCCGTTAGAATATAATATACATAATTATATTTTATCCCAAGCAATAAATTTATAGAAATATTTTAAATTTATTTATCTAATTAATGGATTAGTTGAAGAAGAGAAAAAAAAAAAAAAAAAACGTAAATAAATAAATAAAAGAAATGATGACTAGTCTGAAGTGTTGAAGTAAGTTATGTAAGCAGTAGATCGATGATACACGTCTCAGCAAACTTGTTCATTCTTGACATCGATACCCGTCCGATATTATTAATGTAGTTCTGAGAATGCCGTATACATATACATATATATAAGTTTTGTGTTAAAAGACGACTAGACTAACATAAACGCTATTCTATTCTTGTAAATTGTTGGTATGGTATATAGAGTGTACACGTATATAGAACTCTAGTGTCTAGCAGACACACTTGATACCCCCAGGCATGTACATATGACCGCGGAGATTGCCTATCTAAAGAGTTTGTCAATAAAATAGCGGGCAAGTTAAGGGTGAGAGAGCTTTTCAGAGAAGTAATTAAAAAAAAAAAAAAAAAAAAAAAAATTAAGTTAAGTTAAGAAATAAATAATAGTAATAAAACAATAGTTTGCTGTGCATGTTTTAGTGCATAGACTTCTTGTGTACCAATTGATGATCGGTTCAAAGGGCGATTTGGTGTTACGAATGTTTGGTTGTTATACCGGGCTGGTATAAAACACCTGATAAAAAAAAAAAAATTATTATAAATTGTATGTATATATAAAAAATATATAAATTGGTTGTAATAACGATGATTTATAAATTGTTAATTTAAATGATGGCTTAAAAAAAATTAAAAATAATGAAAATATGTAAATCAACACCTTGAATAGATATTGTTGACACAACTGTTGATATTTATAGCTAATAAATATTCAGAGTTGCGTGAATTGACGTAAAGTACGTTTTTAAAAGCATCAGCACCGCCTCGGTAACCTGGTCTAGTGTATATCATTAATTAACCAGTTAGATGGTAATAATTAGTAATATTTTAGTTTATTTAATTCGCCAATTTCCAAAAGCTGAACTCATTGTTTTTTTTTTTTTTTTTTTTTTAATTATCGAATTTAGTTTAGTTTATTATGATTAATATTTTTCCTATGTTAAGTAATTAGTTAATTAAGTTAGTAAGTAAGTAAGTAAGCAAGTAATGAATGAATGTTGTATGTAATTTTTTTTTATGATGCGAAAATAATGCGTGATCTCTTTTTTTCTGTTAAGATCTTACATAAGGAATTTAACGAACAATATCTTGTTGTGATCGTCAAACGTGTTCTCGTTTGGCATTTGTAATAATAGATGATGATGATGATGATGACGAAAACAAAAAAAAATAATAATAATATTCCAAGTTTCAAAAGTCAAGTATCAATTGTTGTATTTATTTACTTTTTATCACCACCTCTTTAGTTTATTATTTTATCAGCAATTATTTAATGTCGTAATGTACATAAATATATAATATTTGTGTTGATAAATTAAACATTAAAGTTAACTATTGATGTATGTGTCTACTTAATTGAGAACTTTATTCCAAAGTATCATGAGTTATTGTTAGTTATTGCGACATAAAACCTCATTTTATCAATTTGCATTACATATGTATGTATATAAATATACATTGTATTCAATAACAGTATAGTGGTAAAAAATAAATTCGTGTTGCATCAATGCAATTATACCTGACGAAGCTTCTCAGCATTGTCTGGTGATAATTAGACTCAATAAAATACCCAAGTCATTGATTTTTATTTATTTATTTTTTATCAATTATATTATTTTTATTGAAGACTCGTATATCCACTTGTTCCTACGCCCTTGGTTCGAAAGTATTCAACAAAGAACAAGGGATATATCGTTTAATTTACAACCATGTTCTGCGGTGGTTCAGGTACTTTTTATCTTCTTTGAATTCTTCAGACCTCTATCTAACAAACATTAGATATCTGGCTACAATACTTTTATCTTGTTTGTCGGTTATCTTATTTTATTTTTTTTTAATTACCTTATGACGTACGATTTCAAATAATAATCTTGATACGGGTAATTTTCTAAGACTACTCAATGAAACGCATAATATGGCACTAAAAATAAACTCATTTATTTTTCGTTAAATATTTATTAGATTACTGAGTATTTATATGCATATTTATGTCGTCATTGGTTTTAATATTATATATATATATAAATTGATTTCATCGACCTGCACTTGCTCTGCTGCATTGTACAGCAAGTAAACAAACCAACGGTCGAATTGACCTTCTTAAGATGTCTATATATGTATAATAATATAAATAAGAAATAAAAAACCCGTTTAAATTTATTCAAACAAATAAATTAATGTCTATAAATAAATAGTTTTAAAAAATTAATAATATTAATATTGAATTATCAATCATAGACAATATTATCTAGTTAACATTAAAGACCAATGACCTTTTAAAATGTCAACAAGATAAAGATAAATATAAATATAGACATATTTATTCCTCAATTTTATCAGTTGAATTCGGGTGTTACCTAAAAAATAAAAAAAATTTATCAGCATTGGTAAGTAATGATTGGCTAAAAAATATCATGTTTTAAAAATTATCCTGTTCACTTGCTGCAAGTAAATTGTAACTGGAGTGGAGACTATTATTAAGTGGACTGATGATACTGCGGCGGTAAATCTCATGTGTGTGTGTGGATGTGTTTGTATATAAACGAAAACACGACTGACAGCTAGCTGGTGAGACTTTACTCGAGTTTACTTTCAAGATGGCTACCAGCATGTCCACCAGCAAGTAAGTATTTATTTACGTGATATATTTAAGTGTCGATGCCCTCAAAAATGTAGGCTTCGGCTTCACCAACCTAAACAATCTCATATATTCAAACTGACGTAAATTCTCCATTACTTTGTCGTAACAAGTTACATTTTTTTTTATTTAAGCTCCAAATTTTGTTTCATCATCACATAGTTGTGATTTACTTTAATTATAAATTTTCTTAGATATAAAAAAAAAAATAATATTTATCAATTATTTATTTATAAATTTTTAGTGATAAGTAGATTTATTTTTATATTTACGTCGTCGGCTTTCTCCGTTTTACGTTTTTGAGGTTAGAGTACATGTCTACAGTACACATACAACAAATATATATATATATATATATATGTAATACATACTCATGTGCTGTTATTCACAACAACGTGTGTTGTTTACTCTGGGTTACATTGTAGACTTGCAAAATTTAAAAATACATATATACGTTTAATGAAAAAATTATCATATATTTTTATGGTAAGAAATAAAATTATTTTTAAAAGATTTAAAATATTTAAATTAAACACATCTGAGTTTATATTTTTATTTATTTAAATAATCAGAGCAATTGCTTAATGTCATGTGACTGATTTTGTTATCAATAATCATGAGAGGCTTTTGCTAAAATTGATAATTTATAAAAATATATATTAGGGTGGGTTGAAAAAAAACTTTTTTTTTGTTTTTCTTAGCATGGGGGTAGAATTTGTACCTTGTAAAAAAAAAATTTTTTTACTCCACATTTTGAGGTGGCCCACTCGTTTTTTAAATAAATAATTGATTAAACGGGGTAGTTCCAACGAAAAAATTTTTTTTTTGTCCAAAATCGTGGAAAACAATAATTTTCTAATGTGATTTTTTTTTACTTCACTTTCGTTTTAATTCAAAAGAAAATGCTTTTCATTTTTGGATTTTTTACTTAAATTACAAAAATAATAGGAAAAAAATTTTTTAAACTTCTGACTTTCAATTAGCTTTCAAGGGGACACCCTACAGATTCTAGAACACCATGTAATTTTTTTCGTTGGGACTACCCCGTTTGATCAATTATTTATTTTAAAAACGAGTGGGCCACCTCAAAACGTTGAGTAAAAAAATTTTTTTTTTCCTAAAAATTTTTTTTTTTTATAAGGTACAAATTCTACCCCCATGCTAAGAAAAAAAAAAAAGTTTTTTTTTCAACCCACCCTAATATATATATCAAGAGTATTATATATAGATGAATATATTATTAGAGCAAAGTAAATAAAATATAGAAGAGTGTAAGCGTTCAATGACACTGTTGATGTTGTATATTTAAAATATAACGCGAATACACCTGTCCTTCTATATCTATAAGTGCTTCCGTTTCTAAAACACTTATATATATATATATATATGTACACCACACAAAACTTCATCTCGATCTTTACCCGTTAGTTATTTATATTTATTTACTTTCTGTTGTAAATTATAAGCTATCCTATTTATTTTTTTTATATTATATATTTAAAAATTAAAAAGTATTGCGATATTTTACGTAACGTTTATTTGTAAATATCTAAAAGCCAAGAGAGAGTTATATTTGTAATGTTTGAAGAATTTGCGAGATAAATTAGTTTGTTAGTCGATAGTTAACACAAAAAAAAAATAAGCAGTTATATAATAACCAATTAATTTAAATTAATATAGATTGAATGTTTGATTCAAAGCAACTTTAGTTTTTTTTTTATCTCGCCCCCGAGTGATCTCTTCGCGTCATTTTTATTGTTTATTTATAAATTTAATTTGTTATGAAATTTATAATTTTATTTAAGTCAATGATGCATCAATAATTATCTTCAAGGTAATCCCATTTCTCCAGATAATTTTTTCATTATTTATATTGACATCATTATGTAATTAGTCGTATTGTAAAAATAATTATTTTTCGTCTGATAAAAAAAATTAAAAATAACTAAATTTTTAATACATTGTAATAAATTTTATTACTTTGTCATTGAGCTTTTATTACACACACATTTTAGTTGTCTTCCGGTTATTTTATTTTTATATAAAACTTATTTATACGTCACGGCAGTGTCTATAAATAATTAATAAAAAGTAATAAATGTTTATTTTAATGGTGAATTTAATGCCGCCGTAAATAAAAATAATATATATAAAACATATTTAATGAGAAGCAATTTAATTTTTTTTATGAGGTTGCATTCTTCGGCAACTATAACAACAACAACAACAGCAACAACAATAATAACAATAATAATAATAATATAAAAGCAAACCCATCAACCGAGTGTGAGAGCATTGCACCATGTGTCACCACACAGCAATTACGCAATCAGTATTGTTTCATTTAAAACATAAACATTAATTATATTATTTGACAATATTTATGTATTTAATTTATACGCAAAAAAAAATAAAAATTTTATTAAATACATAAATAATATTTATATTTTTTAGAAATAAAGAAGAATGTTTGTTTACAAGAGGCGATCATACATTTACGGTACCAAAGACTTTGTTTCGAGACAACAGAAGACGTCTTGCTCATCGTCTGAGAGAGACCGCAGGAGTACCAGGTGAAGGTGGTTTTGTTTTGCTCCAGGGTGGCGAGGACGTGCCTTTCAATGACACTGACATTAACTACGAGTTTCGGCAGGTGTGTTTTCCACCTGTTTTTATATTATTTTATTATTATTATTAGGTACTCTGTTTTTTACGGTTTATCAAATAAATGTTTTTATTATACTAATAATTATAAATATTATTACAAGTATATGGTGAAGATAATAAAGAGAAGAGAAATGATAGACATTGATTGCATAAGTCTGTCTGAAACAAAATCAGCTCCGTACTTCCGGCGAGCAACAACATACTCGTCGGCATTGCTGACTATGACGCTTATATTTGTCTTATTCTTCGTCTTTGTCTTGGTCTTTTTATTTAGCTTTGTAGTTTGTATACCAACAGCCAAGCTGTAGATCACTTTGATTGTATACAGGAAGTGTAGAGAAAAGTTGACTGACCTGATGATTGATTGCTGAAAGAAAACATTAGAAGAGACGTCTTAAATCACTTAAAACTTTTTAATTATCAATAACGTCTCACGCATATTATTTTTTTTTATTTTTTTATTCAGGAGTCTTTTTTCCAATGGTGCTTTGGCGTTGAAGAACCCGGATGCTTTGGAGCGATAGAAATAACAACTGGCAGATCGGTATTATTTTTTCCACGACTGCCTGACGAGTATGAGATCTGGTCTGGCAAACTGAGTACGCTTGATGAATTTAAAGAGAGATACGGCGTTGATGAAAGTTATTATGTTGACGAAATAGCCCAGGTGTTTGCTAAAAAAAATACAAAACTTATTTTAACTTTGGTGAGTTACTACATTATTTATCTTTTAATAACACAAGTTTATATTTAATTGCTTGTATATTTCAATTTAATTCACTAATTATGATAGAGTGGTTGTTGAAGAAATTTAAAAAACGATTTTATTGAGCAAAAAACGTTTTAAATAAATCTCTCAAGCAAAGACACTTAACGTCGTATTGATGTTAAATGTAGGTCACTAAAGAACAGGCTGTCTGAGTGAATTTGCTATAATCTATCGGTAGGTCGCCGTTAGCAACACCTTATTTCGTATGACCTCGATGATAATTACATCATTTACTTTTATGATAAATAATAAATAATAATAAAACACCAAATCATTTATTTTTTGTTTATTATTTAATGCAGTATGTACTTTGTACCATTTCGTTTTTTTTTAAACCAGTAATAAAAATCGGCTTAATAAATTAACAATTTGATAGTATTGTAAAAAATATATGACTATTTGTATTAATTGGATTTATACGAAAATATGTTATAGCAGACAGTTACAAATGAGAGACCTCTAATATTGCATCAGTCAGTATAATAGTGAACTTCGAAACAACATTCGACTGACTAAAATAGAAACCAATGACATATGTATAGACCGCGAATTATTTTTTAATATAGATGTTAATATTTCTACAGTCTGTCTTTACTCTATTTTTTATATAACTGTAAGATAAATATATTTCAAGATTGCTCGTAATACTCGACCTTTTTTTTTTTAATTTAATGCGTTATTAATGATGTAAAGATTATTTGGCAAGATTTATAAACTTTTTTTGGCTTTCAGTACGGTCAAAATAGTGACAGTGGACTCTACTCCAAAGAAGCTAACTTTGATGGTATTGAAAAGTGAGTATAGATAATAATAATAATTACATCATCCTATTTCACATTGATAATTAATGATACTTTTTATTTTTAGATTCAAAGTTAACAATAGTATTTTGTATCCTGAAATATGCGAGTGGTAAGTTTTTATTGATGAACGAAAATACAATTTTTTTAATGACATTGATTCAAATTAACACTTAAATATTAATCAACAAAAGATATTAAATGATTTAAAAAAATTATTATTTGGCGGCTAGATATTTTTTAATTTTTATTTAAACAGTTTAAATGATTTATCATTGAACCGAAATAGCTTGTGCTAAATTTTATTTCGAAATAAATTAAATCGCGTCACAGATAATTTAATTTAAATAGTAAGGACTTGATGTATTCATTTTCGCGAGGTGAATGAATTAACAAAGGGACAGATAAACGATAGTAAGATTAAAATATATATTGTTGTATGAATAATATATAAATAATTTGTTTAAAAAGAAAAACCTGTTCAACTGACGCAAATAATATAAAGAGAAAATATATATAAGTATAAATATAACTAAAGCTGTTATTCTTGGTCAGTTATCGACACTTTATTATTTGTCGTACGTCATAGTTTGAGTAATATATACTATATACATCCGTCTCCAATGACCTTGTATATTTTCCCCGTGGACCTTAGTCCGGGAAAAGAAATATACAAGTAAAAAAACTATTTTTTATCATTACTTATCTATCCGCATTGACATTATCGAGGTTCAACTTTTTTTTCTAATCAGCCCGCAAACCGTCACCGAGATGAGAAAAAATTGGAATTTACTGTGATGACTAAACTAAAATCAAACTTACCCAAGTATTTTTTAAAAAGTTTAACTGTAATATAATACACATGTATATATATAGTAATTTTTATCTTGTCGATAAAATGTTGCTGATGAAATCCTTTATATTTAAATTAAAATAGTTTTAATTATATAGTTTTTTATTTTTTTTTTTACAGCCGCGTTATAAAATCTGCTGAGGAAATAAAAGTTATGCGATATGTCACAAAGATTAGCTCGGACGCTCATAAAGTAGTTATGCGTTCAATACGTCCAGGATTTACTGAATATCAGGGTGAATCAATTTTTAAACAGTACATTTACTCAATAGGTGGATGTAGACATGTTTCTTATACATGTATATGTGGTTCTGGACATAATGCTTCGATTTTACATTATGGACATGCTGGTGCTCCTAATAACAAAGTACTAAAGGATGGTGATATTTGGTAAGCTATAAATGAAATATATATTTATATATTATTTATTTATTTATTTATTTTTTTTAGTCTTTTTGATATGGGAGGAAATTACTGCGGGTATGCTGCTGATATAACATGCAGCTTTCCAGCGAATGGAAAATTTACAGATAATCAAAAATTCATTTATAATGCGGTTTTGGGTGCACGCAATGCGGTGATTGAAGCTGCTAAACCTGGTGTCAGTTGGACGGACATGCATTTACTGGCTAACAAAGTGATGCTACAACACCTGAAGCAGGGAGGTCTGTTAGATGGTGACGTAGACGACATGATTAATGCCGGATTGAATGAAATATTTCAACCTCATGGTCTTGGTCATTTACTGGGTCTGGATGTTCATGACGTAGGTGGTTATCTACCTGACTGTCCCAAGAGATCCGATATTCCGGGAATTAGAAAGCTAAGAACTGCCAGAACGTTGCTTTCCGGTATGGTTTTAACAATAGAACCTGGATGTTATTTTATCGATACTGTAAGTTAAGAAGTGTTATATTAATAACTAAATGACAGTTATAAATGGAAACAATTTAATTAATTGACTCTTATAATAGCTGCTCGATGCTGCGCTGGCGAATCCCTGTCGAAGTAAATTTATTAATTCCGATAAATTGAAACTATTTCGTGGGTTCGGAGGCGTCAGAATTGAGGATGACGTATTAATTACCGATACTGGGGTTGAGAACTTAACTTTCGTTCCACGCACGTCAGTATTTTTATTTTATTTAATTATTTATTTCTGTACAATATATTTTATTTTTAAATCAAAATTTTCAGAGTTCAAGAGATAGAAGAATGGATGGCTCATGGCAGAGAAAATTTATTATTACCTCAAGAGCAATATAAACTCGAATATAATAGTATATATTTTCAATAAATTTACGACAGTTGACTACTCATTATAAGTCTACCCGTAATAAGCCTCTTTCCCTTATTGAGCATTAAATTGATCAATAAAATTATTATCATTATTATTATTATTATTAATGTAAAAAAATAAGTAATTATTTTATATAATATAAGGCTTATAACGGGTAGTCGAAAAAAAAAACTAAACGTACAGTAGTGGGAAGATTAAAATTCCAAGAAAATTCCCCTCGTCCCCTAGACCAGGCCTATGACGGTTAGTCGACTGTAAAAAAATTATTATATATTTTTATATAAAACTTTTAAATATGTATGCAAAAAATAACAAAAGTTTAAGTACGTCAACTATGAAATATTAATTTATACAATTATCGTCCCCTTGTTGCATTAACGTAAGAGATGGGTATGATAAACATGATACTGAAGTTAGCAGACAATTAGTAATTTTCGGATTTTTTTTTCACCACAGAAATTACAAAAAAAAAAAACTAAAAAACTACACATGTAAAAAATTTAAAAAACTATGGGTGCAATTTTTTCAAATATTTTTTTTTTTATTATTTATCGTCTAAAAAAAAATCCAAAAATTATTAGACGTCTGTTAACTTCAGTATCATATGATAAACAGTATAGCTAAATTTTATTTTAATTTTACTTGGAATGTGTAAAGATACCAAGGGACTCTTGGGACTGAGGCCTGACGTCATTCCACCCCTATTTCGTGACGTACATCCGTTTTCAGAAGGATCTCGAAAAACCTGATTTACAACGCTCATAACTTTTTAAAATCCTAAGAACGTTAGCTTGTGTCGATTCATTGTCAAGTTTAATATTATAGATAAATAATCACGTGGCTGTTGATTTATTATATAAAAAATTAATATATAATATTAGTATTTCAAAAAAGAAAGTACATCTACGTAAGACTTTATTGTGGCAAACTATGTAATTAAATTTTAATTTAATTTGAGACACGGTGGAAAAACGTGAGACCTGGGCCTGAGGCCTGGCGTCATTCTACCCCTATTTTATGACGTACATCCACTTCCAAAAGGGACTCAAGAAGCCCGACTGATGACTTGGAATGTCAGTTTGTGTCGAACCGTCACCGAGTAAACTTGCTTCTTGATTTAATCTTATAGTTAAATAAATAACTACGTGGTCGTTAATTTATTATATATGTGATAAATATATATTGATATTTTATAAAAAATTTCCAAACTAAATTTTTGTATATTACATTAAAATAATATATATTAATTAATATCTACATAAGTGGTAATTAACTTTTTATCAGTTTTTAGTATTCCGGTGGTATGTAATATTATCAGAAATAAAAATATTTAAAATTTAAAAAAATTGATTAGTGTTGAATGAGATCAGCAGTAGGTAAAAAGTTTGTGGTCGAATCTATATATAGATATAGTAGACTGTAGATTATTTTTCGCGCCTGAAGTTTACTCGAAACGAGTCGTCGCGCAGAGGTGTGGATACGTCGTATGTGTATACGTTATAACGTAGCATTGGTAGCATAACGTGGTAATATGGTATGATATAGCCGCGACAGGAAGAGTCGCATGCAGTCGTGCTGGTGCTGTTGTAGAGGAGCATAGAGGAGTGGTGCTGACTGCTGACTTAACTGCAGACTACAGTGACTACTTGTACTAGTCAGCTCCGCGTGCGCGAAATCGCGAATAATCGGTGTGCTCTTGCTCTGTTTCTCTGTTTCGGCCTCAATACCACCAGACAAACATCATCACCATCACCATCACCTCCTATCAACTAACAGCCATACATCTGTGTGTAGATAAAAGCCTCTAGTTTATTTATCGTGTAAAAAAATAAAAACATTCAATTGACATATCCATCAAAAAATTAATAACTATTTGTTATTATCATTAACTATTATGTTAATTGCAATTACGTGTGATTCGGTTTTTAAAAATAATAACAACAATGAAAATTTAAATTTATATTTATTATAAATTGCTCAATATCAAGGTAAAGATTTTATAACGATAGATAAGAGATTATTATAAATTAAAACATATTTTAATGTTTAATTAACGTATAAATGATGTTAGTCATTATCAAAGTGGATTTAAATAAGTGATAATTGACAGTAGATAGGACAACTATTTTTTAATTAATTATTTAGTGATTATATTAACGAGAATGACGTATTAAATAATATATAAATTAAAAAGTGAAAGTGATTGGTGTTTAATGTTTTAGGTGGTAAAAAATATATACATATATATATATATGTGTATGTATATTATTGCCGCGGCTGTAACGTGAATCGTGGTGGTATCCGAATATTCACGAGTCTCATCGATCGACTGACGACTCACGACCGAGAGAAGTCGAGAGAGTAGAGCTGAACTGGAGCTAGAGAGCATAGAGAGTACCACGGTCAGAGGAGGCCAGAGGAGACCAGAGGAAGCCAGAGGAGGCCAAAGCAGGCCAGAGCTCAACAGAACAGAGGAGGCCAGAGCAGGCCAGAGTACTGAGTGAACCAGAAGAGGAATAATAGGTGTGCCGCCGTGCCGCGACTTAAACTCCATTCACTCACTTTTTATCATCCAGCAATCATCAGTCCTAGCTCTCTATTAATTTAACTTTCACACATAACATAAATATATATGTACATTTATTGGTAATTTAACAAAACGAAAACTCGGCCACTGGTAAATATATATATATATACATATATAAATGCTCATACCGTCCTGGCCGTCTGATAGCTCTACCTGTCTTGCATCGTCTTGACAGTATACGCATTCAATTCGAGATAAGCTTTTACTATTTACTCAACTTGGATACCATTACAACATTTAACGGCTATAATAGATAATAGATGATAATAATAATAATAATAAAATAGTCCATTGTTATATTTATTGTCGATCGATGTCTTGAGTGGTAAATAATAAACTGTCAGTGGTGTGATTGTGCTACGTTTTATTTATTTATTTATTGAGAGTAAAGTGATGTGTCAGTGATAGGATATCGTTATACTTGAGAATTAACACTCCACACAATAAACAATCAATTATTTATTAAAAATAACTAAATAAATTATTTAAAATGGATTAATTTCCTCGAGAGATATTAATATTTTATTTTTTACAACGAACATGTGTAAACAAATAGTTAGAAGAGCTCGTAAAAAATATTCAAATTTAATGACATTTTAAGATACACATTGAGTATTAATTTATATAAAAAAAAAAAAAAAAACAAAAAAAAAACAAATATACATATTTATATATAATTATTGTAACGTGATAAATAAGTAAATCCTGTAGATAATCCTGAATAATCAGGTAGTCGTGTGTCAGTCAGAATGTTTTGTTTCCAGCGTCCATTTACGCGCACATCTCGTAACACGGTCACGACCCCTACTACTACAATGGGTAAACAGCAGACAACGAAGAGCTTGAGCTCAAGATTTAATAGACGCGGTTCTGAAGCTAAAAGTGAGGGATCTGGCTCCTCTTCGATTCAATATATCGATCAAGAAATTTCGGCGTCTACCAGCAGCAGCACCGATACATTACCGGGAATTCAAACAGACTACTTGGAATCAGATCCGCTGTCACCTGATCCAATTCTACTTGTCACTGCAGATGATACCACTACAGCGACACCGACAGTGACAGCAACAACAGTGACGGTAAACGGGATCCAAGAAGACGTCACAACTACGTCATCACCGTTGAAACAACAACAGCAGCAGCAGCATTTACAGTCACAGTCACAGTCACAGCTCCAGCCACAGCCACAGCTACAGCAAGAAGAGAAGCACAAGCAGAAGCAACAAAAAAAGGCTAACGGACGATGGAGGAAAAGAATACTTTTGCGTCTTAAGACTGATTTACCAAATCCAAATTCAAAAAATAAAAACACAAATGGCAGTTTTTTTTCCCCATTGTTGAGTATACCGACGTCATTTTCGTCCTCGGCGAAGAATACAGTGAAATCAAAATCATTGATGACCAGAAGAGCCGTTGACTCTAAGACTGTTAAAGCGGGAGGTTTCAAGGCTAGTTCGGCCAATGATATACCATCATTGTTGAATGAATTCGATCAAGATGAGGATGATGATGATGATGATGATGATGATGATGAAGATGAAGATGATGAAGATGAAGACGAAGAAGAAGAAGAAGAAGAAGAAGAGACAGGAGCTGAAGGAGGAGAGGAAGATGATAGCTGTGAAGACACTGAAGAAGGTTCATCAGTACCGTCCAGTCCAGCTGCTGCCATCTCCCTCGCTGGTTTACCACCCACTCAAGTGCCGTCTTATTACTCATTCCTTTCAGTAAATGGTGGTGCGATGCGACAAGAAACAACGAGCACCAGTTCGCCACAGTTATCAACTGGTCTAACACCGGGCTCGAACAATGAACGGGTATTACCCTCAGAAACAGCTGAAACAAGCTCGGTGACAGAAGAATGTTTACCTGTGGGTATGAGTCTCAAGAAACTCGACACTCTGGATCCACCAAGTTGTTTGCCTGCCGCACGTTCTTGTCCAAATCTCGAACAACAGTCGATCGGTTGTTCATCTACCAGCGGTTCTTCTAGCCCTAGTCCAAGTCCTGGACCCACTGGACCGCGATTCAAGCCAGTTGCCGAGGGGGACATTCAAGTCTGCTATCTAAATCACGCAAGGACGGTCGTCAGCAAAATATTGTCCAGTAAATTTCTCAGACGATGGGAAACTCATCATCTCTATCTCAACGACGCCTGCCTATCATCCAAAACGGTGAGTAAATAACAACATTATTTTATTTACACACACTCACAATATGCGTGTGGGTTTTTTTTATATTTTTTTGACGCACGTTAATTTGGCTGTCTATAATAAACTTTGTGTTATCATAATAATTATTTTAATTGAGTTTACATTTTTGATAACGTCACGTGTGTAAAATTGACGTCAAAATTTTTTCATTATGATTATTATTATTCTAATAATAATACCATATATATGTATATATATACATATATACATTAATACAGCTGTGCAAGTATGTACATACGCTAATTAATTTTCACTGTCTACAGTACTTTTTCCCACGACTTTATTTTAGTGACTTAATTTATTAAATGCCTTAACACTATTTACACCTCTCTCTATCTCTCATTGTCTTTTTTTTATACTAATGTACTTTTATATTTAGCCGCGAGTCTTTCAATACGCGTCTCGAAATAAATTTTAATCATCAGGCCAATGCGCTTACTACTCATACGTTTTACGTTTACTTCGTTTATTCGTTTGTCGTGTGTCTTTAATAAAATAAAATAATAAAAAAAGGACCCGTACGTATTTGCTCTTGTTAATCCTATCTTTATACGACCTTTTAATATATTTCAAATATACATATTTTATTTTTTTTAATTAGTTGAGATAAAATACTTATTTATATATATACATATATACATTGATACGGTGGATTAATCAGTTTGATTACTCAATGATGTGTAAAGAAGATATGTACATTATCAATTAATGAAATACGTAAATTAAAGCTGACACTTAACAAAGTTTTTAAACGCGAATGGATAAATACTATTCGGAGTAAAAATACGTGCGTCAATGTGTATTAACCTAGAGTATTAATAATAATTAACTTCAATATTAAAATTATGTTTAAAAAATGAAAAAAAAAGTTGTGATATACATTAATATTCAATTTTATTTTTTTGTGTATTATACAATTTAACATATCAAAGATGTGTATTTGTATATATATTTACAGACTTGAGCATTAATTATTATGATAGATCGTACATTATAAATTGATTTATAAACTCATCGATAATAATTTTTAACACAAAGTAGTATTCAAATGTGTGTGTAGATCATTCATTATTTTATCTGAGGATATAAATTTAAATGCCATTAAATTTATGGCGCTAAACATTTATATGCTTGTATACATAGTTACTCATATTATGCATTACAGTATTAATAATAATAACAAAAAAAATGAATAAAAAAAATATATATGTATATAAAAAACAATTAATTAGAGTAGCAATTGGCACATTAACATTATGACAGCGTAATTTATTATAGAGTTGCGGTGAATGTCGATTTATATATAGATATATATTGTAAGGGAGCATCTGTGTATTAGACAAATGGCTGCAATTAATAATGAATACCTGCTATTACTATATTTTATATATTTTTCGCTCGACTCTGCGTGACTGATGCACATAAACTTTTTTTATATTTCTAACCGCAAGAAAAATAATAATTTACGAAAGAAATGGGGCAAGGAAAAATTTTTTATTATTATCTAGTGTTATTTATGATGGTTAAATAATGATAAATTTTGATGCTGATTATATGCACTTGACGCAAATGAATTAATGTAAATTTTCGGAATAAATACATGTAACTGGTAAAAATAAAATCCATAAATATTGGCTGTAGTGTGAGTGTATGATGATACCGATTACTGAACAACATTGACAGCGACGACGACGACGACGACGAAAACGACGACGACGATACAAGGTCGAAAGGAGGCGTATAAATGTGTCATTGATAAAGTTCAAAACGTTTAATTCAACGTTAAATTGATTTATATAAACATTTGTTTTGAGCGTGAGCGTTTTTGATAATAACTTTTAATATTTGCCGGCATTAATTTATCATCATTTTATTTTATTCTTCTTTAAGAAGTTCGTATTATCTATTTTATTTCTTCCTACTCATTCTAGTTCGCTTTCGAGCTCATCTTCTCATATCATATCATATCATATTATATAGAATATACTTCCGACAATCCTCTGGTGATCTTTATTTCATGAGACTTGTAAATGTCAAAAAGACTTAAGCCTACGTCATTTATAGTTTTAATGTTTTAATTCAAAATTACGTGTTTTCTGTAATAATAATAATCAGTTGAGCTAAAGGTCATCAGTTTTAGAGGATTAATTTTTATTATATTTTTTATTTTTTATTGTTAATTAATACTTTTTGCATAATTTAATCAGCAGGCGTGTTATCTTTATATCTTTTCTCATGTTATTGTTAACAATAATAATAAATAAATAAGTGATAGCGTACAGTACAACCACTTCCACCTTCGGCAGACTCGCGTTATGTACTAAAACGTGTGATATATCGTACATGTATCGTATCGAGGATATATATCACATTGAGCCATGCACGCTGGTGAGGCTTGACGTCAAAGCTGACCCTGGATATGAGTTTCCGCCGTCGGACACCACAGATTGTCTCCGATAGTCTAGCTCTTGGTATATGGAAATTAAGTGGTTTTTAACCGCAAACTATTACTTTCCCAGTTTCCCTATTTATATTTTAAATAATAAAACAAAAGTTATTGCTTGCACGTGTTGATAATTGTCGAAATGCATAAAACTTTTCGTTGAAATCCTAACTAAATATTTTTTTTAAAATACCCAGAAAAAATAAAGCAATAAGTCTTTGTTAAAGATTTATGATTTATTGCATTGCTAAATAATAGTTTGATGTTAAATTCAAGTTTACGATGTAATAAACTAATGATAAAACACACACGACACATGAATCAACATTAATCGTGATGGATTTTCTTTGTCCATCATTTATGGTCAAAGAAAAAAAAATAACAACAGCAACTAATGTCGCATTTAAATTAATGAGTTATGATTTATGATAAAAGCTTTTTTTTTTTTTTTTATATAGGGGAGGGTGGGGCAGAGCGGCCCCCCTGAAATTTTGATAAAAAAAAAAATTTTTTTTTTTTCGACTAATTACTATAAATTCGATATGTTTGCGCATTTTTACCCCTACGCATGACATTTGGGGCAAAATGGACAAGCCCAAAATTTTTAAAAAGTGATTTTTTCATATTTTTATCGTCAAATTAAAAAAAAAATTGTTATAATTCCACATTTCTAGACCTACGCATAACGCCTGGGGCAAAATGGACCAGCCGAAACTTCCGAAAAAATTATTTTTTCACATTTTTCGGCCGTTTCTTTATGTAAGAGGCAAATTTGGTCACTAAAATTTATAAAAATAAAATTTTTTTTTTTAGTTGATAAATTTTTGAAATAAAGTAAAACTAGAGAATTGTTTTTTGTTTTATTAAATAACAATTAGTAATTAAGGTAATCGAGAGTGAACGATTTATTACACTTTAAAAAATTTTTTTCGAGTAATATAAAACCAAAATAGTTGTCAAGAGAAAGAAATACATTCTTAATGATGAAAACAATTTAAAAAAAAAAAAAACGAAAAAAAAAAATTTCTTATCACTTTTTGAAGGGGGGCCGCTTTGCCCCACAAAAAAAAAATTTTTTTTTCATAATTTTGGCAAAATTTCCATAAATTTGTTCGAAATAGGACAAAAGTAAAGTGATCTTATGGTTGAAAGCCACAAAAAATAATAATTGGCTTAGGGGGGCCGCTCTGCCCCACCCTCCCCTAAATAAATCCGGTGGGTACGGGTATCTAAATAATAATAAAACAATGGTATCATTTGACAGAATGTATTATATTGTAATAGCGTGAAATGTCTTTGCACCCTGTAGTGATTATTCAGATGATGTATAGCTTAGTTGTTTAGTTGTTGTACACCGGGTGGATACTGGATATATGTATGGCGTTCATTGAGAATAGAGGGTGGATATAAGCCAACACGACAGATTAGCTTGAGCTCACTCGAACAGTCGTTCAACCCACGGCCTAGATTCACCAATGACGTCATTCAATCTCTTCTCTACGCAAGCGTTTTCCCCCACTATCCCCATTCGCTACTTGAGTTACAACAGATTCAACATTTTTTTTATTTTATTTTTTTTCCTTTTTCTCCAGCTATGATAAAGTACATAAAAACTAAAAGCACGCGAGCGTGCAATAATTTTCGTCCATCGACAATCATTTTCAATACTTGTTATCTTCTTCTTGTACAACTACTTCTTGTACTTGTTCTTGTTCTTGTTCCTTTCCATTCAGTCGTTATCTCAACATATACAAACCGTTTCTACCCCAATGATTTCGATTTAGCGTCTTTAAATTACCACATTCGTTTAAATGGAGCGCACGTCCCTCTGCACCTTCACCCCCCCCCCCCCCAGTTTATCAAATTCTAAATTGTTTTTTACTTTTATTATTAATTATATATACAACTAGATCAATCCAGTTCCGCTTTAATATTTTTTTCTCACGATCTCACCTGTACCCATACCGAGGATACTATTTGCGTCATTTAACACATTATATATATATTGTCATCCATATTTTGGTGGTAATAAATTATATTTTATGCTCTTTATGATAAATTTAATGGCAAGTAGTAAGTGATTAGCGAACGAATGATTGATTTTGATAAAAGCATTTAAATGTATGTTCGCCAGCATATTGCCCATCATCAACCAGGCATTTGCGGTAAAAGGGAAAAGAGCAAGTATAATATACCCCCGGATGTGATGTTGTAGGAAAATGCGATGAGTGATGACCTACTGACATACTTGGATTCTCATGTTACATCTTTTCGCTTTAATTACTTCTGCTGTTGGAATAAAATAAAAAAAAAATTATAAAAAAAACGTACAAACTCCAAAAAAAATTTATAAAACACACATTTTTTTTTGTTCTTCTTACAAGATTAAATACACAATTTAAATATTTCATTTATAAATAAATAAATTAAATATTTAATATGTGTGATGCAACTGCTGGTAGACATTAATCATTTTGATCGAGTTAATTCACGTCACAAATTATTAATTGATTAGCGTGTGTGCTTTTTATTAAATATATATATGTAGTGCATCATAATCCGGGACACTTATTATTATTATTATTATTATTATTATTATTATTATTATTATCGTTAAATAAATTGAAGTTAAAACACGTAATAAATGTGACTCACTGTGAGTAAAAGTTATTTAGTATGTGCTTTATATTATTATGGCGCGTATATTTTACGCATATCGGTCTTTCACTCGAACTCGTATCGGTTCAAGTCAACATCAATAGATTTTACGATCCGTTCTACGTCATTGCGCCCAATCGTCCAATCCCAAGCATTACTATTTAATTTTACGACCACTTTTTACCATAACATTTTATTTTATTTTATTTTCTTTTCCATCACAATAAATTCTCTTATCGAAAATTGAATTTTTTACTGTTAAAATTTTGTGTGTAAATACTCCATGCACCCGATAATTGCTTGTTGGTATTAATAATAAAATATCTAAAACTTGGTACCAAGCGTAATGGATGTGATGGACGAGCTCTACGTTTTGTTGAGATACTAAATTTTTATGGACCAACAATAACTTTGTAAAACTCTAGTCGGTTGCAAAGGGCAGGTTGATAAACAACATTTACCAAGTTTTAAATAAATTAACTTTGATATCAATATATTTAATCAAATTTATAACTAAACTTTCAGTCGGTCGGTTTGTTTGCATGTACGGGCGTCAGATAAAATCTCGAATACCCAATCAATCGATTTTCTTTCTTTTAAATTGCCTGGTTAATTACTGCTGGTAAATTAATTAAGTTTTATGATTTCATGACGTCAGACAGGGAACCATAAAAATTTATATTATTTTATTTAAATTAAAATTTATGAATTTTTCAGTTGACCGGATTTATTCAACAACCAATACCATACAGTTCCATGACTGAAGTGTATGCAGTCACAAGATGGGATCTAGCAAATAAATATTGTCTACGAATCGTATTGCCGGATGGATCATTATTACTTCAAGCACGTAATGCTTATGCCAGAAATCAATGGTATCATTCAATTCTTTGGATGGTAATTATTTGTTTTTAAAATAAAATACATATATTTTTATATATATTGATTAGGGCGTTTCAAAAAAAAACAAGAATTTTTTTTTTTCTCGGAACCAGGCTCAAAAGTTTCGTTTAGATGCCAAAATAGGCCTCTGAAAATATGAGCCCTTAATATTAATATTAAGGTAGTCCGCATTGCACTTTTTGATTTTCCATAAGAATAACACAGGAAAATAAATTTTTTTTTCTTCTGATTTTTGAAACTAATGAACCGTAAATTACATTGTAATGTCCATCACATATTTTTGTAGAGAATTGAACGCTCTATAAAAAAAGTCTCTTATCATTTTTTGATAAATTCGTCTGCACGAAAGTTATTGGAGCTGGAAGTCAAATCTACAGAAAATTTCGAGATCTTTTTACTTTTCCAGCAAAACTATTAGACTTATCAAAAAATGTCATAGGACTTTTTTTGTAGACAACTTTATTCCCTACAAATTATTTTTAATAAAGTTCATTCAAATTCCGCATTGTTTTTTAGTTATTTTCATTTTAACGTTAAATTCTCAAAATCGATTAGAAAACTATTATTTTTATGAGCTTGGCATTAAAATGAAAATAATTAGAAAACAATGCGGAATTTGAATGAACTTTATTAAAAATAATTTGTAGGGAATAAAGTTGTCTACAAAAAAAGTCCTATGACATTTTTTGATAAGTCTAATAGTTTTGCTGGAAAAGTAAAAAGATCTCGAAATTTTCTGTAGATTTGACTTCCAGCTCCAATAACTTTCGTGCAGACGAATTTATCAAAAAATGATAAGAGACTTTTTTTGTAGAGCGTTTAATTCTCTACAAAATTATTTGATGGACATTACAATGCAATTTATGGTTCATTAGTTTCAAAAATCAGAAGAAAAAAAAATTTTTTTTCCTGTGTTATTCTTATGGAAAATCAAAAAGTGCAATGCGGACTACCTTAATATTAATATTAAGGGCTCATATTTTCAGAGGCCTATTTTGGCATCTAAACGAAACTTTTGAGCCTGGTTCCGAGAAAAAAAAAAAATTCTTGTTTTTTTTGAAACGCCCTAATATTTATAGTATTGTATTGGAAGTAGTTGATTAATAAATGAAATTATTTATAGAAATGCATGTTCAAGTATCAGCATACAATATCAATAAACCCAACAGAAGATATAATTCTTAAAGAACTTAAATCGATGGTAGACTTTGCTCTGTGGACTCCTTTGCAAGACGACCGAATAAATGCAACGCCTTTGGAAGCGGTGGCAAAGCTTCTAAACGGTTCGCTGTTGATAAAAATGAACGAGAGCCAAGATAATATAAAGGAGGATCAAGAGTCATGTGAAATGGCAAGTTTCAACGAGCAAAGGAACTGGGCGGAAGCTGTGCTGGCAGTTGCTGATCCGCTTTTAGAAAAAGCACCACTACCTCCAGTGTTGGCAATTGCATTATCGCGGCTCGTTCTGCAGCATCCAAAATCATCTCTTGTACCAGCAATAACACCTGCAGTCACCCGTTACCTAAAGCATAGTGTTGAATCTTCTAAAACTCCAGATATGCGAAAACTTTGTCAAATATTTGTAGACGCTCTTTATCAAAATAGCGAGCAGTCACTCAGAGATTACATTAGTTATGTTCACGGTCCTGGCAGCGATTGTCCGCATCCTCGAATTATACCAAATTTTATTTCTGCGTGCATTGGTGGAATATTTAGTTTGTAAATTTCTTTTTTCTTTTTAAACTTTTACTTAAATATTTAAACCTTGAATTACTTTATTTATTATTGTATTTATTTTTTTTAGCTTTGAAGTTCCAAAGCACAGTCTTGACATCAGCCAAGATCTACCAGTTCCGCCGTTAGATGCCTATTTATTAGGATTAATAATAATGTAAGTTTTGTTACAATTAATTATAATAAATATAAATTACATACTATTTTATATTAAATAAATAAAATAATTACAGATCGGAATACTATAACAGCAAAATCTTTCTAAGTTCAGTATTACAAGCAGTACCATTTCCCGGAGATGCATTGATAAATAAACAGTTTCAAGAGTCAATGATGAATATTATACTGTGTCGAATTGTTCAAGACACACGTTGTGACGTTCACCGGATGGTCTTACCAATACGTGAGGAACGACGAGGATGGATTCATATTGTAGCTCCGTCTAGTCCAGGTTGTCCTGATGATGGTACTCTGTTTGGAATAATGGTAATTATTTACTTAATTAAATTAAAATAAATCATTTTTTATAAATAAATAAATAAATTTAGTTGACAACTCTGCTGGGATGCTGCAATCGTCGTAAAAAGTTTATCCATTTGCTGCTCAAGAAAACTGGAAGTGCGTGTCTACTTATGGCAATAAGAGGATGCGATGCAGCCCAAGAAGCTCTTTGTCTCATGCTAGAGTGGCGTATTGTCACCAATGAGGAAGACAAGGTTCAAGTTATCTCAGCACTGCAGTCAACTCCTTCGGGTAAAGAACGTTACTTAGCTCTCTGTCAACGTCAAAGTAATCTCCAGGAATTGGTAATAATATAATTCAAATTATTTTAATTTTTTATATAAATTCATATATTTATTATTATTATTGTTATTTTTAAAGCAACAAAAAGGTGGTCCAAAGAAATTAACTCTTCCGGTACGTGCTACGGATGCTGACGTAGCACAGGTACTGGGTAATGGTGCTCTCGGTGATTTGGAGAGTCTCACTTTGGCATTTACTTCAGTAACATCTGCATGCGCTGAACAAATTATAAAACTACCATCACTTAAACATCTAAACTTATGGGCGACCCAATTTGGTGATGCCGGACTCCAGATGATAAGTGAGCATCTTCCAAAACTTCAGGTCCTCAATCTTTGTGAAACACCTGTTACTGACAAGGGCATATCTACCCTAGTATGTAAGTATTTATTTTCAAAAATAATAATAATAATAATAATAATAATGATGAATAATTATTTATTTATTAAAAAAATTTTTTTTTCTCTTTAGCTCTTACAAGTCTTAAAAAATTAAACTTAAACAGTACCAAGTTGTCTGCTCAGACATACGAGACGCTCAAAAAACGTTTGCCATCTCTACAAGAAATTGACGTACGTTATACAGAGGCCTGGTGACCCGAATCCATGCTTCCAGCTCTCAAGATTAGAAAATGGAATAATAATTTACGCAATAATATTATTACTAGTACCAGTAATAATGATAATAATATTATTATTAATAATGATAATGAAGTTTATGAAAATCCTAAAAGACAATTATAATTGTAGAATTGAATGGACGAATTAAGTTTGAATGATTTTATTGGTAAATCGCGTGAAAGTTTTTTTAATAAGTTTTATAATTCGATGCCAATTTAACTTTATTTATTTATTTTTTTTAAGACTAAAAAATACAAGTTCAAGTTTTTTAATTAATTAATTAATAAATATGCGAATAGTTTAATTTAATAATTAATAATAGGGTCGGCGTTGTTTTAAACTGTGGATGGGCTTTCTTGGACAATATTGCCACGGACACCAGTCTGCCTAACATTATTATTAAAATTATTATTATTATTATTATTAGTATTACTACTTTGATTTATTAAATATTTGTATAGACTCAACAAGTCCGTGTGCAGTTTTAGTCTGATGAAGAGAGAGACACAATCGCAAAGTTGTCTTTCAACAGAAAAAAAAAAATAGTGTATTGCACACCAAGGAAGGAAAGTAGGAAATTCCAATCCACGCAGATTGGGACGTCATGTTTTCCTCCATGGGATGTATACTATTTTTCACCAGATCTGCATCTGATTAATGGCGCTTGCGCTTTATTTTATCAGCAGAGAAAAGTACGACTTTCTTCCCTCTAAGCAGGGCAGGCCCGTGAAAAAATATTCTGATCAGGCTTGATATGAGCTGATAAGGCCATATCAAAATTTTTGATATATTCATATCTGGCCTGATATGATCTGATATGTCCATATTTGATTTTTGATAGGTCCTGATCTGGCCTGATATGAAAATTGGCCATATCAGGCCAGATCAAGCCTTATCAATTTGATATGTCTATATCAGACTTGATATAGCTTGATAATCTCATATATAATGTTATATTTATTTCTAATAGGTCCTGATATGGCCTGATATAACCTTATAAAGTTATATATACTTTGATATACTTAAAAAAAAAATCCCTGATCAGGCTTGATATAACTTGATATGACTTTATATAGTCTGATATATATATATATAAATTGATATACCTGTGAATAAAAATCCTGATCAGACTTGATATAATTTGATAAGCCTTTATAGAGGTTAAAAATATCAAGTTACCTCAAATTGTATTCGAAAAGATGTGTCATGGAAGTTGAACACGATAGATTTTTTTATACACAATAAAAATTTATTGATATTTATTTTTTACATATTTTTTTAAAATAAATTTGGTCTTTTACAGATGTAATTTTTTATAGACAATTTATATCAAAGCATATGTAGTCTGATATGGCCAATTTCCATATCAGGCCTGATATAGTCTGATCAGAATATTTTTTCACGGGGGAATTTAAACTTTCGGTGCAGGTATGGTGAAAAAAGTTATTAAAACAAATCCAGCGTCTGAGGATGCCCAACTGCCTTATTAAAAATTATTTGTGACCACTGCCATACGAAAAATGCACAGATTTTTATCATAAAACCCGGATTTATTAAATAGTTAAGTATTGAAAAAAAAAAATTAATAGAAATTTCGTAAATTTTTTCGACCCTAGTATTTTCAATGTCTAGAACTCTTGTAATCAACTATTTCAATAGTGTAAATAAATAAGTTTATTAATAATTACTTAATAATAATAATAATTTATTGTAGTTAGGAAATGTTTATATGTTATACGGATTAATATTAAAAATAATAATAATAGAGTAATGAAAATAAAAAATATATTTCAATTGACGTAGATAAGAAACCGAATTTTCCCGTGATATCGTATCGGAATTAATTATTGACATAGCGATTTATTTAGTTTCGATTAATGATTGTTATCAATTACAAAATGACTGATTCTGTATTTTATTATTTTAAATATATATATATTTAAATATATATTTCCAAGCTGCAAGGGAGCAAGATTGTAAGAAGACTGCTTATATCAATTTCATTAATAAAGTCGTTACATAATTAATTCATTCATTGATTTAATTGTCGATATATATATATATATATATATATTATCATTTATCAATGGCCACAATAAATAATTAAAATTTAATATTATGCGCAATAAAGTCACTAAATAAAAGACATTAGCTTGTGCGTAATTGAAATAATTTATCCTCGATAGAATTAAAATTTTACAAATATTTTTAGGATACTGTTGATTGATTAGTATAATTATACATCATTTATTTATTTTTTAATATAAAAAAAATATATATATATAATTATTATTATTATTTAATGTATATATTAATTTGTTAAATTATTAAATATTATTGTTTAGTCGTGTAGAGGCCGTTGGAGCCTCGATATTTTAGGATTACTTGGGTCGATGTTTATTTTAGATTGTAAATTTGAGGGCAATTCGCGCCAGACGGCTTCAGGTACACTCTCTGTAATAAAATATAATAATATTAGATATTAAAATTTATTTGTTTGGTATTTATAAATAAATAAAATGCAGTTACCTTTACACTTGTAAAGTAAGTCTGACCAAATAATCATTTCCTGAGAGAAACAGAAGACCCCGAGACGTCCGCCCTTGAGGGCTGAGTTGAAGACGTTCCCAGAGTCGGCAATCAGACGTGGCCCTTCAAAGATCCAGAGTCTTATCAGTCCAATACTGGGTCTGTGTATCAGTTGCCATCTGTAAGAAGTCTTCTCCTTCCAGCCGACATTTCTTGGATCCTTCCACAGTAATTTAACTTGATTATTTGTGTCTCCAGTGTGCCACAAACTATTCCGCATTATTTTACCGGGACCTGTTTCTGAGTCAATGAGTTTCAATTGAATTCCCGGCTCAGCAACTGCACGGAATGGAGTAGCACGCCAATAAGTTTGAGTATTTTTTTTCCACATCACTGAGTAAAATCTGTGTGTGTTTTGATATGAAAACACAAAACCGACGTAGTCGTCATCTATTTCCGTATTAATGTAGAAAGTTCCTTCAAAGTCAACTCCAGTAAAACTGTCAAATCCTTTTCACCAACAGTCAAAATAATTATTAACACAATTAATTATTAATTTTTATTTATAAAATAACTTACCGACAGCTATTCCAGGATCACTATTTTGAGTTTGAACAATTTCAGCTCCGTTGTGATGAATCTGCCACTTGGGATCTATTTGGGCTTCGCCTTCTGGATCCAGTGCGATTATTTCATATTTACGAAAATCAGTCGTCCATACTTGACTATTATTCGGACAATTATCACGTATATTTATGATAGTGTCATTGTCATTATCATCCCAACAAGCGTCACCAAATCCGCCTCCTAAATAAATATAAATATATTTATTAAATTACATAAAATATAAAAATACTTTTCAAAATAATTACCTCGTGAATTTTCTTGCAATGGATTGTAAACAAACCGACAATTGTCAAAATGATTGGGCACGCCGTCATTGTCAGCATCATCATCACACTCGTCACCAATGCCGTCATGATCAGAGTCCGTTTGCTCAGAATTTGGAATATCCGGACAGTTATCAATATTATCTTGAATCCCGTCTTTGTCTCTGTCATGACCGTCATCGCAGGCATCACCAACTCTGTCTCTGTCCTCGTCTTCCTGGTTGCGATTGGGAATGGCTGGACAGTTGTCGCAAGCATCTCCAACCCCATCACCGTCAGAGTCACGCTGATCTTGATTTTCCTTCATCGGACAATTATCGTCATCATCCAATATTCCTAAAATAAAATTTTTTTGCTAAATATCATTAAAAATAATAAACAAATAAAATAAATACCATCATTGTCCTTGTCATTGTCACAAGCATCACCAATACCATCCCCATCAGTATCTCTCTGATCGGTATTAAATTTCGACGGACAATTGTCGCAGGCGTCACCACGCCCATCAGGACCATCCCGATCAGTATCTTCTTGCTTGGGATTGTGATGAAACGGGCAGTTGTCTGAGGAATCGAGTACACCGTCATTATCAGAGTCATCATCACAAGAATCACCGTAGCCATCGTTATCAGAGTCCTCTTGTCCGCTATTTGGTACATATCTACAATTATCTGCCGGAATTATTTCATGGTTTTCAAGTATCAGTTCCTCATCTGGATGCCCATCGCTATCAGAATCAACTCCACACTTTACTCCGTTGCCTGCCCAGCCAATATGGCACTGAAATAATTTATTTAAATAATCAATGATATTTTAAAATACAGAAAATATATGTAAATATTTTGTATTTACTTGACAAGTGTATTGATTAACAGCAATGCAAATACAATCAGCATTTTCATCGCACACAGTTATTCTGTCAGGACATATATTGTGTGCTGGACGACATCCAACAGTTTGATTGCCAACAAATCCTATTTTGCATGATCCACATCTGAATGACCCCTGTATTGAATTATTATTATTATTTATGTTAACGATATTTTTTAAAATATATAATAATAAAATATAAAAAGAAACCTTGGTGTTGATGCACTCTGAATTTGGGACGCAGCCTCCATTTCGTCCATCATCGCACTCGTTAATGTCCTGGCAGATCTGCTTGTTCCTGAGAGCGAACTCGATTCCAATACCCTCGGACTCGGATCCAGTGAATCCCGAGGGGCAGGGTCGACATCTGTCATCGGGCAGGAGGCATTTACCGGATGGGAGGGTAAATATCTTCATCATTTACCCATTATACTTATTTATTCCGTTTAACAACGTTTATAAAAAATGTCATTTTCTATTTACTTTTTTAAACTTTTTTTTCTTTTATAAATAATAAAAACTACCAATTATGACTATTATTATTAATAATTAATAAGGGAAGTAAGAGGAACATGAAATGAATTTTAAAGACGAATGCAATTGTAAATATTATTATTCGTCTTTTTAGTTTCCTTGTCAATTATTTTATGTTCATTATTATACAGTGTAAAAAAAAAAAATTTAAGTACAAAAGAATAATAGGATCTAGCTAATTTTGATTAAGAAAATGACAAGAGATTTTAAAAATAGATTGTGAGCAAGAAAGAGGATTTAATTTAATTAAAATAATTAAGTAGAAGATAAAATAAAATAATAATTACGATTTTAAAAATGAAAAGATTTGGATTATTATGTAAATTAATTTGATAATTCCCAGTCAGGAGGCTCGCACCTGTATCCTGGGGAGATGTTGATGCACTGAGATCTTGGGTCGCAGGGCTGAGTCAGATCGCACTCGTCAATGTCCTGGCACTTGGTCCCATTTCCGGTGTAGCCTTCAGGACACGCGCCGCACTTGTAGTACGGATACTCTTGAGTTGGATGACAGGTTACTCCGGAATGGCAGGGATTCAAGTCACAGCCTCTTACTCGCTGGCAGTGTTCTCCATTTCCAGTGTACCCAGACGGACATTGTCCACATCTGAATTATTATTTATAAAATATTCGGGCCAAAATTTCGCGTGCCAAATGCCAAAAGGGCGTATAAAAGTTATACGCCCTTTTGGCTTTGATGAACCAAAAGGGCGTATAATTTTTTTATTTTTGGTGCCAATCGTTTTGTAAACATGTTCTAAGCCTAAAAATAAAAAAAAAATTTCCAAAGCCAAAAGGGCGTAGGGGAAGGTGGGGCAGAGCGGCCCCCCTGAAATTTTGACCAAAAAAAAAATTTTTTGTTTTTCGACTAATTACTATAAATCCGATATGTTTGCGCATTTTTACCCCTACGCATGACATTTGGGGCAAAATGGACAAGCCCAAAATTTTGAAAAAGTGATTTTTTCATATTTTTATCGTCAAATTAAAAAAAAATTATTATAATTCCACATTTCTAGCCCTACGCATAACACCTGGGGCAAAATGGACCAGCCGAAACTTCCGAAAAAATTATTTTTTCATATTTTTCGGCCGTTTCTCTATGTAAGAGGCAAATTTGGTCACTAAAAATTTATAAAAATTGAATTTTTTTTTTTAGTTGATAAATTTTTGAAATAAAGTAAAATTATAGAATTGATTTTTTTTTTTATTAAATAACAATTAGTAATTAAGGTAATCGAGAGTAAACGATTTTTTACGCTTTAAAAAATTTTTTTCGAGTAATATAAAACCAAAAATAGTTGTCAAGAGAAAGAAATACATTCTTAATGATGAAAACAATTTAAAAAAAAAAAAACGAAAAAAAAAAATTTTTTTATCACTTTTTGAAGGGAGCCGCTCTGCCCCACAAAAAAAAAAAATTTTTTCAGAATTTTTGAAAAATGTCCATAAATTTGTTCGAAATAGGACAAAAGTAAAGTGATCTTATGGTTGAAAGCCACAAAAAATAATAATTGGCTTAGGAGGGCCGCTCTGCCCCACCCTCCCCTATATCTTTAGATACAAAGATACAAAGATCTAAAGATATACGCCCTTTTGGCGATAGTACGTCAAAAATTTTTTTTCTGCAAAACTTTACGTTTCGAGCGATTCTAAAAAGAATGACAAAAAAAAATTTTTTATACGCCCTTTTGGCATGGAACCCTATCTAACTGCTGTAATACGCCCTTTTGGCATTTGGCACGCGATTTATCATGTCCCATTTATTTAATTAAATAAACCGTTTTTTGTTATCATCATCATTATTATTATATTATTTTAATTTTAAAAATGATTCATTAATAAACTGACCTGTATCCACTTCTTGTATTTTGACATCTTACCCCCGGGAAACAAGGATTGTCACTACATGTTTTAACTCTCTGGCAATGCCGACCATCTCCAATGTATCCTTGAGGACATCCCACACACTCAGGACCTCCTTCAGTATCACGACAATGGGCACCTGGGTAACATGGACTTTGATGTCTACATGATGGCCGCGGTGGAGGTGGTGGTGGTGGTGCTGGTGTTGTTGTGGCCACTTTAATTATTTATAAATAAATTAGCTTACAATTAATTACTTAAGTTTTTCAAATTTATTTAAAACTTGCCGACGTGAAATCCTGGACGGCAAGCCGCACACTCTTCAATTAATCTCCTTATAAATCGAGTTTCTTCAGTCTGTAATATTTCATTTGAACATTTAATAATTTATTAATTACTTAATTATTTATAAAATAATTACATTTTTTTCTACTTCGCTCCAAATTTTTTTAGTAACTTCTATTAGTTCGTTGAGAGTTTTTATGAGAGTTCCCTCTCCAATACAATCTGTAAATAAAATTATTTTAATAATTAAATATAATAATTATTTAATGTGATCGTTATCGTACTTAAATCGTCAATTGTATGGATTCCAATGTCTCCACGTCGACGGACACGGGAAATAGTCGTGCTGTGATTTGTTTTGTACTCAACATCCTCAAGATTTGTGCGGCAGCCTTCTCGTTCCCATAATTCCGAAATTTCCGAGCTTTTGTGTATTTTCGTATGATACTTTCTCTCTTTGTACTACACAATATAATACAGTAATTAATTACAAATAAAAATACACACGGATTACGTATGCTGATGAAAAGTGGACTTGATATGTTTTAAATTAATCACAGCCATATTTGGTAAGACTTGATACTTAATGGTCATAAATGGCGAAAAAAAATCTCAATTGCTAAATAATAAAACTGCAGTAGAAAATAAAAATGTATGAATCTTTAAAAGATGATGGAATGCGGGAGATAATTATTTGAATGACGTGGGTGAACTTGAAGTCTTATTAATAAATAGTATATTGTAAATAAATACCACTCGAAATACAGAATCTGTTCCCTCATTGAAAACATCTCTCAGTGTTTTTCTGATCGGAATAGCGCCTTGATTGTTGCAATTAACATAAACGTCGACTCGCGAGTTTTCTTTATTTTGATGGACAAGAAATATAATACTTTTTATTGGATGGGTTACATTAAGACTGCCCACTTGAAAATCTTGCCTTCCTTTTTTTCCTTCTTCAACAATTTCCAGCAGTACTGAAATCCAATTGATTATTAAATACACTGTAAAAAATCCGGAGTGAATTCGGAGTGAAATTAAATCCGAATTCACTCCTCATTCACTCCGTCACTCGGAGTTCCGGAGTTTTTAAAAAAATCACTCCGCATGCGGAGTGAATTGGGAGTTTTTTTTTTAGCGGAGTGATTGCGGAGTGACGCGGATTTTATTTCACTCCCAATTCACTCCGGTCCGGAGTTTTAATACTTAAATAAATTTATACTAATTTATATTAAACTGCTAAACAATGTGTGTGTGTGTGCGTGTGTGTGTTCGATTGTGTGCTTGTGTGCAAATATGTGCGTGCGTGTGTGTGCAAGAGCGCGTGTGTGCCTAAATATGTATGTGCGTATGTGTGTGCATATCAGCTGATCAATAATGTAATACGCGAATTTTTACTTCAATTTTATTGAGTGGAGTTATATTTTATTAATAATATTTTCAAAACTCCGCTCCAGAGTGAATTTCACTCCGGAGGGATTAAATTAATAAAAAATTATCTACTCCGCGAAAACTCCCCTGCGGAGTGAATTTCACTCTGAGGGGAGTAAATAATTAAAAATTCATTCACTCCGCATTCACTCCGGATTTAATCCGCATTCACTCCGCGAATTTTTTACAGTGTATAATTTTTTTTTTTTTACTATTACAATATTTTAAAAAATCTTACTTGTGTTGGTACGCCGGTCAAGCATAAAAATAAATTTAGTATTTGGATCTGGATATTTAGCAGCAATCAGCGTTTCCGTACCTCCATGTTCACTTTTTTTGAATTTCAAATGTTTTAAACTTATTGCAAACTCATCGTCATTCAGAGCATCTCCAAGTGCGTCGCTGAGGACTTTTAAATAATTAATTAGAAAAAAAAAAAAATTTGACGCCTGATGTAATGATTAATGATGTAGGTGGATAGTAGTTTAGCAAAAAAAATTAACAAGTAATAATTATATTGTAGAATGAAGCGATTTAATTCATTAGACGTTGCATCAATTTATTATTAAATCAGTAACGCTGTCTATGGTAATTAGAACAATTATCAATGTGGGTTGCGTCTTACTTTTTTCTTAATACCTACTCGATGTAAAATAAATAAATAAATAATCAATTGAATTGAAAATAAATATCTGTATACCCAAGCCTGTAACGCAGTTTAAAATTGCGCCATTTTTCTGGCAAGAGAAACTTTTTCCTTAAAAGTTTAAATTGTCTGTTGGCAAACTCGAGTTTACTCAAGTACTTGCATTAATAAATTCTATAAATATGATTTAGGTATTTATATATATCATAAAAAGTATTTATTATTATTATTTTTATATTTTTTGCTAATAGAGTAGTAATGATAAAGAGAGTTGAGTGACCTTGCGATACCAGAGTGATACCACCAGCAAGTTGCCTTGGGTGGATTTACGTTTACAAACTACCGGGTTTTTTGTCCACGTTCTTAGCGACTGGTTTAAAAGGCATAACGTTTGTCGATGTCGTAATAGATATAAAAGGGTCGTCGATGCCACTAGTTCTCTTGGTAATAATAATAGTAATCAGTCACCAGTTATCATAATCAAAAATTCACAGTTAATATATTTTATTATAAATTATAAATGATTATGATTATAAATATTTATCGCGGCAACACCCCTCCTTGATGTTCTAATTTACCCTAAAACCGTGTCGGGGTTATCGGGATCAAGCTTTACAACATCTTATATATTAGATATTTATAAAATCGACAAACTGTTATTTATTTAATTATTTATTATTCGTCTATTAAGTAGGCCAATTTTATTTCAAAATTTTATTATTTTTTACTTAAAAAAAAAATAAATACCTTCGTCATAAGAAATAGCGGCTGCTACTGTAAGTATTCCTATAAAAATTACCACGATATTTTGAAAGCCCGCCATTTGTAGTGGGAGAAATTTAAGAAGAAAAAGAAGAGGAAGAATAGGAATTTAGTTTGAAATTAAAAATCGCGGTCCTCATATGGCGCAAAATTACACAGCACGATTTATAAAATACACTTATTTAAATTATTAAGGTTTATCAGATTGGATTGATAAATTTAAGTAAAGCTGGTGCCAGCAATGTACGTCGTCTACACAAGTCAACACTGAACCGGGGAAACTTTGCCGCCGAGTTTTATACGGCGCCCACGGACTCTTAACTTTTTTAAACCGCATAGGGAGAGAGGAGTTAAGTACTGAGACTAACGCATTTTATGCGTACACCCGTATCAATTAAACTTTAATAAATATATTTCTATGCCACTGTCGAAATAAATTATTATTTATTATTATTTTTATTTTTAGACATTGAGACACTTAATATAATAAAGTATTGTTACTTAAAATGTACAACATCGTTACTATTATTTATTTATTTAGGTAAAGTTTCACGAGCGCTTTTAAAAAATGAGTAGGAAGTAGTTCTTCCTACGATATAACTGGTCTATTATAATTCCTGTTAAGACGATTAAATATAAATATTTAATTCGACCGCTAATGAGTTTATTTAATGATCCTGAAGTTAGCAGACATTTAAAAATTTTTGAATTTTCGTTTTTCAATAAATCAACTGCAAAAAAATAATACAAAAATATGCACATGTAGAAAATTTAAAAAACTACAGGTGCAATTTTTTCAAATATTTTTTTTTTTTATGTTTTATCGTCTAAAAAAAATCCAAAAATTATTAGACGTCTGCTAACTTCAGTATCATTTTATTTATGATCCTGAAGTTAGCAGACATTTAAAAATTTTTGAATTTTGGTATTTCAACAAATCAATTGCAAAAAAATAAAATAAAAAAATGCACATGTAGAAAATTTAAAAAACTACAGGTGCAATTTTTTCAAATATTTTTTTTAAAATTTTTTATCGTCTAAAAAAAATCCAAAAATTATTAGACGTCTGCTAACTTCAGTATCATTTTATTTATGATCCTGAAGTTAGCAGACATTTAAAAATTTTTGAATTTTGGTATTTCAACAAATCAATTGCAAAAAAATAAAATAAAAAAATGCACATGTAGAAAATTTAAAAAACTACAGGTGCAATTTTTTCAAATATTTTTTAAAAAATTTTTTATCGTCTAAAAAAAATCCAAAAATTATTAGACGTCTGCTAACTTCAGTATCATTTTATTTAATGAATTTTAAAAAAATTATTATTTTAAAAAATAAAATAAAAATTATTTTAAAAATAAATGTGACGAAATCAAATGAAAGTTCTTTGGAAAGGTCTCAAGATAAAAATCATCTTAATTTTAAATTAGTGATCAATGATAAGAAATATAAATATAAATAAAATAAGTAATTTTTAAAATGGATTTTATTTATTTATTTATTTATTTTCATTTATATACGGGCTGACAATATCTAAATTGATATCATTGTTTGGAATAATTTCGAGTGGTATACAAGTCGATTGCTTTAAATGTGAAAGATTTTGATGCCACGACACACGACAAATAACTTGTGATGTTGTTTGCTTCTTTTTGTCTACCGTTATAATTCTCCGAGTTGTTTTTATTACCTATAAATATATATGTATTTATTATATTAATAATTACTGACATAATAATTAATATATACTTGTGCGAAATAAATAAAGCAAATAAATTTTACTAGTTAATTTTTATAATTTAATAAATAGAGTAAACAAAATAATAATAAAAATAAAAAATAAATATTAAAAGTAATTTTCATTTGGTGTCGATGAGCTTGACCGATAAAGTAAACGGTGTAATTCGTGTTTCTAGTGTAGAAGCTCGTACTGTTCTCTGAATAAAAAATAAATAATAAATAATTTAAATAAAATAAGTGCATTAATTAAAAGTAAGTGACGAACATGAGTATTACGACGGATATTAAATGCTCCGTAAACGATTGGATTCATACAAGAATTTGTACAGGCAAATAAAAAAAGTCCTTTTTGAATTTTTTGGTCTAATTTACTGGCGCTATCTCTATCAATCCAGTACCTAAATTAAATTAAATTAATTTTTATTTATTTATTAGCTTTCAATAGAATAATTATTTAATTTATTACCAAATACTAATAATATAATAAGGAGTCCAGCAGATAAAAAACACAGCGACAATAATAATAGTCATTTTTAGTGTTCGTATTCTAGCTCGTCCCAAAAAGCCTATAGATGATCTTCGTATTTTATCTAGAAAATTTAAATAAATTTATTTGATGTAAGATTATGCATTACATTATTTTTTTTTCTTTGTTGAATACCTTTTGAATTTTCTCTCGTCTTGCTGTGAATTTCAATGAGAATGCTGGTATACGTATAAATAATTACAACCAATGGGAAGCAGTACATCATGATCATGGAAAAAACCGAGTATCCAACTTCTTGAGTGACATTTGAAAATAAAAAGTGATAAGTGATGCACTGCTCGTACCAGGGAAAATCTGGATGACGCTGGACGTGAAACACCAGCATCTAAAAGTTGATAATTGTTTAAATTTATAATTAATTAAAATAATTCAGCTTTTAAATAAATAAATAAATAAATAAATTACCTGGGGGGCTGAGCATAAGACAGCACCGATCCAAGCTCCTATTAGCATTAATTTTTCTCTTCTATCAATATTTATTAACTGCATAGGTTTTAAAACTGCATAATATCTTTAAAAATATTATTTTAAATAAATAATTTTGTTAATAATAATTATTGTTTTTATTTATCCACCTGTCGATGCTAATGCAGACGAGTACAAACGACGACAAATAAATTCCAAAGACACGAAAAAATGCCATTATGCGACACATTAAATCCCCAGCACGCCAAGAAACTGTTGCTGCCCAGCCAATTTCTAGCGGCATCATCAACAAAGTCACCTGTAATTTTAATATTTTATTATGTAATTAATAATTATTGTTAAATTTATTAATTAATTTACCAACAGATCAGCAATCGCGAGATGCAGCAGCATTGTATTTATTCTTGACTGATTTGTTTTGCGTCGTTCGATAATTAGGACCAAAACTGTCGTGTTTCCAGCGATGGAAATTACCATCAGGATGCTGTAGGTAACGATACTTAATAAATGACCTTCATTGAACTGCATGTCAATTGGCAGTTCCGACATCAAATCAGATACCGATTTTGTTTCGTTCGAATTACTCATTTTTCTTCTTTACATAAATTCATTTCCATCAATCAGACCACCTAAAAAATTAATTTATATATAAATACATCTCATGACAAGTGGAGTTTATCAACTGCATCAGCCAAGATCTGATCACTGATCAATGATAAATATTTACCCCACAAACTGCGAGTTTACTTATTGTGCAATCCGGAAATATCAATCGAATTAAAGAGCACGTTGATATTAAACTTACTCAAATATTTCACCTTGACTTTCAAATTTAACTTTTTTTTTATTTTTATTATTATTATTTCAAGTGTTGTACCACTTTACAAACATCTTGTGAAAATTTTAAATTACAAAGTAAACAAAAGAAAAATTTTAAATTTAATTTCCTGTCAAATAATTTAGCAATTGATGTTAAATAAAAATAATATTTTTAATCAGTAGTTTAATTTCGCGGTCACAGGATCACTGCACCTGAGTCGATTGGTTTGCGCGCTAACACTGAAGTACTTAGAGCTTCCTGAATCATCTTCTGGAATTCCACGTTATTGCGCCCGCGCATCTCATATATATATTTAAAATATTTCATTATCAACAATTTATTATAAAAAAAAATAACAATATATATTTTTTCTAACTATTAATTTATTTATCCCCAGTAAATTTTGTAAAATTTAATCCAGCAATTGTCCTATTTATACCACGTCCTATATTTTATAACGGCATCAGGATTGATGGACAAGTGATATGACATGTAATGATAATATGAAGACTGTAAGTGCTCTCTATAATGGCTCTAACGCGACGGGTGTCCAATATAATCCACTGTATCCAAGGTAACTATTGCAATTATTAAAATACTTAATACTTTTTTTCCATTATTGCTACGAAAAAAAAAAAAAAAGTCATAAGAGATTGTGTGCACGTTATCTTGATGTCAAAAAAAATCCCATACGCAAATCATAAATTGAATTAATTTAATTTCAGGTGACCATCAATGCCGCCCTAATGATACATCATCATTAACGTAAACTGTCAAATTATAACAAACCCACGCATATTTTATTTCCCTCAAGTCACGGCGCTATTTATAAATACAAACAAGTTGATGATAAAGGACTTGTAATAAATAAACTCTTGTAATTTTGTTCCTGTCAATAAACAACATATATTATTCAAGGTGAAAGTCTTATCTATTTGTTAAAAGTTCAACGGTGCTTTCATCTTATTTAATATATATTTACTTCTTACTCCCACGCACCTTTCACTTTTTTAAATAATACCCGGGAAAAAAATCGGTCTGTCAGTTGACCCTGCGGGCCAGCCCCAAAACTTCCCGCTGTTTTCGAGCTCGCTGAGCTCGAAAACGTTATTGTGAATATATTTTCGAGCTCTTCGAGCTCGCAAATACTTTTGTATGCCATTGTTTTGTAAAAAACCATTTTTTAGCATTTCTTTCTTCCACGATATCTCGCGAACGAATTAACCGATTTTGATGGTTGAGGTGGCAATCGACGCGTTTTATCAAGTTCTAAAGCTGGTCGAATTTTGAAATTGATTTATTCAGCCGTTTTTGAGAAATTTCAAAAAAACCAAGGAAAAAATTTTTTTTGAATTCTTTCGTCAACGGTTTCTCTTGAACGAATGAACCGATTTTGATGGTTGAGGTGGCATTCGACGCGGCTTATAGAGTTTTAAAGCTGATTAGATTTTGGAATAAATTCATCGAGCAAATTGGAAGTTATCCAAATAAAACATTTTTGAAAAAATTTTATTTTTGAAATATCTCTGAACGCACCCTACCGATTAAGTTCAAATTTTTACGGCCTCAAGACATTAACAAGCCGCGTCGAATGACACCTCAACGATCAAAATCGCTTCATCCGTTCAAGAGTTATGAATATTTACATACATACATACGTACGTACGTACACACATACATACACTCGGACATCATCGTGAAATTAGTCAGGATAGCTTCCTAGAAACTCAAAACGTCCAAATTTGATAGAAATTCGGTTTTTGCAAATCGGACCGAAACCAATAACTTCCCGAATTTTTGAAAATTTTCAATTTTCTTAGCGGGAAGTTAAAAAATAAATATAAATATATATAGATAAACGTACCTCGATAATCCATAAATCAATTGATAGTTTTCAACGTTGCACGGGTTACTGGTAAGAGTATCTTCAATCAATGTATGATTAGAATTAGACGTAACTAACGTAACGCCGACACAACTTTTCAAGGGTTCAATTAAACGTCCGGGAACTCTTAGATCTGACATTGCAGATCAAATGTCAAACAATCACTGATAGCTACCAGCAATACATCTTTTAATATACTGTGCGATCTTCGTCAACACGCCAGACTTGGTTTAATCATTTTTTTATTGTTATTATTATTATTTTTTTTTATATACAAGGCAAATAATTACTCCCATCGGTTAAATCCATCTTGTATTTAATTATTAATAGCGCTAATGGAAATAAATATAGAGCAATACTTGTAATTGTAAAATAATATTAATTAAACACGAGAAAATCCGGGAGCGAGAACTGTCTGATAAGCAAATAGTAAATATTTTTCTACTTTAATAAAGTTTGTGACTAAGAAACTAATCTCTGACATTGATAAAAAATAAAAAAAATAAACAATTTTTTGCAGTATTTGTTATGAAAATTAGTTAATTTTTATTTGTACTCAGACTTTGATCCCTTATTATCCACATCTGTTATTAATATGTTTTATTTTTTATTATTAAGCAATTGTTACTTTTAATAATTTTTTATTTAAAGTAATTTTAAAATGTAAATTTATGAATAAAGAAAATAATTAGTTCTTGCAATTATTTTACATAACGTCGATTGACATTACATTCTATTACGTAGCAATAATTGTTAATAGAATATTGTGCCAGTATGATATTAATTTATAAATTTCATAATAGTCATGATGGTGAGTGAAGCTCAATTAATTTAATAATTTATTCCCCAAGATTTAACTCAAATAAATTACAAGTGAATGTTGGTCTATATAAAGAAGAATATCCCAGATACTGAGATAGTTTTAACAAAAGACACGGCATTGATATTTTCTATTGTTAAAAATTATATTGAATTTAATAGTCAACATGTCAATGATACATGTGAGTATTTCAATTAGTCTACTAAAAGTCTTAATTAGTAGTGTTAAGTCTAAAAAAAAAAAATAATAAATAATTTTTCAGATATTGAGTTTTATTGGATGGCTTTTAATGGGTATAGAATTAAGTATCACTCAAAGGTACTTATATTTATTATAAAATATAATTATTCTATCTATTATTATTATTATTATTACAAATTATCTAATGTATATTAAAATTTAGATATAATTGGCCGCATGACGCACAATCAATGTACAAAATATTAAAACCCGCATCTTATAGAATACCTAAATATCCATCAATTATTTATGTCACTACGCCTCAACACAAAGAGTCCGATGACGATTACATGGTAAATATATACATAATATTTTACACTAATTATTTATTAAATTAAATAATATATATATTTAATGAACGATTATTAGGACTATCCAATGTACTCATTTAATTACGGAGTAGCTGATGGGCATACGGGCGACTCAAAGTCAGCTTGGGAAGAAAGAAACGGTGATGCTGTACGTGGTGAGTACTCATTAGCAGAAGCAGATGGATCTATCCGTACAGTAACTTACACAGCAGACGATAAAAATGGATTTAATGCTGTTGTTACCAAAACTTTACCACAAAACCCTTACTGACAATAATCTTACATCTCAAGTAAAAAATTAATTATTAAATTACAACTACCCATTTAAATTATTTTATTTTATTTATAAGATATTTAATTTTTTTAATTAACTATTTAATTATAAATATCAGAATTATATTTTTAATACAAAAAGTATTTTTAACTTATTTAAATCACGCGTCAAAAAATTTTAAAAAACGTAATACTTGATAATTTTTAATGAATTACTGAATTTGTACGTACGTGGAATTAATTTTATGTGATTATGAATTGTAAAGATTGATCCAAAGTACTAGATGAATGATTAATAATAATAATAATAATAATAATTATGTGATAACAATTAATATTAATATTAATAATAATAATTAATAAATCTATCTATTTCGAGATCTCTTGTTATTATTTTTCTTAGCGCTATTTGATGATCTATTTTTAGTGGCTTCTTTGCTATTGCTATGTCCATCTTTAGCAGGCGTAGAAATATGTTCTAGACTACCATTTGACAATGGGCCATTTGTAAATGTAACATTGGCATCGTTGTTGCTCAATGTGCCGTTGTTTTGTAAATATCCAGACTGTATGGACGTGTGATTCTTTCCACTTGAGTCTTTGCTATTACCCGATGTTACCACACTATTGTTATAGTTGCAGTTGTCTTCACTGCCGCTGTTTCCAAGCTGAGATTCTGATTCACTGTATCGTTCAACTAAAATAATGTTCAATGTACCTCTAATTAACCGTACAAACCAATTCCCTTCACAAAATCTACATCTACTTTATTCTTTTTTAAATAAATCTCATTCACTCATTCATACATTTAAAACTAAGTGCATTAAAATTAAAGTGAAAAATGAAAAAAATAATAAAATTTAAAAATATTAATTTATATAATTATTTACATTGTGAAAGTAGACAGAAGTGAAAACAGAAAATAATGGCCGAAATTTTTAAATATATTTACAATTTAATGAACGAAAAAAAATATATATGTTTGTATATATTTTTACCATCATGCTGATAAAGATTTTGTTGTATTTAAAATAAAAATTTGATAGTACTTTTTCAGACATCAAATTGACTAGTCTTCGCTTAAATAATAATAATAATTGAAATCAGTGTAAAGAAGAAATTCATTAAAAGAAAAAGATGTGCTACTTAATTATCAATAAAAGTATAATCATGAATATCCATTCAGATCCTTACTTTTTTCTTGTGTATTTTCTCCCAGACCACTTACAGCCTAAAAAAAAATATATAAATTAATTAAATTAATTACAGTTTTTATTTAAATAATATATAGTTTAGACTTACAGCCATTGAGGTGATTGAAGATTTAGAAAATAATCTTTCAGCTTCTTTAAATTTTCTATTTCTTTTGTCTGCTTTACTGTTTGTATTTTTATTGCTAGCTAAATATCTATCCCACCCACGTATAATATTTCCATACAATTGTGTATCTTCAAGATAACTTCCTTCGAAAGCATAAATTTGTCTTTCTAAATTCGCCAAAGTGTCCTGAAACAAAAATAACAAACAGTCAATTTTTAAAAATAAATCACATTGCCAAACTTAACCTAAAAATCAAATTCCCACCAAAACTTAAAATTTAAACGTCAAATAATTACAGAAAAATATGAATATTTAAAAAGTAATTTTTTATATATTTTTAATCGACAATTAAATTATTTATTCCAGTATATTTACTAAAAAAAATTAAAAAACTTACAGCTATTTCAGCTTTGCGCTTAACGAGCTCAGCTAATTCTCCTCTTAAATCTACTGATGACTTAGTAGACATATTTCAAATTTTTGTAATAATTAATATACTTGTAAATAAAAGTAAAATAAATTTTATTAAAAAATAAAAAATAAAAATATTTATGAGCGATCAAAACAAAGTTGATTCGATAGTTGATATCAGGAATAAATCTATTGCCATCTCTACTGTAGCACCAGTTCCCAACAACTATCAGCTGTTTTTCAGTTCCATCATTTCATTTATTTATCAATATTTCCACTTCCAAACATTCCTCTCGTTCTAACCAATAAAATTTCAAATTCCTTTTGTCATCTTCCCTGCCTGCAACCACACACTCACTCTTTTTTATAAAGTTAAAAAAAAAAATATATAAATCAAAAAGTCAAAAGTTATCGTTAAAAAATAATTTATAGATTCACTTTAAATATTAAACTTTAAATAAATATAATATATTTATTTTTATCAACTTTTATATAATTCCGCGTTGGCGCTTTATTATCTTGATAAATATATACATATATGTAAGTACAAGTAGATATACTCACATGAGCACTCACATGGTTGTTGATAATCGTCAAAGTTGGGATACAAATTTGCGTCTTTCGTTATTAATATTTCGCGGTATCAGTCAGGAATTCAAAAAAATCACAGCCTTCTAGACAATTGTTGAATTTTTTTATTTTTTTTTTGACATCTGGGGTTTGGGGGGATTATTAATAAATAAAATAAAGGATGCCGGTGGCAAGCAGTGCGACCAGTTCAATAAGTGGTTGGCTGCCAAAATGGCAACTTGCTTTGGCAGTGGGTGCACCGGTGGCACTTGGACTAGGATATATTTATTACAAAAACACAAGTCAAGAAAAATCAAAAGGTGGAAAGTCAAATGGTGTAGGGACTGAGAAACAAATTTCAATTGATGGTGATACTTTGACTAAAAGTACTCAAAAGCCTGAGGTTATTTTACTTTATTTTATTATTACAATATATTTTTATTAAAATTTAATAATGTCTATCTATAAGTATTGATAGACTGATGAGTCATCAATTTACTGTGATCGTTAATACATATAATTAACACGTTATGTATAATTTATTTAGACTCCAACTGCCAAAGCGCAGCGATTTAAGACCCTTGGAAATCAAGCTTTTGGTGCTGGAAAATATGACGAAGCTATTTCGTTTTATAATAAAGCTATCGAGACCTGTCCTGCTGATCAAAATGTTGAATTGGCTAAAAATTATCAAAACAGAGCTGCTGCTCATGATGCACTGGTAAAATATCCATCAATTTTTTTTTAAATCTTTCGATTTAATTAAATTAATTAAAAAATTTTTTTTTTATTGTTCAGGAAAACTATAGCTCGGTAAAGGATGACTGTACAAAAGCACTGGAGCTAAATCCGACGTATACAAAAGCCTTATTAAGAAGAGCACGTGTTATGGAAAAAACTAACGAATTAGAATTAGCACTGGAAGATGTTACTGCTGCTTGTATTCTTGAGAGATTTATGAGCCAGTCAACACTTTTAATGGCTGACCGAGTTTTAAAGGAATTAGGTAATTCTATTAATTTAATTTTTTTATTTTTAAAGAGTTGTGAAAAAAAACTAGATTAAATTTCAGGTAAACAGCATGCCCATGAACATATGAAGAAAAGAAAACTTGTTATGCCCAGTAAACATTTTATAAAAACGTACTTCAGTTCATTTAAAAGCGACCCAATATTTTCTGATGACTCTGATGACAATGACAATACGTATGTTTTAATCAGCTAAATAAAATTTAATTGAAAATATGTTTAATATTTAATTAATATATTTAACAGAGCTCTAGCAGAAGTAATCCAAATGTTTAAAGATGAAAATTATGACGATATAATTGATGCATGTACAAGCAAAATAGAAAGCTCCGGTCCAGAAGACACTCAGGTTAAATTAAAATTACACCTTCTACGTGGTACCTTCTATTTATTACTCGGTCAACACGAGGACGCGATCGAGGACTTGAATGCGGTAATCAACAGCGAGGAGTCACCAAAGAACGTTAAAGTTAACGCGCTGATAAAAAGAGCGACGATGAACATGCAGTTAGAAAATCCAGACAAATGTTTTGCGGACTTTAAAACGGCTGTCGAGATTGATTCCGAGTGTGGAGATGTCTACCATCACCGTGGACAAGTTAATTTGTTGTTGGACAAAGTTGATGAAGCCAAAGAAGATTCAGAGAAAGCATTGAAATTAAATCCTAAATCAGGAATTGCCTTTGCTCAGAAATGTTACATGGATTATCGACATGCTGCTATGACCAGATCTCCCACTTTGATTGATACTGCAATCAAAGAATTTGAACGTGCATTTGACTTATTCCCAGACTGCTGCGAATGTTATACGTTATACGCTCAAGTAATTATAATTTTTTATTTAAATTTATTATAAATAATATTATTGTTACTCGTATAAATAATTGACTAAATAATTTTAGATGTTGTGTGATTCACAATCTTACGACAAAGCTGATGAATATTTTGCTAAAGCCATTGATAAAGATCCATCAAATGCAACTATTCGTGTACATAGAGGTCTACTCCAATTACAATGGACTGGAAATGTTGAAAAGGCTGTCGAGTATATCAACAAAGCACTTGAGTTCGATCAAAAATGTGAATTTGGATACGAAACATTGGGAACAATTCAAGTCCAACGGTAATAATTTTATTTACATTTAATTTTTTAAATGATTAATTATTAAATAAATAAATAAATTACAGAGGAAATCTAAAAGAAGCCATAGAATTATTTGACAAAGCACTAGAATTGGCCCGAACAGCTCTGGAACTTACTCACATATTCAGCCTTCAAGATGCTGCGAAAGCACAGCTCAAAGTCGGTCAAAGATTAGGCGCTAATTCGTTGTTTGGTATGGGAAGTATCATGTCGTAATAAAGTAGAAGCATAATTTAAATAATTGCATAAAAGATATGTAAAGATTGCATTTTATAATGGATTTCATACCCATGAATATAAAATTAAAAGTTTACATTCACATCGAAGGCAAAAGTTTCTTAAAATTTATCATTTATTTTAAAATAACAGTAACAATTTATAGTTTTTTTCTTTTCTTGTTGATTATTTTTGGTAAAATTAAAAAAAAAACACGCATGAATTAAAGATTATTGATTCATGTAGGTATGAATCGACTGCTATTTTTACAAGTGCCTACAAATTATTGAGAAAAAATTTATTTTATCAATATATTATTGTTTTTTATTATTAATTTTTTCATTGCAAATTAATATATACGTTTGTTGCATTATTCATTATTTAAGTGAGAAAATAATAATAGTAATAATATAATAATTATTGTCAATTGTAAAATTATATAGTGTTTATTATACGCTTATATAAAAGTTTAGTAGTCTCGCTCTGTACAAATTGCCTCCTTTTTTTTTTCTTTTTAATTACATTGTTAACTAATTATCTGACTTAATAAAAAATAAATATAATTACAATCTTTTATCTTCATAAATCAAAAATATCATATATTCCCTTAGAGTATATAATTGTCTATATAATTAGACTAGTTTTTATTTTTGGTGATCCAATGAATTTCGTCATTGAATGAAAGCCTCGGATTTAAAACATCGATAATAACAATTGTTATCATTCATACGTCGTAGAATAAAGACGCTAATGGATATCTTATTGAAAACGCTATGGCCGAACAAATCACCTGATAAAAAAAAAAATTATTAATTAAATTAAAATGATAATAATTCTATAATTCATTAATTAATTTACCTGAATGATTAATAAAATAATAGTCAAGTTTGGCTCTTTCTTTGAACCAAAAGTAATAAGAATAAAATTAATTAACGTCAAGTTATTGCATGTAACAACTCCGTCTTTATCTTCTTGCCATTTAACTAATTTGAATACTCGGAATAAGCCCATAATTAATCTAGCTGTTGATAAAAATCAGTATTTTAGATCATTTTTAATTAATAATTTTTAAAAAATAGGTACCGAGTTTATTTAGCTGCGATTTCTTGAATACCGTGACACTGGGATCTAATTTTCCAGTTTCTCTGTTGAATCTATAAAGTAAATAAATTTTATTACAATAAGAATTGCTGATTAATATTGATTGTTTTTAATTATTAATAATATAAACCTTGGTAAGCGGTGACGTGGACATGGCACTAAGTGGAAGAGCTGAGGTACGCTGTATAAAAAATTAATAACTTGTGGAATGAAAAATAGTAAAACTGTTTTGCTAAAATGTCCAATTATTCCGACAACTGCAAATGTCATTCCTGAGAAATAGCAGAATGTGTCACCTACAAATACTTGGGACGGGTACCTGTAATTAAAATAATAATTATCAATATTATTATTAAGGGATTTTTTTTTTGCAAGTGAAAGTTTTAAAAAATTGGATGACGATTCGTCAGATCAATAAGACGGTCTGACACACCTGCTGTCCTGAAAAAAAAATTTTTCTTTGAGCTCTCGGCAAAGCAGATGGTACTTCTCGGTATAATAGCCGGATAAAGTTCTATGGTATGAAGAAAGAAAAAAAAAGGAAAAGGAAAAACATAAAGAGGATGAGAAGGAAGCGGCTTACGATGTGGTTACTATTGAGATTTCAGTTCTGATCTACCCAACAGCTTAAATCAGTCGCAATCATTTTTTTTAACGTTTTAGAAAAACTCCAATTCTATTTTGGTTTAAAATAAAAAAAAGTTTCTAGGATTAAGATTAAAAAAATAAAATATGACCATTTCTACTCTATCTGGTTGAATCATCGGTTGCTACCATAAAAGTGAATCATACATATAGACATATATATATTTAAACTTGGAGGATTCGTACATAGAGAATGATATAAAAGTATTTTTACGTGTAAATGAACGCATGCGCTTGTGAAACACCGCGAACGCGCTTGTCGTCGTCGGTTCTTTACATCTCAGCCTCAGCATATCTAGACATTCTGGTCGTGCTTCGACGCGACTCATGTGACGAAGAACTTGAGGACGATAGGGCGGGTACTCCGGGTGTGGTTTTTTATTATTAATTTTATTGTCATCACTGATCAGGACGTGCAACACCAGCCATCAAGAGTTTTAATATTTATTTTATATTTAAAAAGTAATAAAGTTGTTACCAAGGAAGAAATATTTAAAATAATCCTACAACAACAGAGCAACATGAGATGGAAAGGGTTATCACCAACAGACATAGAGAAACATAGAGAGATCAAGACTCAGCTGGTGAGTGTGCGTTAATAATATCCTACAGTATTGAGGTCATTCGCTTAGACGGTGACCCGATGACGTCATTGACATCACCGCGTTGCTACCAACGATGATGACAATTCTTGACGTTGTCATACCGGCTAATTTCATTTTTTAAATCATACATATATATATCTATATATCTATATATACATATATATGTATTGGGTAAAATTTTCACTTCAACTTCGGAGCATGGCAACTTCGCACTTCAAAATAATCGATATTACTGTCTGTTGAAGTATAGATATATATTATATAAATATATATATCTATAACATTAATTGAATTAATATATATTTATTAAATTTACAGATTACTAAAGATGAATAACATGCTGGTAATATATAAATAAATAATAAAAATGAAATGATAAAATAAGAGACTCGGAGTAATAGGAAAAATCAGATGCCATGCAGAGCCGATTGGATGGAAAGCTTATTTTATTGTATACATTATTGGTTCTGCAGGTTTTCATAGTGATGATATATGTGATATCAACACCGACATCTGAATACGATGGATCGACAACGAGAAATCCTGTTAGTTTTATTGAAAGCGAAACCGTACAGGTAACCTTTGATTTAAAATAAAAAAATAAAAATGATAATGAGTGAAAAATAAATTTTTTCTTCAGGTGCCTATTTATAATCAAATAAAACAAACTCCTAAACCGACAACTCGTACAATTAGCGGAGAGATAAAATTAAGGGATACGCGGACGTCGGAATTTTTTATAATTAAAAATGAGACTGGCTGTTGGAAGGAGGGATTAGATGAAGATAAAATGAAGACTGTTGGGCGTGAATTAGATAGATGTATTTGTAAACAGGGATGGCATGGTGCTGACTGCGGTGAGCCGGAAGTTGTTTGGCGAGCAATAATGGCCAGCAAACAGAATATTAAACTCACGAGACGCAGAACATCACGAAGATTGATTTATGTATTTTCAGTCCATGATTTTAATTCAGCAATTGCCGAAGTTATTGTGGAGGAACTTGATCGTGTAGTTGATCTATTTGTTATATGTGATTTTAGTAATTCTGAGGAAAATTTTAAACATAAATTAGCTAAAGGTCTGCTAGAACCTCAGCAGAATAAAATATTGTATATCAATGCCGCTGGGAAAGCACGTAAACCAATGCGTGTAATATCGCGATTTATTTGGGAAAAAATAAGTGTCCAAGTGAAAAATATAAAACACGACGATATCTACGTTATGACTGACAGTGAAGAGATATTGAATTGGCGGGCACTGATGTTTCTAAAAGTATACGACGGCTGGCCGCAGCCAATCGGTTTCCGTCTTCGATGGTCAGTGTTTGGATTTTTTTGGCGACATCCATTAAAAACCACAATCACCGTGGGTGCATGTACCGTTGGATTTATTTACAATGCATTTCGTACGAATGCCGCAGTGCTACGTCAACTGACCGACGAAACTAGTGAACGCGACAATCTCGGGCTGGTTATCGGTGACTTAAATCATTACGGTGGTTGGTACTGTCATTATTGTCAAGCGCCTGCAAATATCGTAAACTTACTGCAACGCGAGGGGAAAAATAAAGTACCTGATGGTACAAAAAATTTAGACGTAGTGTTCATAGAAGATCTTATTGGTGGCGGTGTTTGGATTGATGGTAAAACAAATTTACTGAGAGCTTATAGATCACGTGAATCATACTTTGCACCCGAAACAGTTATTGCCAATGCATTCAAGTACGACTGGTTAGTTGATAATTTTTATGCTAAACTCGACTACTATTAATGCATTTGCAATACTAAAGATCTGTGATATTTATCTTCATACTCTGGATTTTCCATATAACTCAATTTTATTACAATTATTATTATATTATATATATTAATTACTAACGAATTTATAAAATATGTTTTTATTAAAGTAAATGTTAAATTTATATATATATTTAGAAGATTATAAAATAGATAAATAATTTGAAATAATTTAAAAAGTAATTAATTAAATTAAATTTTTTATTTAAACTTACCAATTGTATCTGAATAGTGCTAGAGAAGTTGTCAAGTACGGTAACATCAAGTAGAGTGAAAATTGATGGGCTTTCCATAATGCACCAGACAATTCAATTATATTAAAAACAATAATACTCGAGGCTATTACAAGACTCTGTCCTACTTCAAGGCCATTAATACCAGCCAATATATTTATAGCATTTGTACAAAAGACTGCCAGCATTCCCATGTAAACGTAATAGAGGAGACCCAAGTTTACAGACAATCCAAACCAAGCTCTCAAGGGTTTTGGTACTATCACAAAAGTGCCGTTATAGTTTACGTAGTAGATCATCAGCAATGGAAGCGATGCTATTGTAGGTAAAAGAAGTTTGTATCTCCACTGAAGATCTATTACATCGTCAACAAATCCCAGGAGGAGCATGCAGCAAATTGACAGCAAGGCAGCCAGCAGCTCAACGAACTGTTTTTTTTACAGAAAAAAACTTTTATTTATATAAATACCATATTTATTAATTAGTCTGATATTTTTTGTTACTGTATATTACCTCATGGTGGGGAAAAGTCGAATTGTCGAAGATATTATCAGTAAACGGGATTGGAATAAAAAGAAAAAGAGTTATAAGAAATATACATCCACTTACTACTCCTAAAGCTTCTGGTCTGAAATTAATATTATTTTAATCGACAATTTCATTATTTTGATATTTATTTACAAATACTTACACTTTACCGCCATTCCTTTTATTCATATCAACACCAAATAGGTTAGCTCTGATAAATTTGTCTTTAAAACTGGGTATCAATATAATTGCAACAATAGATGCCATTATTGACATTAATATATTTACATAAAGTGGAAAATTCATTGTCCACATTTTCTCTGTCTCTTCCATATTCAACGTTTTTATTTGTTTTCTAATAAAAAAATATTTATAAAAATTTTCACCGGCTGTTAACAGCTGCCAGCTGCTTACATCACAATAAACATATACTATATATCTAGGGAATCGTTCAACTCGACATCGATTGTCACTGGAATCGACCGACTCTTTATACTCGAACGATTCAATTAATCGAATTTTTATTTTTTTTAAGAAAACGAACGAACCCGCAGACTAGAGGGCGCTCATTTTCGCCATTCCCACTGTTGAAAAATAGCCGCATCCGTTAACTTTTGAATGCTTTTGAAATAAAAGTGTGTTTAACCAAACTTTTTTTTACGTGCGCTTCAACTAAAAAACTCATTGCCTATTTTTTTACTTATAATTATTTATTATTATTTTTTTTTCACATCGAGTGCTAATTAACACCGATACTAATAAAAATGTCATCTCAAATTTATTACTCGGATAAATATTATGACGACGAGTACGAGTACAGGTGCGTTTATTTCATTTATTTCCTTGATAATTGCGCAAAAATTTTTTTTACCTTATTTTATTTTACTCATTACTAGTTCTAGTACAATGAATAATAAATATATAATTTTACTCCGTTTAATGTCACAATTTTATTTTTTTTTGTTTTTGCTGCTGATATCCATGAGTTTAAAATGCAATCTAACGATAAAATTGCTTTGTTGTTATTATCCTTTGTCTCGGCGGTTAAATTTTAATAGAATAATTATATATTTAATTTTTTAAACCTTTGTGCCAAATTTTAAATATCAGTAACAATAATAATAACTATCACTTTGATGTCAAAACCGGTTTATTATGATTCATAATTTTATTTTTAAACCTATCGTAGTTTAAAAATTTTTTCTTTACTTATCTGTATTAATTATAAATTTATAATTTACAGACATGTCGTGTTACCTAAAGAGCTAGAAAAAAAAGTACCGAAAACTCATTTAATGTCTGAAACTGAATGGAGAGAACTAGGAGTCCAACAAAGTAAAGGATGGGTGCATTATATGACACATGATCCTGGTAATTATTTTTTTATTATATAACGATTATTAATTAATTGTCATAACACATGTCATATAAATTCATTTTTATTAATTACAGAGCCTCATATCTTATTATTCAAAAGGAAAATAACATCGCCACCACCAGAAAAATAATAGCCGTTTTTTTTAAGTTCATAAAAAAGTAAAAAAAAAAAAAACTTCAAACATTTATTTGATTATTATCAACTACCAGCTCAATGATCATTGTCGACATCAATCACGAAGAGTTCTTTTCATATTATTTACACTTGAAAAATTAATTACTGCATACTATTAATCATCTTGATAATTTATTTTTCCAACGCGCGATTTCAATCAATTAAACCGATAGATTACTACTCTACAAAATTCAGATAAATTATTATACTACTATATTGATGTAAGACAATCGTGGACTCTTCTTATTTTTAAACGATCTGTCGTTAACAAAAATGTCAATGAAGTATTCTGTATATATTTATTAAGTATTTTTAACTTTTTCGTAGCTTATATTATTCTAGCTGAGTATGTGGAATGAGGATTTAAAAGTAATTTAAATTTAATTGTAAGACAATAATTCTGTTAATAACTAATATTGGATTTGTAATTAATATCACGCGAAGCCTAATGAGTTAACTATTTAAAATACTAAAAAATGCTCTCTAAAAAATTTTTTTTTCTTTTTTTTTTTTTTTTTTTATTCACTTTAGGTAACTTTTATAAATTTTTTTTATAATCAACCTATCAAAATAATTACAAACATTGGCACACATTGTATTTTTAATTAACAAAGTTTTTTAAAAATTATTATTGGATAGTTAATTAAATCACTCGGTTATTGATTTAAATATTTAATAAATTTTTTATATTAATAAATTATTAATTTTAAATAAAATATCCAGTGTGCCTTAGATCATATAGTTAATATTTACTTGAGCGCAAACATATTGTATTTTTATATTAATATTATTAGTAATTGCGTCGAGTATTCGAAATATTCGATTATTAACTTTAAATTATAATAATAAATTTGTATTTTTAAATTTTGTTAAACATTGCCCATTATAAAATGTATAATTAAGTTGCCATTTTACAATAAAATATGATTTTTCAATACATAATACTCTTTACTACGTATCGCTTCCTGATAAATTTATATTCAAGGTCACTGATGGTGTTATTTAATTTATTCATTTAATTCACTTCTTTCATTTAGACAAACTCATTAATCATTCCTCTATATTTACAGCGAGGAATATATACATATGTATTTGTATAGAGACACACTACTTAACCAGCCTTATAAACCATTGGTTGGCAGTTAATAACTTATTAATTGAATTCTCAAATGATAAAAAAAAAATTACTTGGCAGATTTCATAAAAATTGTTATTTAATTTCAATCATTTTTTTTTTTTTTTTCCAAGAAATCAAGGAAATCTTATCACAATTTCGTACAAATTTACTGAGCAAATAATTTTTTTTCATAATTATTCAATTATTTTAAATTCAAAGACATTGAAATAACAACTAGTATATTTTACACAACAGTTTAATATTAAATAATTCGTAGATGACATTGCAGATCTAATTATACTGATAATGTAATTTTAATTATTTTTACGGACCTCGAAATTTAATTTTAAAAAATACATCAATTTTAATTTCGAGAAAAATGACGTAGATTTAAAAATAAAACTTCGGGAAGTGACTTTTAAAGATAACAATTATAAAATAATTTTTTTTTTTACTCTTAAAAATTAAATGTCTACATTTTTTTTTGTTCTACTTGTTCTATATAAATATAAGATCCAGTACCAATAATGACCCATATTGATATTTATATATAGGGAAGAGTGGGGCAAAATGGGCCCCTTAAGAAATGAGGGCTTATATGTAATAATATAAATGTCATCTGATTTTACCCCCAGGGGCCCATTTTGCCCCACTCCCCTTATACGTCTACAAAAATTAAATTATAAAGATATGATTTAAAAATTTTCATTAACAGTGACGTAGTACTTTATTTAATTTAATTAAAAAACAAATCAACTGACGTCTTACTCTGTTATCAATAAAAGTATAATTAAAAAAAAAAAAAAAACATTTACAGTATCGAAGCTTATTTTTGAATGACGTCTTCATTCAACTGTTTCCAAATACTAAATACCGATAATATTTAATAATTAGACACTTAAAAAAATATAATATCACTGTCAAGAGCGCGGGTACTTTTAAATTTTAAAACTCACTCGAGAAGTCAAAAAAAAAAATTAATAGCCATGATGGGAATGCAAAAAAAAACATTTTACAACAAAATAATCTCCGAGTTATCAAAGTAATTATTTATAGCAATAGTTCACGGTCAAATGATAAATAATAAAGTACATACAATTACAGAATGTATACAGTATTTATAATAAAACAATTGTTGGAAATATTAGTAATAAAATTATTACGAACTAGTAATAGTGATATAGATAAAAACAAATAATAATATTAATGAATATAAATTAAAATTAATATTTACGATGACAAAAGTGCTGTGAAAAGTATAATGCGACATAATAGTAAACCCGATCCAATTACATCAGTTATGTTGACCTCAATCTAATTAGTTCAACAATTCCCGCCGTCTAATAACAATAATAACAACAAATAAAAAAGCAACACGTTAAATTTATTATTATATTTAAGCTGATAGACAATTCCCACATCAATTTCCTCGAATGATGAATAAATAAATTAGAAGGTCGTAATACAATACACAATTTTTAAATTTTATCCAGCATTCTATTCACTATTAACGACTCTGTACCAAACAGACTTTAAGTTTCATTTTATTAATCATCTCTGACATGCAGTCATAAAAAAGAGAGAAAAAAAATTTTTTTTTTACCGTCTATCCGCTCTAGGGTTTCCGACACAAAATATATTCATAAAGAAATATTATTAGAGATATATAGATACGATGTTATGAATTCAAATCTCTTTTTATCAAGGACGAGAACTTGACTTCCCAATAAACTTATTCATGTTCATCTGAAATGTAAATATATAAACTAACCATCCATATTTATTTATTTAAAAATAATAATTTCGTAATTTAAACACACGAGTACTCGATGTCCAGCATCCAGTACCCAGTGGTAATAAAACACGTGTTGCGAATTGGTAAACATAAACCGAGTGCAATAATAGGTACAGCAATAAAGCAAACTAAATTTTTTTTACAATAACTTGATTATTAAAATATTCATTGAGGAAATATTAACATACACGAGTGCGGAATATTTCTGCAAGTTACAATTGATTGCGTAACCAGATAACACTTTTTTATATTCCAACACCACGCTTTAAATAATAATTACAAACATTAATTATAATAATTATTATTATAATATTTAGTTTCCATTGTCGAGGACAAAATTTAAAACGCCCATTAAGTCTGCGCGTCCCACGACGTTTGTGTGTTTATATTTTTTTATTAGATTATGAGAAGAAATAAGAAGAACAGGAAATACAGACAAAAAACCCGATAAAAAAACTATTCGTGACCTCGGTGTAATTTTTTTGGAGTTTTTTTCATCTGGAATTATTTTTTCATTGCGTAAGAGTGTCGAAAATTTTAATATTATTATTATTACTATACATATAATTATGTTAATGCCTAGATAAATAGATAAATAAATCCATAATCATTATTGGTCTCACGTAAAAAAATAATTGTCAATAAATTTTAGCTCCGATTTGAATTTAAAAACAAATTAATTAAATAACCAAGATTTGAATTTTTAAAATTAGATTATAAATTTTTAAAAAAATTATCCTGTACTGATTAATTCTTAAGTATATACAAAAATACCTATAGATAATTAACATATTCGTGTATATCTTTTTATGAAATAGTGTAAGTTATGTTTACTATCACTTTCAAAGATATTTAACACTTAAAAACAAGTCATACATTAAAACAATATATATATATTTAATGTGTTTGTATACATACTCCCTTCTTCGTTAGTTCTTTAACGTGCCAGTTTACCCGTCGATTCAAACACACACATGTTGCTTCCACGCGACCACGGATCAAGAATTCCGCGAGTCAACTCGCGCTGACTCTCAACCAGTCGACGAGTAACCGCGATCGCGTGTACACATTCACTTAACACTTAAACTTTTTATTTCTTTTAAATTTGTAATTTAATTTCTTTTTGTTTTTTTTATAATTTTCGGTAGACAAAAAAATTTTTAAATTAAAAAATTGCTCTGCGCATTCTATTGCGCAAGTGATTTTTTAAAATATTTCAAATACATTTTTAACTGGTAACTGGTAAGTGAAAAAAAATAATTTGGTGTTGTGTTAATATTTAATTGTTTAATAACGATTTATGTTTTGTGTGTTAATGTAAAGATGTTATAAATTTATAATTTCGCAATAAGACAGCCGTAACTACTGGATCTGTGTGATATATTATTGTCTCGAGATTCTCGATCTACTCAATTTAAACTCTATATATATATTTTTACTCAAGGTATATTTATGTTTATTTCGCACAATGCCGCAAGTTCATTTTGTAAACTATTTAAACAATATCCTATTTATAATAATAATAATAATAATAATAATAATAAAAGATAGTACGAGTTGTTTCTGCGAATATATTTGCACGAGTACCGTTAGGAATTTATTTAAAATCCGTTAACGCTGAGCATCTTTAATAATAAAGCAACATATATATATTTATATATTTTTTAACATTAAATTGGATGAAATGTAAAATAATTATGTTGATGTTATTTTTAATCATATGCGTACTGCGAATGGAGATAAAGTTTGAATATTATCTAAAACAAAAAAAACTATTTTATGTCAGCAGTAATTAATCTTAAAAGGATTTTATTCGATACTTTTTTTTTTAATGACTTTCTGTTAACCTTTGATCGTACGAGCCAACAAAATATGCATATATTATTAAATAATCAATAGAGTCATAAAAATAATTATTGAAAATGTTTAATTTATATGTAATTAAGATATACTTATTTTCATTTATCGAAGCAAAAAATTATCGAAATCATTGACCTATTTTTTTTTATAGTGGTTTAATCAAAAATTTATATAAATATACATATATTATACTCCGTTATCTTGCAAAATTTTCGTATGTTCATTATCCAGAATATTTTAGGACGAATTATGAAAAAAAAATTTTCTCAACCTTTTAATTTAAATTTAAAAAATCGCTCGGGATTTCGTAACATTATTAATATATATTACAAAAATATATGTCTATATTATTATTATAACTTAAAATTTAAAAGGTTTTAGGCGGTTTATTAAATAAATAATAAAAATAACAATAAATAGATTTATAATTTATATTTTTACTAATATGCAATTAAAAAACTTATTATTGCGGAATTACAGTCATATATATTATAAATAAAAATAATAGTGCAGATAAATTATGAAATAAAATATTTGGCAAACAATTCAAATATTAGATTGCACCAAACAATTTTTCGATCATATATATATACAATCATACATGTGATATTTAATAGGTAGATATTTTTATAACTAATAATTGTACGTAAATTATTTCAGATAAATAAAAATAAAAATGGCCCGACCAAAGAGATGGAAGAGTTGCATGTCTGAAAATTTATTGACTTTGCTGACAGTCGCGGGTGTATTGGCTGGTGTTGCGCTCGGATTTATATTACGAGCATCAAAAACAACACCATGGACCCAACGTGAGATAATGTACGTTAATTTCGCTGGAGATCTCTTTCTTCGGATGCTAAAAGCTCTTATACTTCCTCTGATCGTCGGGAGTATCGTCGCCGCCATCGGAAGTCTGGATCTCAGTTTATCTGGTACGTCCTTAGAAAATTAAACAATAAAAATAACCCGACCAATCGAATTACTAATAATGAATCATAAATCAGTTATCAGTTCTCATAGCCTCGAGAACTCGAGATAATTATGTAACGTATTTTTCAATAGATAACTGATAGTTGATATTTTTTATACGGAAATCTTATCGTACTCCACTCTGATAAAGCTTCTTCAAAATTATTATACAAGTAAACATATATATATTTATATACCGATAGTTTAATAACAAAAAAATATATGAATTACAGGAAAAATTGGTATGCGATCGGTGTATTACTACGGCACGACAACAATAACAGCAGTAACCCTAGGAATTATTCTCGTACTATTAATTCGGCCTGGTGTTATAAGTGACCCAAATGGTGTTTTCATAACAGAGCCCGGCGATTACAAGCCACCGAGAAATATCACAACCACCGATACCCTTCTAGATTTAGTCAGGTAAATTTATCATCAATATTTCTAATCCTCTATTATTTTTTAAATATTTTTTATTATATTTTTAAATTGTTTTTCAGAAACATTTTCCCATCGAATTTAGTTCAAGCATGTACAAAATACGTGAGTAAATATTTATACATAAATTAATAAAAATGATTACAAACCACTTGAATTAAGTTAATTGATTACTTTGTATTTTTATAAATAGTTATAAGGATATATATTTTTTTTCTTGACATGTGCTTATCGCACGTGTTTATAAGACGAAATTTGTACTATTGTATATAAATAATAATTAAAATAAATATTTACTGTTACAGTATCAAACGGACTTGATTTATCCAAAAAATATGACTGGAGGTAATTTAATTAAAATTATACATATATATATTTTTACAATTAATATAGTATAGCATCTTTATATATATTAATCAAGGTCATTGTATAAATAGTCATGATCATAACAAGATATAAATAAATACATAAGGGGGGTATTGATAATTTAACTGCAATAAAATATTTAATTTTTAATAAATAAATAAATAAATTGATTATTTTAGTGGAGAGTATGTACGACTGGAAAATTAGTCATTCTTATGGTGACGGTACCAACACACTGGGTCTGGTAATATTCGGAATTATTATGGGCATAACGATCGGCAAGATGGGAGAACAGGGAAAGCCACTTTTGGATTTTTTTACTTCGCTCGCTGACGCAATGATGATAATTACCAATTGGGTAATATGGTAAGTAATAAAATTTTAAGTTTAAACTTAAAACTTAACTCTGCATTTAAATAGAAATCCAGAATCCTTGAATAAAAACAAATTTTATTCCAAAGGATTTCGCCGCTCGGTGTTATGTTCTTGGTAGCCTCGAAGCTCTTGGAGATTAACGACTTCGGAGCAGTGGTGGGAACACTGGGGTGGTACTTTATGACAGTACTGCTAGGGTTATTCATCCACGGGTTCGGGACATTATCAGTGATCTACTTCGTATGCACACGAGAACTTCCATTCAAAGCCATAAGTCAAATGGGTCAAGTAGCTGTTACGGCTTTCGGGACAGCTTCGAGGTACAATGACCTTTTCACACATAATATATATATATATTTATTTATATCCGTCGATTAACTTTCACTTTAAATAATCCCAATTAATTTTTTTCCTTTCATTTATTTTTTTTTTCCTTTCGAATTTTTATCAGTTCCGCGACTCTTCCAATCACGCTCCAGTGTCTCGATGATATGGGCCTGGATCCAAGAATCACAAGATTTGTTGTACCAATTGGTGCGACAATTAATATGGATGGTACTGCATTGTATGAAGCTGTCGCAGCTATTTTTATTTCACAAGTCAGAGGAATTGAAATGTCATTAAGTAAAGTTATAGGTGTAAGGTAAATTACAATGAATAATTAATTAATTAATTATATTATAGTCATTTAATTAATTAATTAATTAATCAATTTGTAAATAAAGTGTTACAGCAACTGCTGCCAGTATAGGAGCTGCAGGTATTCCTCAAGCTGGTTTAGTGACAATGGTCATGGTACTTGATACCGTTGGTTTACCAGCTGAAGATGTATCAATAATTATTGCCGTTGATTGGCTTTTGTAAGTTAATTATTATATTTTATTTGAATTTAAAATTAATCAAAGTCTTGGGTTGAATAAAATATTTAGCCTGATGATTGTGTTAGTAATTGAATTGTCGGTAATGTTTGTAAAAACAAATTTCGATCGACTTTATTTAATTTTCCACTTGAGTACTCTACATAAAACTTTCCTGATAAATATTTTAATTGATAATATTACTTACTGATAGCCAGTAATTATGATTTTGTTTAATTGTTTATTGAATTGCAGAGACCGATTCAGAACGACAATAAACGTAGTTTGTGACGCACTTGGGGCTTGTATTATTGAAAAAATGAGCAGAGGTGAGCTCGATGCAGCCACAGCAAAACAGCAAGAGGAAGCTGTTGAACTTACGCACTTGAGTAAAACCGAAGTATAAATAAATAAATATAGATAATATTATTTTTAAATATTATACATTATAATGTTTAAAATTTTGATTATCCATACGGATATTTATTGAGTCCTGCAAGATACTTACATCGTAAGCATCGTTCCGGTGCTAATTTACCAGTTACTATTTCTTTAAAATAATAAGAAATATAAATATTTAAATACTCATTTATCTTGCCATATTTTTTAATACGCAACAAGAATTATCCACGAGTTTACTGATGTCTTATTGTAATTATCTGTTAATTAAAAGTTTATTCACTCAATTAATTATACACAATATGAGTACTAACGGTACTTAAAATTTATATATATTCATATATTAAATAAATTCTTCAACTGCCATTGTATTCATAAATCAAAACTCGTGTTAAATATTTTAAAAATATAATTGAGTCATAAATAATCAAATTTAAAAAAAAATTACGGGCTTTTATTTAAATTAATAATTAATAAAAAAAAATATCAAAGCCCCCAGTCTGTTAAAATAATAAACTAAATAACCGCCAAAGAACGTCATGGGAACAAAATAATTTTTAAAAAAATTTATACTATGTACATACAATAAAAATATATAAAGTAGACATTTAAATATTTTCGATACCTATTAATTAGATAGATGTGTTCAGTTTATTAAAAACTTAATTAATATTTAATTAAGCCGATAAAAATATTCCAATGGCGATTTTTGATTTTTTATTTAAATAAATATATACTGTAATTAATTACTTAAAATATATCGATGCTTAATTTTTTTCTTTATCGTCTAAATGTTCGATTTATTTTATAATTAATATATTAATTAAAATGCTGATTAATGGTGCTAATATTTTTAATTTTATGAACTGTAATAAATATTAATTATATTTTCTTTTTTTTTTTTTTAATGTATTAATAATTAATGTGTACGAAAATTGTAAAAGAATAAAGACATTTTATCGATAAAATAAATTGTTGTTTATTAAAATTAATTAATTATAATAATTAGAAAAATTTAACGCCCTGATTATCATCAAAAATAATTAATTCAGCTTTACCTTGTGGTTCTAATGTTCTAAGTGATCTCAAAATAACTTCGGTGTCAAGTCCATAAAATTCTGTAATTTATTTAAAATAAACAATTAATATTTATTATGAATAAATTATTTAAATACCGACAACAAGTTATATTAATTTATTTCTGACCTTGATCGACAGTATTTTCTCCTTGAGTTAATTCAAATAGTGTGCAAACGCTGTTGATGAATCCATTGTCTTGTGCCCAGGTATAGACAATATTACCCCATTCTTCTAGAGTATGCCAGTGAATCAACCATCTTTGTTTTGATTTGTCTAGAGCCGTTGCGTTGCCTGATTTTTGTAAATTATCTAGTATCAGTTGTACCACTTCTGGTGATAATTTTCCTGGTAAATAAAATAAATCATTACTGCGATGCTGCACAAAAACGCTGGATTAAATTAAAGCGTCTAGGTTTAATAAAAAAAAAAATTTTTTTTAATAGGCCATGGCCTTGTCATGATTTAGTAGGACAACTTGATAAACTTTAGAGCAGTCAGGGTAATTTAGACCCCTTTGTAAAAGTATTTTTATTATCAATTTGGGTGTTTGTTGATTAGAAGTATGGGAAAAAAATAATTCGTCATGTGTAAGTAGGTGGCCCAGTTTCTGACCTTTTAAAGATTGTAGATGACGTATTATGATGACATATATTATATATCAATTTTTGATAAATTTTATCATCATCAAAAATAAATATAAAATTTTAATTTTATTTTTAAGAGTTTTTTATGGATCCAGTTTATCAACGTCAAATTCAATCTTCTGTCGCTTTTAGATTTCAGAGACTAGGTATTTTATATCAAATGTTTTTTTTTGGGGGGGGGGAATGTCATCTGACAGCTAAAATTACTTAGATTGATAGTAATTAAAAATAAATACTTTTAATTGCTGTATTATTAAATAATGGACTAGAATGAATTTCTCTTGTATCTAAAGTTGATTGTTTCGTTGTCTGGTAATAATTTAAAACTAAACTTGTCCATGCTGACAATTGTTTTTCTTTTGTTTCAGCATGAGGCTGTAATCTATAAACAAACAAATAAATTAATTATTAAATATTTATGGAATTAGAAAAAGAAAATAAATAAATTTAACTTACGTAAAAAATGGCGGGAAACTATACTGCCAAGGCCACTCAATTTCACTCATTATCAATTACCTAATTATTGATAAATAATAATAATGACGATTAATTATTTTGTTTATATATTTATTTTGTAAACAGATATAAAAGAGATCGATTATACAAAAAATTCGAGGTTATAATCGAATCGCCATTTTGAGTCTCGATTATTATTATTATTGATATTGTTATTTTGTAACGGAAAAAAAATTAACTTTACAAACAAAAAAAGTTATTGTCTAAATATAAGTAATAACAATTACGCTGATAACAGATAGAAGAGTTTATATTATGTATTGAAAGTCTGTACCTATATTATTTAATTAAAAGTATTTGAATTATTATTTGGTAAGTGTGAGTTTATTTTATAAGGTTAGTAATTGAAGTAAAATAAAAATTTATTTAAAATTTAATTTATCGATAATAATTTTTTAATTTTCCATAAAATAGAGTGAAGATCATGATAACATTGAAGGGTAAATTGAAAAAAGATGGAGAAGTATCAAATTCAAAGCCTAAGGATTTTAACAAACGTATTTCTGTCCGGGACAAATTACTAGTTAAGGAGGTAATTTTTTAAAATAATTTATTAAGTAAAGGGATCCATTGAATTTGACCGAATTAAAAATTTTAATTCTGTTATATTCTGTCGAATTCTTCTAAACAGAATTCAACTGAATTGAAAATTTGAATTTGAATTAAACAGAATAAAACCGATTTAAAAATTTCAAATTCATTTTAATTCGGATTCAGAACCAGAAATTGGAGAATTATTTTCGAATTAATCAGAATTAAACCGAATAAAATTATTTAAATTTATTTATTTATTTATTTAACGCATTTCTGCAATTTACAAGTGATACATACAGATGCTTTGGATTATTTTCAATACATAGGTAAAAAGAAAATTATAAAATTACACTTAGAATTATTGGCATATTAATACACTTAAATAATTTTTATAATTATTAATTTTTCATAAGAGCTTTAACTGCTGACTTAAAATTGGTAAGAGTACCACCAAAATAGTTTAGATTTTCGGAGTGTTTATTCACCGTGTTTAGGAGTTTAAATTTGGGGCAATGTTTCACATAATTTTTCCCAGTGATTGGAACATTTACTAATCGAGTTTGTCTAAGCCCTTGTTTAGGTATAATGAAATCTATTGACCCAAGTAAGTCCGGGGAAACTATCATATAATTAATAAGTTTGAAGAAAAAGCATAACTCCGAGTATTCCAGTCTAGTGCTTAATTTCCACAGCTTTAATTTATCATATTGCTCATCGACACTTGTTATTATTCCATTCGTTCTTAGTTTGTATACAATAAACTTTATGAATTTGCGCTGTATGGAAATTCGTTTTAATTTGGACACATTCAGGTTTTCCTGCCGAATTAGACAGAATTCATTTTTAAGTTAGGCACCGAATTAACAGAATTTATCTGAATTAAATAGAATTAAAAATTTAATTCGATCGAATTCAGTTGTTTAATCAGGGATTAATTTGTTATTTATGATAAATATATTTAATAGGTCCAAGAAATGGAGCAAACTTTACCCAACACTTGTCAAGTGACATTTGATGATCCTCATCGTCTGCATGAATTTATTCTCATGATTGTACCTGACGAAGGCTATTGGTTGGGTGGTAAATTTTATTTTCAAATTCATATACCAGAGGAATATAATATGACGGTAATTTATTTATTTATTTCATATTAAGAGACTTAGGTCTAAATGAGAGAAAAAATATTTGATCAGGATCTGATAAAAATTGTGAGCTCTAAAGTGATAACAAGTCGCGTTATCGTACGAGTGTTTAGAGTTTTCATCTGTAATTTTTTTTAATTTTGTAATTTATAGCCGCCAGTAGTTAAATGTTTAACTAAACTTTGGCATCCGAACATAAATCTAGACGGCGAAGTTTGTTTATCTATTTTGAGACAAAGCAGCATTGATGGTATGGGTTGGGCACCGACACGTAAACTCAAAGACGTTGTCTGGGGTTTGAATTCATTATTTACTGTAAGTTCTTTTGCTTCGATTAATCACTTGATTAATTTTATTAAATATATTAATCAGGATTTATTTATAATTTTTCTTTGTCCAGGATCTTTTGAACTTTGACGATCCCCTAAACAAAGATGCCGCTGATTTATTTTTAAACAACAAAGAATCATTTCGTAACAAAGCACACGAATATGTACTCCAATACGCTAAAAGATGATTCTAAATAAATGAATCTAGTGTAATAAGTGATAATAATTTTTACTCTTGTACATTTTTAATAATTGCATCGGTCTGGATAATACTTATAAAGAAAAGAAATTCAATTATCAACTGTCCAATTAAATAATTATTTTTTTGCTAGTCTTAAAATTCAAATTTTTTACCTGAAACTTTTTTTCTTAAGTTAATATTCACTCGAAATATATTTTAATTTAAATACTTAAATATGTAAGACGTTCGATAAAAATTTTTTTATCAATAAAAATAAATTTAAACGAGTGTTTATTTTTTAATTTATTTAATTGCAAATTAACAATTATCTTCTTATTTAATAATTTCTAACTACGAAACAGCCAATAATAATTATCATTATAATAGTAATAATTTTTCAAATTTATAATACTTGATAAAATCGAGTCATTAAAAGTTTTAACAGAGAAAAAAAAAAAAAAATGTCAACTAAAAATTTAGTTGAAATTTTAAAAAACTCAATAGACTCGCGGTCTATTAAAATAATAATTTCAATGACCTTTAAATTAAGTATATATATATATATATTTATAAATATTTAATTAATTAATAATAAAATAAATAAGATTAATGTTATAAAAATCACATAAATTATTGAATATTGTCAATCGATGTGATTAATTCGTCTTGCGTGCTGTATGATCTGTTCAATTGGCGGATGTTACCAAAAGCCATCATCAAATTGTCATTTCTGGATGCTAGTTTAGCTTTTTCTTCGTGATACTCTTCATTGTATGCTTTCAATCTACTGCCGGGAAATGATGCTCGTTCACGTTTTTTAATCATAAATTCTGTTGGTGTTGCCCATCTGTGTTCATGGCATTCTTCAGCTGTTGGTCTTTTGCTAAATGAATAAATAAATAAATTAGAATAAATTAATGACTATTAATTGGTAAATTAATTAATTAAATTATTACCTAGGTGTCCTTTTGAATAACAACATGAGGAATCTTGTGGCTTCTTGACTTATTTCCTTGTACAAATATTCAAACCTGTACCTAACGAATGAAATATTTTGTCTTGTTTCGTGCTCGTCATTGCCCTTGAATGGAGATGCCCCGGAGAGGAGAACGTAAGTGAGTACAGCGACACTCCAGATGTCTGTCTGTGGGTAGGCCAGCTCTTCGTTGAGAACTTCTGGTGATCGGTACTCAAGATGTCCAAGATTCTGGGGTACTTCGGTACCTAGTTTTGAAACTTTGTGAGCGGATCCAAAGTCTACTAGTTTTATGTGCGCGGATCTGAGAGAGGCCATGACGATGTTGTCGGGCTGAATGTCTAGATGACAGTAACCGCGCCAGTGCAGATATTGAAGTGCGTCTAGAACCTCGGTGATTATTGTGGCGACGCAGTTTTCTGTGTACTCTGGTCTGCTGGCCAAATAAGTCAGCACATCTGAGCCCTGTAATTTTTCCATTATAAAAACGGCGACTGGGGAGTCAGCTGCCCAGTAAGCTGCCTCCAACAGAGCTATTCGCTCATGTCTCAAAGATCTCAGGACCTGAAACTCTTCGCCGACAAATTCTTTGCGGTCTTGACTGGCTTCGAGTATTTTAGCGACCACCAATTTGTCTGATTCTTTTTCTGCGCCTTTTACGACCATCGAAAACTGACCGCGATAAACTTCTGATATAAATGTATAGCGTCCGGTAAACTGGGCGTCGATGGTCCATTCAATAGGTTCATCTTCGATATCATAGTTCAGCTTGGGTTTGTCCTCATTGGGAACTATCTCGTGCCCCGATTCAGTCAAATACTGGAGATGTTTCATCGCCCGGCTGATGGGTATTTTTGGCGCCCCCTCTGGTTTTGTTTGAATTAGATTAGTCTCGAATCCTTTTTCGCTCCACCCGATGCGATTTCTCGCAGCCAACCGGAAGTGGTAGCTGGTGTTGGGCTGCAAGTCCTTAACTAAATAAAATTCGTGGTCAATATTGCTGGCGACATCAATCCAATCCACGGAATCTCCGGCTTTGTACTGTAGGTTGTAGCAAAGTACTTCCGAGTTACCATCATCTTTTGGTGGTTTCCAGCGCAGCAGCACTTCTGTATCAGATACATTGCAGACTTCAGGTGCCTGTGGCAACCCGGGCTCTGTTGCCAGAACGACGCGTGTACGCGCTACCGTCTGTCCAACGTTATTTCTTGCGACTACTTTGTAAATTCCAATGTCGATTTCACGCGCTGGGTTGAAACTCAATATAGACCTGCCGTCAGTGTCTTCAATTATGCTGATGCGCTTGCCTTCTTGGATCACGAGGTCGTTCTTGAACCATTGAACAGCGGGTTTGGGATTACCTACAGCCAGACAAGTCAGCTGAGCGCACTTGCCGCATTGGATTTGTAGCATCTGGGGTTTTTCCCGTAAAAATGGCAAGTGTCCGCCCTTTTTGGTCTCCATCATCGCTTCGGCTTCGGCATAAGAGTCCAGTCTAGTTCCCAGCTCATGACGTAGACGTCTCATTGTGTGACAATCAGCAGCGCCGTAATTATTGATACGAGCTTTACGTTCGTCATCTATTTCTTCGTCCATTACATCAGTAAACCGTCTCCGTTCTCGGATTATCGGCGTACGCCAATCGTAGCCCTCGTCGTCAAAGACGCGGGCAAATGCTGATCCACGATTGTGTGCCACCTTCATATACTCACGTAGACGTACTGGGAAATCGGTATCACGTAATTGGAGTAGATATGTATCAGGTCCATTCTGATAGTGACTTTCATTTTTAATGATACCAATTTCAGTATCAATCGGCACGCGAGACGGCACTTTGTTTTCCCAGGTACGGGGTTCTGGCTTATCGCGCTTGGTGGGTGTAAAGGGACGTTCCTCTGGCTCAGGAGTGTACCGATGACCAGGTGGATAGACCATGCGAGATGGATGCTCGAATGCGCTACTGAGCTTGCGTCTGCGGTACCAAGTGCGGCAGGAAGCGTTGCCGTACCAGTCCCTGAACAATGTGTAGTAATTTTTAAGATTTTCGGAGGGAATTTTGTAGGGTTCTGCAGGCACTCTGTCTGTCATGTTGAGCCAGGGGTGGCGCAATGCTGCAGTAACATCCATACGATCGTCAACTTTGTAGACTAGCAGACAGCGAATAAAGTCACGCGCTTCGGTTGATATGTTTTGCCACCATCGCTCGTCAAAGTCCCAAGTACCGTTTTTTATTTTAGTCAGTGTTTCGCGGTCATTCGCGCCGCGGAATGGAGATATTCCAGACAAGAGAATGTGAGTTATGATACCTAGAGACCACATGTCTGCTGCATAAGTAACTCCCTCTTCGTTTACGACTTCTGGAGCCACGTATTCGGGCATTCCGTATACAAGAGTCATCAGTCTGCCGTAAGAAATACGACGCGCTAGACCAAAGTCTGTTATTTTCAAACTGTCACCTCCTGAATGAGAGATCAGCAGATCACCGAGCGTAAGACTTAGATGTGCCCAGCTTTCATTGTGCATGTACTCAAGTCCTTGTAAAATTTGTCTGATGTAATTAGAGATTTCGTATTCGTTGTAGAAAGGTTGGCGAGTAAGAGTGTCAACTAGTTCTCCACCGGCGGCCAGCTCCATCACGAGATTCAATGACCCGTCAGTCTCGTACGCGTCATGGAGACGAATAAGTTTGCGATGATTCAAATGATTCATAGCATTCATTTCACTGAGCATGATGGGCTTCAGTTCACCGCGTCCGTGCATCAATTTAGCAGCAAAGTTACGTCCAGTAGAGCGTTCAACCGCGTGGTAAGTAACTCCTTGAGTACCGCGACCAAGTTCATCACCTAGATCATAGAACTCGTCGAAGGGCTTGACTTTGGTTTTGACGTCAGTGTTCCGGGTGTAAGTCCGGTAGCCATACTCGTGCTCGTTCTCCTCAATGTGAACCATCACCGAGCAAGATACGGATCCAGCTACATTGCGCGCGCTGATGGAATAGAGGCCCTCATCTTTGACAATCGCGTCGTTTATTGTGAGTACGGAAGTGTCTGGGTCAAAAAAGTCGATCTTGACGCGAGCGGTTGATGTCAAAGGTTTCCAGTCTTTGTACCACTTCAATTCGGGGAACGGGACGCCAGTAACGCGGGCTTGGATGTGTCCATTCCTGCGCAGCATGACGTAAGACTCCTCAGGTCGCTGGATAAATGTTGGATACTCTGCTATCTCGAGTCTGACACGTTGTCGCGCCTCGCCGTGTTCATTTGTCGCAATTGCTTCGTACATTCCGACATCGCGTTCCAGCATTTTGTTGATGAATAGTGTCGCTTGCCCATTGCGCGTATAACTCTGGTCGTAACGGCCTCCTGACTCTATTAATTCATTATTAAAATAGTAAGTCATTTTAGGCTTAGGGTAGCCATAGACAAACCAGAAGAGGTTGCAGTTGTGATTCTTGACGCCGTACTGGGTGTCGTGTTCTTGACGCAGAAACTTGGGAATCTGGGCATAGCCGTCGTGAGGCGGTCGCTCGATGTCAAAGTCCTTGGGGAAGTACGGAGAGGTCTCAGGACGGAAGTCAATGCCTGGTGGTAAATAGGGATGGAATTTAGGCGGGTCGGGAAGTAATTTAGATCTGTATGTCTGAGCGAAAGGTGACGGATCACTGATTCCGTATTTATTTTCCACGCGGATGCGGAATTTATAGTCGCGGAAGGGCTCAAGGTTGCGGATATCGCAGACACAGCTACGAATTCCCGAGCGTGCCGTAAACCAATCGCCGTCTGGCTGCTCGCACATCTCCACTAAATATGTGACAGGTACACGCGGCCCTATGGGGATCGAGGGCTTCCAGGAGAGGGTCAAGTGCCGGTCCATCATCCGGCTGATTATCGGGCGATCTGCTAATGGCAGAGGTATTCCTGACTTGCGGTACTTGTCGAACTCTGAGTATTGATCAGCAAGCGGTTTCTTTGTACGCGGTTCCAATGCTGCAAGTTTATAAATTTTTTAATAAATTATCAGTCACTAGTATTTAATATTAAAATAACTTACTCTCGTAACGCATTTCAGCATGACAAGTGTCTTCGCCATGGGGATTTATAATTCTCAGGCTGTATTTTCCGACATCGTGTTCCTCAACATTGAGAATCGTCAGTCTCAGCAACCCGCTGCCCTCTTCGTCCATTCTAATACGGTCAGTTGGCCAAAGTCTTTCATCATTGCGGTACCACTCGAAACTTGGATCAGGAATTCCCGTAGCGCATGCTGTAAACTTGGCAGTCATTCCTTTGTAAACCTCACAGTCGCCTATTCTCTTTAAGAATGATGGTGGTTCTACTTTTTGTTGCTTGTCTCTGTAAATAAATTCATTAAGAATTTAACAAATGAATAAATATAAGTGTTAGCATTAAAAATACTTACATTTTATCAGCAACAGTCAATAAAGCTTCACAAGAAGCGTCACCGTCTTTATTAATAGCTCTGCATTTATATTTACCAGCATCTGAAGGACTACAATCTTTAACAAATAGCGAGCAAGCATCACCGTCACGTTTTATTATATATTTATCAGCATCTTTGGGAATTGGTTTGTCATTGAAGTACCAGGACACATCAGGTCTGGGTATTCCAGTTATTCTCGCCGCGAATTTGGCGTCATTACCGGGTACTTGTTGCAAGTCTGTGAACTTTTGAGTGAAATTAGGCCGTTGGAATACTTTGCGAACAGTCGCAATGGCGTTCGAGGTGTCTTCGCCTGAAGGGTTCACTAGACGACAGCGATAGACACCAGCGTCTTTTGCAGTAGTTGGATTTATTTCCAGTCCGACTTTCTTGCCGTCGCAAGTCATCAAAATGCGATCTGAAGGTTCTATGGGCTCTCCGTCTTTGGTCCAGAATACGTCGGGCATTGGGTTGCCAGCAAAGGAGGCGCTGAATGTCAAGGGCTCACCTTCTTCGATGCTCGTGTCTCTCAGTGGTCCCAAGAAACAAGGTTTCTCTTCAGGTGCATCAGACTTTGACTTACTACTGACATTGAGGATTCCTTTGCACTCCTCTTCGCCCACGGTGTTGAGCGCTGCGACTCCGTACTCACCCGCGTCGTCGACAGTAACTTTATCAATTAAAAGAGCCTGAGTTCCGTCTGGCTGTGACACTATTTTAATGTGCGTTCCATCAGGAATTATTTCAACCCCATTGTAAGTCCAGGCGATCAGTGGCAAAGGTTTTCCGACAATCTTCACCTCCATCTTTGCAGGAAAACCTTCGACGACAGTCATCGGCTGAAGAGTCGACAAGAACTCGGGTTTCTTTTCTTTGGCCTCGACAGTCACCACCGCCTTGCCTGTTACTTCTCCAAGCTTATTTTTAACCACCAGAGAATAGGTTCCGGCATTCTCGGGCTTCACTTTGTCAATAGATATTCCCATGAGACCGTTGGGCTCATTTATAAATTCAATGTCCGGTGATTGGCGCACGGGGAGCCCGTCTTTGAACCACTGGACCTCAGGACTTGGGAATGCGACCACTTGGGCTTCGAGTTTCAGAGGTTGTCCAACTGTTACAGTGACATCTTCAAGCGGTTTTGAGAATGATGGTTTGCGTGGTGTCGCTGTAATAATTTAAACAATAACATTAAATTTATATTTAAATTAGGAAAATATTCATACTTACGTTTGATAGCTACTGCACACTGAGAAGTACTTTCTCCGTTATTATTCTTTGCAATTATTTTGTAAGCGCCACTGTCAGTGGGTGTGCATTTCTCGATGGTCAGTTTAGTTGAACCGTTGGGCTGGGTTTCAATTTTCACGTGATCGTCAGGCTTAATCTCTTCACCGTCTTTGAACCAGGTGACTTTCGGGAAAGGACTGCCGTCGACCTCGATGTTGAATACCAGGGGTGCGCCTTCCTCGATTTGCTGTGAGCGGGGGAGTAGTTCAGCGAACGTGGGCGGCAGACGGATCATCGACACCGTGCACTTTGATTTTGCTTTGCCAGCGCGATTTGTCGCCACGCAGGTCAATTCGCCTTCGTCGCTCTGCTGGAAGTGTTCAAATCTGAGCCGGCTGTACACGTGACCGTCTGTTGTGGTCGTTATAATATGACGTTCGTCTGGAATAATCTCGTCGCCGTTCAACAGCCACTGGATCTTCGGACGTGCGATTCCTTTGGCCTCGATTTTGAATTCGATCGCTGCGTCATGACGCACTGATCCGTTGGTTATTTCTAACAGGAACTCTGGTGGCTCAGCTATAAAATTACACAATAAATAAATAAATAATTAAATTAATTAATTATAAAGTAAGATAATTTATAAGTTTATTACTGTAGGGAACTAATTCAGCTTCAGCAGTATCTTCTCCTAAATAATTTTTAGCTGTAACTTTATAAACACCCGCGTCATCATACTCGACGCACTTCAATACCAAATAATATTTCATGTCACGATAATTATCTTCCGCAGCGAAACGATTTTCGTCGTCTAAAATAATCCCATCTTTCTCCCAGGTCAATTCTGCGCGAGGATTCGATTTTATTATCACTTCCCATTTAGATAATTCTTCAACCGCCGCATTGAGTTCTTTGAACTCGAGAATTTCTGGCGGCACCAACAACTCCAGACGCGCCTAAAAAATGAATTTAAATAATAAATATATAAATATATAGATATAGATATTTATAAATAAATATTTACGTTTGAACTGTCATCTCCCCATTTGTTTTCAGCGCGTAATGTATACTTTCCAACGTCTTCAAGAGTGCAATCGCTCACAGTGAGATTGTAAGTACATTCAATAAGAGCATCGTCAACTTTTTTAGTCGAACGCTCCATTTTATATTTATCGTTTTCTGGTGACAAGTCAACTCCTTCATATGACCTAAAAAAAAGAATAATAAATATTAAATGATAAATAAATTTTTAAAAAATGAATAAATTACCAGATAATGTCAGGAATGGGATCAGCCGTAAGTACACATTGGAAAGTGCCGGCTCCATTTTTCTCAGCATCGATATCCTTGAGGGGTTCAGTGAATCTGGGCTTACGAAGCTCACTCTCTGGAGCAACTTCGATGTAAGCGTCGACACTTATGGTACCAAGTTTGTTGGACAAGACTAATTGGTACAAAGCCGTTTCGTTCTCCGTGAGTTTTGTGAATGAGAGAGTAAACTTCTCTCCAGTGTGTCCCGGCTTGGCTTTGTCCGCGGACCTGATCGGGTTCCCGTCTTTAAACCACTTGGCGTCAGGTCGCGGTAGTCCCGTTCCGTGGACTGTAAATGTCTTGTTCTGGGTCGCGAATACTGTGCAGTCCTCGAAGTCTGAGCTCACTATCGACGGCGCGGCTTTATAAATAATAATTAAAAATAATTGTAATATTTATTGGGGTAATGATAATAATTTTTTTAAAATTGCGCTTTTTATTATTGGAACACTTGTTTAATTAAAATAAAAGTATTTTCTAAGTAAGTAAGTAAGTAATTGGATAATTTTATACACTTACTCTTATCTTAGCAAGAAGATTTTCCCGGTGGACGAGTGTGTGCTGAATAGAGTGTACACATGCAAGCCAAGCATTTTATTAAGCACGAAAGGATAACAAACAAAAAAATACAAAATAAAATAAATGATAAATTGCAATAATGGATGATTATAATTAACTTTTTACAAATAAATGTATAAATAAATAGTTTACATTACCAAGCAGAAGTATTTAAATAAAATAAAAGCCACTATAAATAAATTTTTAGATTAAAAAAAAAATAAAAAAAAAATCGAGTCTCACCTTCAAGGCCGTCGGCGGTTTTATCTTTTTTATCGGCTTCCTTATCTAAAATTTCTTCGAGAACGCTTCTTTGTCTTTTGATACGATTGAAAAGCTCGCGAGTCTTGTCATCTAGGTCAGCGTCATCATCATCGTCGTAGTTATTACCATTGACAATAGAATTAGACCGAGCCTGGGAGCTTTGTCTAGACAAATTTGAAACACTTTCGGCTTTAGATTCAACGGAGTTTACTCGACTAATTTTCGAACTCTGTCTTGATAATTTACTTTCTTTGACCTCCGGAGTCTGAGAAGATTCTAAGTCTTTTGTGATAATTTTTTTTTCTTCAGATTCCAGTTTTTCTACTTTCGAACTTTGCCTTGACAATTTACTTTCTTTTACTTCTGGAGTCTGAGATGATTCTAAATCTTTTCTAATACTTTTTTTTTCTTCCGACTCCAGTTTTTCTACTTTCGAACTCTGTCTCGACAACTTACTTTCTTTTACCTCTGGAGTCTGAGAAGATTCTAAATCTTTCGTGATAATTTTTTTTTCTTCCGACTCCAGTTTTTCTATTTTCGAACTCTGCCTTGATAATTTACTTTCTTCAACTTCCGGAATCTGAGACGATTCTAAATCTTTAGTGATTATTTTTTTCTCCTCAGACTCCATTCTCTCGAGCTTTGAATTTTGTCTCGTAAATTTACTTTCTCCTACCTCTGCTTTATGCGGACCATTACCATTCGCTAAATTAACTTCCTTTTTATCAGTAACTTCAGTAGAATCCAATCTTTCAAGCTTAGAAGTCTGCCTGGACAACTTCTTAGCTCTCTGAGATTTTTCTTCAATCATCTCAATCTGGGCCTCGCCATCCCGCCCATCATCAACGTAACACTCTTCGATGATAGTTTCCTTGTACCTGATCGCATGATTAGGTCCATACTCTTCAATAATATTTTCTTCGACATGTTTAGAGTTTTCAAACCCTCCATTAGTCTTGATCTCATACTGACAATTGACATCCTCACCACTGACATCTCGGGACAGAGCTTTCATCGACTCGTCATCTGAGACCGAGACAATGGAAACCCCCCGATTTACTTTGAGTCTAGTGTCTTTGTCTTCTTTGTCTGAAAATTCCTCAACGATTCCATTGCTGGCTGTATTGTCTTTCAACGTAAAACTATACGAAGGTATTTCTTCAATTTGTGGCACCTCCTCGGTACTGAGCTCCTGGCATTCAACTTTAGTGGTCTTCATCTTGCTGATTGTGTGACACTCGTCCGGACCTGCGGGGACTAATAAATCACTATCCCGTTCTACTGGGAGTCCCCTAAGACTCAAACTTATTTTTTATTTTATTAAAAAAAACAATTTTATTTTTAATCTTAAGCCCACACTTAACATCATTTATGTTTTAAATGCTTCAAGAATTCAATTTATTAATAGTAATTAATAATTAATTAATTAATTTTATATTTTAGATGAAATTAAAGCAATAGATGAAGAGATATTAATCAGCAATTAGAAGCTATTGCATGTTTTTTTTGTCTTATGAGTGTAAGTTATTTCAATTTAAGAAAAAGAGGCAAAACGGGTTTCACTAAAAAATTTTGAAGACTTATTTCAAATTTTAAATTTTTATAAGAAATTTTGGGAAGCCCATATTGCCCACTCCCTCCCAGATATTTATTACGACCAGTTTATTGAAAATGATAAAAAAAAATAAATGAACTAGTAATTAGAAATTTTTATTTATTAATTTGATTAATTGTTTATAGTGTAATGTTTTTTATGTAACGTTACCTGACATCGTGGCTTGATGCTCAGTCGTTGATTCTACGGAAATAGTTATCATATCTCCGTCTTTTCCATTAACTACTTTCGTTTTAGTTATTTTCTCCACTTTATTACCTGAATTTTTTTTCAATAAGTAACAACTATTTAACTAAATTAAGCGACTAATTACAAGCGACATTTAAATATTTTATCGCGAAAAAATATTTCGTGTTTAAATATTTACAGTAAAAAAAATAGAATTTTTCTATACAACGGTTACCTCGAAAATTCTAATCAAAGATCATGATTGACCGAAAGTAATTCGTACTTAGTAAAAATTAAATAAATAAATACCTTCGGGTCCTTGAGGCTCTTCAACATCTTCTTCAGCTTTCTCCTCTTCTTTCTTCTCGACTGTTTCTTCTGTTTTCGCTGTTAAAATTTAAACTTTTAATAAACAAAAATTTAGTCGACTTATAATTAATTACGGAGGATTCAAAGACAAACTGTTAGTAATTAAAAATTTTATCAGGAGTTCGTAAACAAAAAATATATATTAAGAGTCGATACTCACTTAGTGGCTGAAGCGATTGGTTATCGTGAGCGTAAGCATAAGACTAATAAATAAATAATAAATACTAAAACTAATTATTTTATCAAAGTAAAAAATATATAAATTCTTACTCAGAATAATGACTTTGCTTTTAGAAGAAACGTATCCCATTTCGTTGGTAGCTCGCACCTCGTAAACTCCTCCGTCAGAACCTTTCAGTAAATTAACTGTCAAATCATAATTTTCCTGACGCTTACTGTCGCGAGTTATAATTATTCTCGCGTCTGCTGAAACTTCTTTCCCGTCTTTGAACCACTTTACATCAGGAGTTGGAGTACCAGCCACTTGTACTTGTAATTTCAACGTGGCTCCTTCATTTAACTTCTGATCTGCTAATTTTTTCAACAATTTAGGTCTGCAGTAAACAGTCAGATTGGCTTTGCTCTCTTTCTTGCCATACTGATTTTTAAGTCTGCAAGTGTAGCGACCCGCGTGCTCGGTTTTAACGTCAGTTATTTTTAACGTGTGCACATCACCCTCCTGGGATTTAGAAAACTCGGTTTTGTCTTCGGTTATCTCCATGTCATTTATGTACCACTGGAGTGACGGTCGCGGATAACCGGCAACTTCTACTGATATCTCGACTTCTGCATCCCCTTCTCTGGCAATCACATCGGTCATTTCTTTTTTGAATCTCGGTGCTGAGCGAACCTGAAAAAATATAAATAATTTTATTAATTGCTCAGCATATTTTTAAGAGTTTCTGTATTTTTGTAAGTAATAGAATAAAAAAAAACTTACTTCAACACCAACTTGATCAACAGTAGTTCCATCTTTATTAGAAACCTCTGCTTTGTAAGTCGCAGCGTCAATGTCAACGGTGCCGGTAATTTTCAATCCCCGCCTGGGCCCTTCGTTGATAATTTGAATCCTTTGGTCTTCTTTGATAACGACTTCGTCTTTTAGCCAGACAACGGTAGGCTCCGGAGTATTTTCGACTTCAATTAGTAACGTCAGGGTATCTCCTTCATCAATAACCTTCGGCTCGCCCAACTTCTTCTTAATCTTGGGTGGGCAGCGTACGTCGAAGTTCCAAAATTCGGAGGTCTGATTTATTTCGTTCTTAGCTACCACCGAGTACGAGCCAATGTCATCCAAACGGCATTCTTTGATGATCAAACTGTAATGGTCGCCATCTCGTGTCATCGAAAGACGATCGGATGCCTCGAGTATTTGGCCGTCTTTGTACCACTTAACTTCTGGTGCGGGTGAGGCCTGGATCTGAACCGTCATCTTTCCCTCGGTTTCAATATACGCGAAGGTATCAGTTTGTTTCTTGATAAACTTGGGAGCAGACTTGACAATCAATTCGATGTAAGTCGTATCTTCTCCCAGTTCATTCTTAGCACGGACTGTATAAGTTCCCGCATCTTCTACTGTAACATTCTTGATGACCAGTGACACTGACTCTTCATCTTCCCAGAGATACTTGATCCGTCCACCGGCGACAATTTCTTTCCCGTCTTTGGTCCACTTGATGTCCGGCTTGGGAAATCCTTTCACCTGTAGATCAAGCATCGCTGAACCTCCAGCACTTACTTCCGACTGTCTGGATTCACTACCCAACGCCGGCTTGCAGGGGTCTTTCATCAGCTGCTTAACGTTACCCTGGACAGTCAACTCGGCGCTGCAGCTGATGTTACCAGTTGATGTCTGCGCAACGCAAGTGTACAATCCTGCATCTTCGGGCTTAACGTGTTGGAATACCAGAGCCAAAGTGTCCTCATTGTCCTCAAACAAAACTTTGAATCGATCTTCCGGATTGAATGGTTTCCCATCCCGGAGCCACCTGAATTGGGTCTCTGTCCCAGCTTCAAATACTCCTTCAGGTAATCCCGCAAATAGAGTCTTCTCATCAGTTACTGATACCGTGGCCTCGCATGTTGCTTCTCCGAATTTATTTGTCGCAGTGCATGAATATGTACCAGCATCTTGCTTCTGAACGTCAGGTATCACCAGTTCATAAAATCCTTTGTCAGATTTATATTTATCTTCGTCGGTTTGAATTTTTACACGATTGTTGGTTGCATCAATCAACTTTCCGTCTTTGTAACTGAAATTATTTTACAAATAAATTATTTACTCGAGGGCATTAATTAATTAAATTAATAAAATTAATATTTACAATTTAACATCTGGAGTAGGATCGCCTTTAACTTTTATCATAAAACGTAAATAAGTATTTTCTAAAAGCTCAGTATCTTTTAGACGAACTAAAAAGACAGGAGCTTTAGCTTCAGCTTTAGCTTTGCGTTCTTCTGCTGTAACTATAATTCAAATAATTAATTAAATAAATTCATTAATTGTCATGAAGAAAAAAAAGTACTTACGACTTTCTACAACAAGCTGAGCCGTACAGGTGGCATTTCCTTCTCCATTAGCAGCTCGGGCCGTATAAATACCGGAGTCACTTGCGGAGACGTTTGTTATCTCAAGTTTAAATAATTTGTCAGTTGATGTTATCTTGACGCGATCTGCAATTTTGTCATCTAGCGGCTTGTTGTCTTTCAGCCAGTGCATGCGACATGATTCGCTGCTCGACTCCAATGTACACTCGAAGGTTGCACTTTCACCCGCTGCGTAGTCAAAAAAAAATAATAATTAAACTCAATAATAATTTTAATAGAGCAAAATACTCTTGCAGAATTCTATAGAGAATGAAGACAGATTTAAGACAAATTTACAAGCTGCTTGATGTCAATGACGATCAGCTGTCGAAAGAATGATTTTTACTTTAAAAAAATAAATAAAAAAGTCGTTTATTTTTTTTTTTCTGATGAAAATAAAATGAGGATGGTAATTTACAAGAAAATGATTTATGACTGTGACGAGGTGATTATTTTAGTGCCAATGGGTTTAATTATTTTTTATTTTTAAATAAATAGCTTAAGCATCCAGCAGTCTACATATTTAGATACAATATATATACATATATAGTAAAATAAGTAATGAGGCGGTATAATAACACAAGCTTTCTACAAATAAAGATAAAGGGCCTAAAAGAGTTGTCATTTTGTGATAACTTAATTGCAGAATAAATAAAAATAAAAAAATTTATTGCAAGCTACGTCATCATTCATCACATTACCTATTACGTGAATGATTGCCTGTTTTGCATGGATAGCTAGAACAGGAAAAGTTTATTTTTATTGTGCTACTAATGCACTTTTATCAGGAATTTTTTGTTCATTTATTAATCGGGCGGGATATTTAAAATCATTAATTACTGGTTCAATTATTAACACTGTAATCAATCAGACATTTTATATTTATGTTGATAAGTCTAATAAAAAAAATTTTTACACCAGGGAATAAAATTTAAAAGAAATAATTATTAATTTATGATAGGGGACTTACGTTCGGCGCTGATACCCTCAATCGTTTTAACAAATTTCGGTTTCACACTTTCCGCGGCAGTAACTGCGAGCTTGGAGGTCTTTGTTTCACTTGAACCGCCGATAGCCGTTTCGTAGGATCCAGATGATTCTGTTATTTTATCTGAACTGTAAAGCGATGACGAAGCACGTCTCTCCGCTCGTGCAAGCGACGATGATGATGTTTCGACATATGAAGACGATCCATTCCGACTACTCGATACCGACGAGTACTCTATAATTATTTAAAAATATTGTAAGCCTTTTAAATAAAATATTTAAACAAAAATTACCTTCGACAACTTTAGAAGAAGCACTGAAATGACTTGATGAATACTTGGACATATCGTGACTTTCTTCAGTTTTAACTTTTTTGGCTTCTAGTTCTTCGACTTTAGTCAAACTTTCTCTTTTTTCAGCAGTTTTAGCTTCCGCAGCTGGCGGTGCTGATGATGCTTGTGGTAGAGTTGGTAATGAGGCTTGTGATGAAGTTTGTAATGGAGCTTGTGGTTTTGCCGGTTCAACTCTAACTGGTATTTTCGTCGGAGTTTCTTGATATTTTTTAGCTTGAGGTGGCAAATCAATTTTAGTTCCCTCAAGCTTACGAACTTTACTATCCTCAGTGTCTTTTTCTTCACTCAATTGAAGATCGTCAGCCGCGTGCTCAGCCAGTGCCAACAAATCACTCGAATACTGACGGATTTCCTTCAACCAGTACGCTTTTACGAGGTCTTTGTGAGCTATTAAAGTTAATGGATAACCCGTTGCTCCCGATGGGTTATGCAATTCAAATGTACGTTGATCGTCTGGATAATCTTTGACTTCAACTTCTGGTAGCTGAAGTAAAACGAAGCAAATAAATCAACAAAATCACAGACTATTAATTAATTAATAAGTAAAATAAATAAACTTACTTTAATAATATCCTTCAAAACGAAAACTGATCTGTCCTCAGAAATACGTCTTACTTTGCAAACAAGTATACGCGCTTTGAAAAGAAACAAATATCTCTCTTTACTTTTGCCGTCTTTGTCAACAACCGTAAACCATTCCTGCGAATAAAAATATCCAATAAATATTTTTCTGTTTACTAAAATTCAAAATAACTTTTGATAAAAACTTACATGTGTCAGTAATCGTCCAAGTTTATGAATATTTCCTTTATATCCCTCGATATTACTTATAAATTTATTATCTGTTGCTCGATGAGGGATACCGAGCATCAACTCCAGTGCTTTCTGGAGGTCGTCGCAGTTTTCGCCAAGGCGAGTCGAATATTTAACCAGCTCCTATTACAAAATTTAATATAAAACTTATATAATTATATAAAAGTTTAAGTTAATTCAAGTAATTCAAATAAATATAATTTTCCATCAAGATGACCCGTTTCTCTGTACGCTAAATTTGTATCACGCCTACTCATTTTAACTGAGATAAATGTTTAAACGTAAATTATTTACTTTTTACTCTATTATTGATTAAAGTAATTAATCTTAACATTCATTTATTATATCAGTCTCAATTATTTTGAAATTTTAAATCCTTCTGCATTTTAAATTTAATATTTATTTTATTACAAAGATAATATTTTAATATAAATTATTTTTCTTTACGACTTGAATTAAGCGCGAGGTCTGGAGTTTAATATAGAAAGTTTTAATAAAAAACAAATAAAATGAATTCATAATTATTTATAAAGGAAAAAAATATGTTGGTTTGTTTTTTAAAATATATAAATAAATAAATTACTCAATTCCAGAATAATTTATAAATACTCAAAAATTTTTTATCAAGGGCATGATATTTTTATCTACAAACTGGTTTTAAATTTAAATATATGGGTCAGAGTCAGAGTTTTTCCATCAAACGCTCTGTGCTAAATATTATTAAGTACCAGATAATAAATAATCGCAATTAAATACAATAACTATTGTCTTTTTAAACGAACTGACTTCAATAATGAGATAAATATATTATACATAAACTAATTTTTGGTATTTATCCAAAACTTATATATCATTACATTAAAATGTCTTGTTAAACATTTAGTAATTAACTTGTTAGACAATTATTATGCTCGATTGTTTCTAAAACTTAAAACTATTGAAATAAATCTTGGCTATCAAATTAAATGAATTATTTATTTTACCTTTAATAGGAGCTGGTAGTCGTTAATACGTTGTATCGGAAGCTTAAGATGTTCCGACACGCTTTTGTCGTCTCCAAGAGTCTGGCTCAATTCCTAAATAAACATAAATAACAATACATGTATATATAATATATCACTTAAATCACTTGTTCTTAAATCCTTTTAAATCTCTTGGATAAAAAAATGTTGACCCGCCTGACCAATGCGCACTTTTTTCACTTGTCGGATAAATTTATCACAAGAAAATTTTTTTATTAATTATTTAAATGGGATATTTTTTAATAATTCATTTGTGGGATCAATGGATGAATAAATAAATGGATAAATAATTATTTGATATTAAGATTAAGATTAAATTGTAATTCGAGACGTAAGAATTGTATGTTGGCGGCGCATTCGCATTATTTTTGGCGCTTGTGTCCAGTTGACACAGAAGATGAACATGAACAAGTAAAAGGAATAAAAGTTATAAAATAAAATAAACTTAAACTTAATACACTAGATAGAGTGTTTATTTGCGTGTGTTGTCCATGTGATCACCGGTCATGTCACTCATGTGTTCACTTTTTTAAATAATAATAAAAAACATACTTATATTTATACACACACCTGTCTGATAATAAATACAAAAGGTAGTAAACCTTTTTTTTTTATTTAATTAATTAATTAATTTTAAAAAAATAAAATGTGTGAAGAAAAATAGTTGGACGTTACGTTGCTGGTTGCAGACTGTTGGGATTTACAGAAGATCCAGTGGTTCAGAAAATCACCACCGTGCTAGTCAACAGACGATTATTTTATTCTGTTAGACCAATACGGATACGGGTTCTGCTAAACTTAGACGAAGACACCAGTGACTTGACCACGCACAAACAACTCAGACTAACAAAATATAAATTATCTAGGCGCCGTTTTTATGTCTCGGTTCATAACTTCATTTTTTATTTTTTTTTTAGGGCTGGATTTTTTTGGAGCAAAATTACTTTTTCTGCTGCAAAAAGACAGAGGTGGACAACTGAATTCGTCGAGAGATTTTATTAAATTTTATTTCATAGGAAGAAATGAATTTCCGCTAAAATTAGACGTAACCTACTTAGATTGTTGATTGATAAAATACTTTTATTGTATTTTATTTTATTTATTTTTTGCGTAGCTTTTTTTTACGGGTGAATACACAAAATGCCAGAGACATTGCGTGGAGAGATAGACAGAATGATGGTTGAGTGTTAAAAATAAACGACACTATTTTCGGAAGCTGGATGCACGCCCGTTTACTCGCTCCTTATTATGTAATTTTAGTTACTTTTTTTTATGTATTCATTTTTATTTGTTTTATTGTTGAACAAAAAATAAATAAACAAAAATTTAATTAATTTTATCCTTATTTCTAATCAATATTTCCAATAATTTGTTTTTTTTTGTTTTCTATCAAAAGAATGCAAACTCATAAATTTAAAAAAAAATTACGACGTAATTGCGTTGAATTTAAATTGAAGTTGACGAGAATTTATAGAAATGAATTTTAAAAATTTTTATCAAGAGAAAAAATTAAAATTTTAAATGAGAGCTTCTTGATTTAGTGTCTGACGCACATGTAGATTTCTACTAGAGCTTTCAAAAGCTCTGAAGATTATGAGAGGCTGAATACCGACGGAGATAAGAATGGATTGCGCGTAGAAATATTTACCTCAAAATAATCTCGGACTTCGAGGCTGGTTTGCAGAAATTCTTGTGCTGCAGGTTCATCTCGACAGTAGGCGACATGTTTGTCGAAATCTCTTTCCTTTAAACAAAGAGAGCAATTGGAATGTTAGTTGCATATAAGAAATTTTTATTGTAGGAAAAAGTTGTAAACTTACCAGTCTCAAAAATGTTTTGCCTAACATCCGTGGCTGGTCCGCGTAGTACTTGACCCCCTCGATTAATACCCTGCCAAACGATCTAAGTAAGGCCGGAATTAATATCATGCCAAATTCACATCACTCCTAACATCCGGGTCTTCTTTAAAAACTGTTTATCGATACTCACGTATCATTTATCGATTCAACAGTTTTTTTTATTAATAAAAAAAAAATTTTGATTTTTGAACGTTATAGACATTTGTAAGGATCTTTAGTTTGACTAATGCACACATCAGCTTTTTAAAAAAAATTTTTTTGATAATGATGAAAAAGAAAAAGAAATTGAAAATGAGTCTGGGATTTTTTAAATTTTAACAGAAGAACTGGGTGTCATACAAACCAAATTTTGAATTTTAAAAAATAGTCAGTAATAAATGATAATGATAAAAAATTAATTATACAAGAAAAAACATAAGCACAACACACATTTTGACTTACGGAATTACCAATTTCATTGCTATGGATAAAAATGTAAACTGAATGTGTGTAAAGTGTAAAATAATGAAATTTTGGTTTTATGTTTTTGAATAATTAAAATAAATAAATGAGCTTGGGTATAGTGTTTTGTGGAGTATATTTATTGTTTGAATCTATATATGGCTATGAGAGAATGTATAACGTGTACCTACGTGTTATGGAAATCGGCGATTTGTTTGAAATTAGTGAAGATTATTTCTTTGTTATCACGAACGGCGCGAGGCACACCGGGGTTGTCTAGCGGTTTCAGGTATCGTTCCACAACTTGCTGGAGATCTCGACCGAACTCTTCTTCCGTTTCCACCAGTTCTTTTACGACAGCTCTGTTTTATTAAAACAAAATAATTAAAGATATTAATGATTATTATAAATGAATATAAATTATAACTTACTCTCGACGATACTGTGAGTCTTCGGGTCGATGACTAGTGAGAGTTGAGCTGTCTTCACTGAGAGCCGTTTGCATCAGAATTGACATCGGCAGCCATCCTTGTTGTCCATCAATTTTTTTCACCAGTGCTCTGATGAAAATTAATAAATACTTTTACTTGTTATCATAATTTTGATAAATTATGATCAGAAATTATAAAAATAGGCTTTAAAAATAATAATTTTGGTAGTTTACTTCTGAGAACTTGGTATTTTATCAAAATTTTTTTATTCAGTCGTTAAAATGAAATGTCTATTTTAAAAAGATTACAAATTACCGGAAAAATATGGGGTGAATAATTTTAATTAACTCTTAATATAATAAATTACAAAGTAATTACAGTTATTGAATTGACAGCGAGCCAATGCTAATGTAATTTTAGTATTTGATCTGATTACTCGGTTATAACCGGGAAAAATGAAATCTGCGTTAAAATAATTTCCATAGACTATAAAAAGTAATTTCCATTAAATTGTCCTCGTTAAATGATTTACAGCTCCAAGTCATTATGAACGCACGTAAAAGATCTTGTGCAGTATTTAAATTGTCGCCGATGCCAAAACCAAAAGCGCCGGTATGCAGTCTCTCTCACTAACTACTCTCTATTTCTACATTCTTTAAATGCCGGTTGATCTTGAACCTCACTGACATCAGACATCACACATCACTTACTCACACCTCGATTTTATTTTTAAGAAAATCGTCAATATTCTTTCAAGCATACGCACATATATAAACCCTGCAGTAATTATTATAAGACACGTCTCAAGGTTTTAAAGTTGACGGCTAATACTTCTGACATTCTTGATGATAATTATTATATTTTACTCTACTCACGTGGACTCTAACAGATCGACGATGACAAACTGATGACATTTTCTTGTCGAGACAATAGCTCGTCACTTTTCAAATTTATTTTTTCTAAAAAATTTATTTTTCAAGACCAAATAATTTTTATTCTAAAAAAACTTGAATAAATGTTTGACAGAGGAATAATATATGAAACAAATACGGAAATTCAAAATTATTAGGACATTCATTGTCTGAAATCACTGAAGCGCTTACAGGATCCATAAAGTTTCGGGCATCGTGCCGACAAGTTATTATTTAACAGAACCTGGTTTATTACAATTATTTCAGCCAATGAATCAACAAGTTCAATGTTCTTTGTTTATTGTTTATCATTTATCATAACCATTATTTTTTTACAATCTCTCACATAAAATTACAAATATTTATTTTTATCCCGCGTATTTTTAAACTTTTTCCACGCAAAATTTAAATAAATTTATTTTTACTATCAAATAAACTTCGCGGCTCAGACTCGAAGCCAACGACTTTGTTTATTAATTTTCAATATATATATAACATACCTAATGTTTGAATCAGAATTAGATCTGGTGATGACACGAGATCGTGGATCCACGTGTCTTCTTTTAGGTCGAACGGACAATTTATGTCTGGCTGCTGAATTATCTAAACAAGCGCCCACTTCGCCTATTTCCAAATCTGGGTCCATTTTTTTTCTCCTACAAATTTTTATTTTTTACTTTTCAAAAATTCTAATAGCCAACTCTCATTATCGAGCATTTTGTTAATTTTTTCAAGCATTAGCTAAAAACCAATTATTTATTTAACTAGGAAGCGTTGTTGTTATCGCATGTAAATTTTTAGTGATTAAAATTATCGAGCTCCAAAAATAATAACAGTAAATCTTCATAAAGTCCAAAGGTCAAAGAACTTGAATATTCTGAATAATCTTTAAATACTCATTCAATATCTCAAATATTAAAAATATTTTCATTCACTCTACTCGACTTATTATTAAATTTTAAACCCCGTGCTTTTTTTAACTCCAATATCAACTCCACTCTATTAACTCGGTTCTCAAAAAAAGTAAAAAATTATAATAAAAATAAAGTCCAGTAAAAATACTCGGTAAAAATAAACAAAATCTTTCAAACAATCTCAAATCATTCTCAATACTTTTTATTTTCTGTCATCATTTATTATCCAAACAAACGCTCAACACGCTCTCAATTTTTTTAATACTTTTCCTTCTCTCATTATCACCCGGCTGAGGGAAATAAAACGAAAAACTCACACATAAAATTATATATAGTCATGCCTTTTTTTATTTTATTAAAGCAATTTCACGACAATCTCGATCCAGAAATAGCCTGGGGTTAATTTCAGCCGAGCATATTCCTCGAAATGTCAGTCACTGATGACTTTTATTTTATTTATTTAAAAATTGATTCTTTAAAATAAATCTACTGGTTCCCCAAATGTCATTGAAAAATGTGTGAGCGAATAAAAAAAAAATCTGTCATAATTTTTTTTTGCAGCTTATTAGCTGCCAAAGAAAATAAAACGGTTATAATTTTTCTAGTGTTTTAAAACACTTATTATAAACAATTATACTGTAGGAATAACATCAGTCCGTTTACATAATTTTGACTTGTACTTGTTGGATTTATGTCAGTCATCGTACACATCAAGGTTGCTTTGTTTCAAGTTATCCTAAGACGAAATTATAGCTCCATGGTATAATGGATATTTATAGATATCTCGAAAATAAACACCGCGAAAATAGTACCAACTATAATAGAGACTAGGCGTAAAAAATATACTAATCATATATTAGCTGCTTATAGCGAATCGTCACCTCAATTCTCAAAAAGGTTCTAAATTGTAACTCACAATTTTTCTTTTATAAAAATTTGACCATTAGATCGTTTTTTAAAATTCAAAAGTCAAATTTAGGTGGCCGACTTTTGAAAATTTTGAAACCTTTCATTCTGTATCAGCTGTTAAATTTTCTAAATGTGGGATATTTTTGAAAATCGAGGTAAAGATTTTGGTAAATGAGTATGCTTGTAAAAAGTAAAAAAGTATACAAAAAAATGACTTGATCATTTAAGAAAAAGCGCAAGCGTCAATCATAATATAATCAAAATTTGATGTCAACTAAATTGAATCTTTACTTTGTTAGATCGTCGTTAAACTCTATAGCTTCAACGATATCCCCGATTTTCACAGCAAATCCATTGTCTTCCTCGGATACATAGTCCTTGACAACAATGAAGTTGTCAGCAGTACCCTGTAACAGAGAATGTAAACTTAATTTATAATTTTCCATGAAATGAACTCCTGAGACAGTTCATGGAACTGCGTTTATATATCTGTCATTGCACATGTGTATTTGTTAAGCGTATCTCATGAGATGACATTTCCAATCCCGGCTCGTTGTTCTATTTAAGTCAACACTATTTATAGTCAACATTAACAAGTGGTTTTACTTCCTACTATCAAATAACGATCGTAATCATTCGAAATGATTAATCATCGAGTCGAATTTTGTGCGATTAGTTGCAAATATAATTGAAAAAAAATAAATAAATAACCAATTACCCTGTCGTCTAAGTGAAGACAACTAAGTCTTCTAAAGCATGGAGTGTTTTCTCGACTGACTGAATTTTCTATCGTCCTATCGGATCTCGTCAGCGTGACGCCGCTGCTGTAATCCTGTGACGAATAGTATCGTCCGTTAGTGGACGAACAAGCGTCATAACTACTAACCGAGTCGGCGGTTCCGTAAGCGTTGCCGTTGTTATTATTTCCATAAGGTGTTATTAGTTCCATTTCAAAGTCATCGTCACCGGCAACCGGGCAAGCGTACATCGAAAAACGGTGGGCAGTTGGTTTGTTCAATCTGAGAGCATTGAATACATGCAAGGGCTCAAAATGGGTGATGCCGTTTTCATCTAGAACTGTGTAAGCAACTTGGCCTGTTAAAACCGCGTGGGCAGCTTCACGTGGTACGACAGCTTGCAATCCGTGTTTTAGAATCATAAAGATTGTTGATGGCCGATGACTCTTGCGCATTAAGAAATCTTCTATAGCTAAGCTATTTTCTGCATTGAGTAGGGCTGTTGGTACATCAACGGACGACTGCAGAGGAGCATCTTCTGGTACGATCATCAACGCAGCGCTTTCACGAACCAGTGTTCGTAAATGTGGATCAGAACGTGCCATTTCTGGATCACTTGTCAGATCCCGTAATGCTGCTATGAATTGTGGTCTTGCTTCAGCCAATTTTCGCATCACTGTCAGACGCTTTAGTATATCCAGAGTGACTCTGTCATTGGCTAAGAGTTTCGTTGACTTTTCATCACTTATCACAGCCAATAAGCTGCTTGCCGTTGTTGACATTCCTAGAGCACGTGCCAGTCCAACTGCTTGAAGAATTAATTCACGTAGGTTACTGTTGCTGTTGTTATTGCCGTCGTAGTTGTCATTTAGAAGCAATTCTTTGACATGAAGTTCACTGGACTCACGAACGGCCTGCACGATTGCTTTGTGAACGGTTTCGGCGGCTTCGCGATCTGTTGCAACGCCAGCTACTTCTTGAGATACTTTCTCTAGAACACGTAAAACCAATTCGGGATCGTCTTTTGATACGGCGCGAAATGCTGAGCCCACTAAATCTGATCCATGTTCTTCCTCGAGTACAGCTGACAGGCGTTCAAGAACGATGTCGCTTTTTAGTGAGTGGCGGACGATTGTTGACTTTAGGAGATCGACTTTGTTGCTGGTGGATTCCAGGAGATCGATTACTGCGGTTTGGCATAAGGCGGTTCGACTTTGAGGGACCATGAGGATTTTCAGAACCTGGTCGACGGACTGCTCAATTGACGAGGAGCCTTGGCGAAGGAATACATTGAATGCTTCGCTGATTGATGACAAAACGTAAGATTTGTCACCATTTGTAGGCGTCTGATCATCGATGTCAGTTATTGCAAGTATTGCAGTAGCTATTGCGCCTTTAACGGCTTCATGAAGCCAGTCATCATCTTCTGTGTGACCATTTTGATGACTCGAGCCGTTTGTTAAGGATTTGCTGTTATGACCATTACAGAGGCTTTCAAAGTTGGGTTTTTCGTTATTTTGATACTCATTGACTATATTATTGGCTAATTGAGAAACTGTGGACACTATTTGAGCCATTTTTACGGCAGAATCGCCTTTAAGGCCAAGTTTTTTTGCGATTACCAATGCGTTTTCTAGCGCGATTGCTGTAGGATCGACATCAACATTGACGTTTGGTACGACGGCTGATATTTTTCTGCCTACCGACATTCCAGCTTCAGATAATTGTTTTAACATTCGTGCATCGATACTCATTGGTTCGTGATGTTGCTTAGAAGTTGCATTGTAGTGCAAGTGATCTGGGCGTAAGAGAGCCAATTCTTCAGGAGTGACTTCGAACCCTTGAACGGAAAATTCCATTTCTCCTTCCGGGGTGTCCATTAAATCGGGGGCTACAAATCGAGGCCCTTCTTCAGTTTGGACTATTTGACCAGGAACAAAAGTGACTCCTAGTTCTCCAGATTCTACTACTCGACCTGGAACAAATCGTGGACCATCAGGAGTGTCTACAACTTGTCCTGGTACGAAACGCGATCCTTTATTTTCGGTTGTTATTACTTGACCGGGAATGAATGTAGGTCCTACTTTTGTCTGCACTATTTGACCTGGCACGAAGCGTGGACCATCTGTTGTCTCCATTGTTTGACCCGGCACAAATTTAGGGCCAGTTCTAGTCTCTACCATTCTTCCTGGTACAAATTTTGGTCCCGTACTAGTTTCCACTACTTGTCCTGGTATAAACTGATCACCTTTTTCTGTTATTACTATTTGTCCAGGCAGAAATCCTTCTTCGGTCATCATACCAGGTACGAAACGTGGACCATCTTTACCACCACGTACCAACTGACCAGGGACGATTCGTTTGCCTTCAGGAATTTTTTTCGACTCAGGAATAAATTCCACTCCATGTTCTGTTTGTACCATATGTCCAAATATTTCTTGCTGTTCTAATGAAGACACGGTATTTGCAGTTTTGGGATCCACAGGAATGCCCACGGGCCCGGCTTCTAAGAATGTTATGTCTTTGACACTTTTTGCTGCAGCAAATTCAAAACTATCACCCGCCCCAACGACTGTTGTGCCTGGAACAAATCTTTCACCTTCAGGAGTCTTCATAACCATGCCTTGAACAAATTTAGGACCTTGTGGAGTGTCCAAAGTAGTACCAGGAACAAACGTTGGTCCTTCTTTCGATTCCATCGTCATTCCAGGAACAAATTGTTCTTTGCCAGATTCAGTAATTACACTTTGACCTGCTACAAAACGTAGCCCTTCGGACGTTTGCATCGTTTTCCCCGGTACAAATACTGGCTCTCCAATAGAACATGACAAACATTGACCCGGAACAAACCTCCATACTTGATTATTTTTTACACTCTGTCCTGGAACAAATATGTGTTCGCCATGCTCATTTGTTATTGTTTGACCAGGCATAAATTGTGCGCCCTTTTCTGTAACGACTGTTTGACCTGCCACAAACTTATCTTGCGTCACAGCGTGACCTGCCACAAACTTCGGACCCTCTTCCGTAAAAACTGTTTGACCCGTGACAAACTTAGCGCCTTCACTTGTATGCATTGTTTGACCCTGCACAAACTTGACCCCGCTCTTCGTTTCAAGTGTTTGTCCGGCAATGAATACAGGCATCTGTTTATTTTCTTCCGTCACCGATACTATTTGTCCAGGAATCAGAACTGGTCCACTCGGCGTGTGAACTGTGAAACCTGGCACAAAAGTCTGACCTTTTGGTGTCTGCAGAGTTTGTCCCGGTACAAATACCGGGCCATTTGGGGTTTGTACTGTTTTTCCCGTGACGAATCTCTGCGCAGACTCAATGTCAATTTTCAAACCCTTGACTTTATTGATTTCATGCTTTTTACCCTTTTCAACATTTTCCACGAGCTTAGAAATTTCTTCTACAGTCGGCAGAGCTTCCAGAGCTTCTTTCCCGGCGTTCAAAAATTTTTCTTTGACATCAGCAGTCTCCTCAAGTTCTTCAGCAGTTAAATTGACCAACGCTTCATAAATAGCAGGATCTGGTTCCACATTCAACGGAGTTAATGGCTTTATGATTGAAATGGCTTCAAGTCCCCCAGTTTCTTCTGAAATCGGCGAAGTAACAACTCCGATAGCCGTTGACTCGATATCAATTGTCGCAGCCTCTATTTGGACAGGGGTCGGTAATTTGTCAACAATCGGCGTTCCAATTACTCCAGCATTACTTGTAAGCGATTCCCAATTGCAAGAAGTCGTGATCGAATAGTTTAAACTTTCTTGATTCGAAATTGCAGTCAACTGGCTTCTTCCCACGCGTGCATGGTCCAAATCAACATTTTTCCAGCTAATAATCTCTTCTTTAAATTCTTCCTTGATAATATTCAGCTTCATTTTCTTACTATCTTGCTCTTCTGCCTCGTCAGCAGCTTTTTCTTTGTCCTCAAATATTTTTTTAGCATAATTCAACCCATTTGCTCGTTTCTTCTTTCGCTTACGAGCATTTGCTTCCAACCGTTCCTGCTCTTTCAAAACATCTTCTCTTGGTCCGAGGCCGTCATACAAATGTTCTAAATCATCACCACCAAAATCTTTGAAATCAACAGACACATTTTTACCCTGCTTCAGTCTTAATAAAACAGTATCACAGTCTCGCGACAGCATAACATCCTTAACATCTCCATCTCTAACTGCCGCCTCCAGTTGAGCCGGAAATACCAGGCTACAACGTCTCTCATTAACCGTATAAACAAATTTCAAATTTTCTTCACCATCACCCAGAGGTTCCTTGGTACGCAAAAGTTCTCTCAGAGCTTTTTGTTGTTCTCCATCACCTTCCAACACCGGAAACACATAACGATAGTCTTTCAATATCACGTGCTTGCGTTTTTCACCAGCAAGAATGAAACCAGCAGTATATTGATGATGCGCGCCAGAATTGTTGTTCGTGACACGACATTTAGACTTATCCGTTTTATGGACACCCAATAAAACCGGAATGTAATGATGCGTCGGTAGCCCATATGATTTACCAGTTATTCGGCAAAATCTTTTAGCGTCTGCTGGACTTATCGGAGGCAACAACGGAAAATAATTTGGTTTGGGGAGGCCACGGCTCCTCCCCGTAATCCTACAAAAAGACATTATTGTTTATTTATCTCCACTTAGTTCGAGCTGGATTCACTCCATCATTTCATTGTCTTGTTCTTATATTGTTTAGCCTATTAATCAATAACATCATTTTACTTTTTTACAACCTCGACCTTGTCCTTGTCAATTGTCTTTCCTAGATCTCAGTTTATTTCCCAAATCACTCGCAGCTTCTGTTATTTTTACCCACATCACTACGGGATCCTTTTATTCTTCACAAAAATCATGAGAATTTTGGTTTTAAGCCAATATTAAATTTGACAAATACCTTTTTATTGTTTGTTCAGTGCCCGTATTCTATAACACGGTGTAATTGTTTTGATATTTTTGTAAAACAACATGTTTTCAATTTTTGTCTACAGTAAGACATTTTGACACATTAATATTTTAATCTACCAACGATTTTCGTTGATTATTTCGTTTACGCTGTGAATTATTATAAGTGATTTAGGAATTCATTCATTATTTTTTTTTGGAACAATGCCCGTGAAACATTAATCGCAATAAAGCCTCGACCCAACAAATTTATGCATAATTCAGCCGCTAAAAACCTCGGCACCAATTCGCGGCTCTAATTCTCACATGTGTTTTAAATTTTACTCGATGGTATATTTCTATTTGACCCAACTTAAACTTTCTCACATTCTCAATCCGAAAATAACGATGAAATTACATCAGCTCGTTAAAAAATCAGATATATTGTCAATAAAATAAAAATCTCAAGTTTTCTCATTGCGTATGTTGGCTGATTTTCGGTTTCTTTGATCTCTAAAATTATTAGAACCGTCAGTTCCGCGGACAGACAAAACACTTTTACCCGGAAATCATGTTAACAGTTTGAAAATTACTCCTATTGGACAGTTCACTCAACTTTATGCATTACCTCCCGCAAGGAAATAACGCTTAAAGTTTATTTTTGGGCCGGCGTATTTCTCCACGCGTTTTCTGGACCTGCATGCTATGCTATTTTATAACCAGAATTATTTTCAAATAAATCTACAAATTTTTATTTTAAATTTATCTTTTCTTTATTATTTCGATATCTACATATTTAATCACTTTTCCAATAATTTTTCCACCACAATTTTTTTTTTCAAAATTTTATAGCAAAAGATTATTCATAATTAAATTGTCAAGACACTTTGATTCACTTGATAATTAACATAAAATAACTTTTTTCGGTGAAAAATTAAAATAAAAAAAAATTCGAAATTTGTCTATTTAGTTAATAATTTTTATAAAATGTAGATGCTGGTATTAATTTATCAAGTCGTGATAATAATTGACGGATACACTTTTAATACGAAACATGTACGAGGATTAAAGACGACGAACGTACGGTCGTACGTAGCCAGACTACTAGAAATAAGAAGTGGCTAAGAGCAGTTTGCGTAGTGCGAGTCTCTCACACTCCCCTCGACCAGAAATAGCCACCCTTCTTATACTCTATACTTCCCCAATACATCTTCAGACTCAAACATTACCGCGGATTTTCTTCACCGCTAATTAATAATCAACTAAACGATTTACAACCTTCTGACTGACTCCATCATTCATTCTGACTTTTATTAATTCAAAAAAAATATATATATACACATATTTTTTTCAGAACTTGTACGAAATTAAAATTTTTATAAAATTAGAAGGATAATAATAGAACAGAGTGGAAAATTTGTACACGTGTATGATGAGAATGCGAATGAGAAACAAGTGGAAGCGGAAAAAAATAAGGATTTATTTATTTGAAAATATTAACGCGGAGCTTTTTATTTTTGGCAAGACCTCGAAATATGAGGGTAGTATATGAGGTTTTCAACTGAGATATTGATAGATTTAGTGTAATTAATTTTACCATTTAAATTTCGGCGTGTTGTCAAATATTTTAAACCGATAATTAGCTCGTTATTTAAAATTTTTATTGTTGAAGCTAATACGCGATTTGTTTTGTCTAAATATTATTTATCACTTTTTCAATGAATTTTATTTACAGTGATATTAATTTATGGCCTTTTGGTTGGTAACGAAAATTTAGTAATTAGGAAAAGAGGAGGAAAAACGGGGCCTAGATAAAAATCTCTTCAATTAAATTATGGCAAAAAAAAATAAATTACTTTCGTTCTAGAGCCTAGAAAAAAACAAATCTGACCGAAATATTTAAATGAAAATATTCTCTACCTTAGAAATATCGAACACTGAGTCGGAGTACAAAAGAGCACTTGAAATAATTATTCGTCCATTATTGGAAAATAAAAAAAGTTATTACAATGCAGCAATTAATTTTACATAAATAGAAGTAGGCATTGATGTATTTTTATCCAAAAAAAAAAAAATTTTTTAATTTCAAAGACAAAACTTGAATTGGGAAATGAGTAGCATGTATCATTCATCGAGCAGTGATGTATCTATAATAATTTTTCAAAATAATACGGCAGTATTTCCTTGCCATTTTGACAAAACGCCAGACTGAGTGAGTATAAAAGTCTGGAGTTATTCTGATTCAACCGATGCGTTTTAGTTTATGACGATTTACTCTGACTCACTGTCACACAACTTTGTTGCGAATATAATAACTTTTGTTATGCTTTACGATCTCTAAACGTCTCTACCAAATTTACTTCTTTCTGAATAATTTACTCGTTTTATTTTAAAATAAAGGTCAAATTTATTTTATTTTCGCTAATTAATTGGATGTCTCAGTTAACTGACTCTTATTTACACTTGGAAAAAAAAATATGTATATGTATATATATTTTTACAGTGGCAAGTGATTGATGAAGGGAACTGTCATCAATCATCAATAACGAAAGCTGAATAGTAAAGAGAATGCGTGACAGTGAGAGTAAAATAAGTTAAGAATGAAGTATGTCCGGCGAATGTGTGGGATCGCGGGAGCGATTTGGATGGTGGTAAATAACTTGTTGATATTCGTATTGACTTTAAGTCGCTTTAAGTCTTTGGCAATTTACCAAATAAGATACCTATACTTTTTTAAATCTGCCACGCTATCACACTAGCTTCCTTTTCGTTTTATTTATAATGCTATGACGTAATTTATTCACAAGTTTTCATTTATATTATTAATCCACATATATTCTATATACGAATCTTAGTGTCATTTGAATGCTAGTCTAACAATATATCCATCCGTCTTATAATTTAATTTTATGCAAAATTTTCGGCGTATTATTTGTTTGCATTGGAAATTTTTATGAAATAAAAATGAAGATTTTTTAAATTTAAAAACGCACACAAGTCAATTGTGCGCAGTCCGCCCCCTTAATGGCATATAAATATTTTTAAAAAAAATTATGGAGGGCTAGTTTTGTTGGGGATGGAAGCTGTCTAATTTACTCGGTTAAAAATTCATGATCCTGAAGTTAGCAGACATTTAAAAATTTTTGAATTTTTGTTTCAATGACTTAAGTCTAAGAAAAATAAAAATAAAAATATGCACATGCAGAAAATTTAAAAAAGTATATGTGCAATTTTTTAAAATATTTTTTTAAAAATTTTTTATCGTCTAAAAAAAAATCCAAAAATTATTAGACGTCTGCTAACTTCAGTATCATTAAAAATTCAAATAAAAATAAAAATTGACTTACCCCAATAGATTCAATTAAATTAGTTGTAACCCTCTGTTGAACAGTTGTACCTCCACTTGTTAAGACACGGCTTATTTCTGATGAAAATTCTGTTAAAATGTTTTTTTGTTTTAATTATTCAAATTAAATTTTAATTTAAATTTAATAAATTACCTTGTTTACGTTTTTTAGTAATTGACTCTTTTAGTGCCATTGTTATGTCTACTACGTCATTATTCTGAAAGAAAAACTGACAAAGAAACTAATTTATTAATAGAATTAATTAAGAATAACTCTGATTTACTTTATCTTAATTTCTAAAGATTTGAGTTAGCCTAGTGCTGCCATCTTGATTTAAATTTCTTAAAGTTAACGATGAAAGCTTTCGGCAAATTAAATATTTGTTATATTTTTTACATTAGCGAGTATTGATAATTTGTCGACTAATTACGGTTTTCTCTAATAATTTTTTTTTTTTTTATTTCAAGCCCAAAATTTATATTTCAACAGTTTAATAAATTAGATGAAGCTTAACAAAAGCTCCAATGAAATCTATTTCCGATAGATTGTACTCTTGATTGGCCGCAGGCTTGACCGCATTTTCTTTCAATTTTCTTTTTTAATTAGGTCACTTATTATAATTATTTTAATTAAAACTCTCCCACCCTCCATTCTTTCAAAAATACAAAAATTGAATTATTTATTTACTCAAAAAAAACAAAAATTCCAAGGTCTTTTTTTTTTTTTAATAATTAAAAGCATTCAAATAAAGAGCCAGACTAATGCACTGCACTGACTACTTTAAAAAGTATGTCAGTTGATAAGTGAGTTAAATAAAATATAAATTCGAATTACAAAAATAAACATATGTCATAAAATGAAATAAAATGTATGTGGTGATTTTTAATAATATTTTCTTTTATTTTTTAACCCACCGCCAGTTCACCAGTATCTCGATGAGTTAAAAATACTCTTTATTACTACATATAAATATATATATAGAAAAATACAAGTGCAAGTACAAGTACTTTGATGATAATGTCGATTATAATTTTTAAATAAATTAACATCATGTACTACATGATTCGTGCCAAGATTAAAATCGCTTGATTTATGTTCTGACATTACATTAGATCTTTTCAGGGTCGGACAATATTTTTAAGTTTATTCACCAGACATTTTTTTTTTTCATTTTTCAAATTTTATTTTTGCTACTAGTCAATCTGAATATTTATAAATACTACTAATGTCCTAGTCGAATTAAAAAACATGCAATTCAAAATTCAAAATTCAAAAATTTGAATAAATATTTTAATTATGAAAAATTAAAAATAATTTACTTAATATATATGTTGATTTGAATTTATTTAAAATATATATAACACGATAATGATAAATCAGGAAGTAGGTTGCCCTAAATTCCTGACAAGTTTCATCAACACGTCAACAGTGACATCACAGTAAACACAAGATTTTTATTAGTTAATTCAAAATAATCAGGATTCATTTAAAATTTATAATTCAACATCTGCAAGCTAACAATTATTTTAAATTCAACTTATTAATAGTTTAATGGAAAATAATTAGATCACTTGAGCAATCGAACTATTAATTTTATTCGAATGGTAATAGTAAAATTAGGATAAATATAAAAATTCAAACCTCGTGTCTTGGGTGAGATGAATAGAGACTAAGACACGAAGTGAGTTAGGACCGTGATAGAGGTCCACACGCTTTTCGAATGCCTCTTAAAATCCGTTCGACACTTGCACAACACTTGCACGTGAATAAAAATAGACACGTTTACGAGCTGCTTCTTTACGAGCTTTTGGTCACGTTAAAAAAAATTCACTCACTGGATTTAAGTACCTGATATTTATTCATCAATGCACTCATTAATCGCTAAGCCAGCTTATTAATTGTATATTTTATTTATTTATTTATTTATCGATAGGGTACTTGATAAAAGCTGATTGCCTGATTGATTTTAACCGGGAAATTTGAAAAATTAAATAAGGAAGAAAAATTGAAGATGAACAGCACAATTGCAAGTAAAATTAAAATTTACAGAGATTGATAAATTAATTTGAGGAAGAACTAGACGAATAAATCGAGGTGGTTAGAAGCCAGCCGACGGCTATCTAGAGACTGCTACTAATGCCAGATTCGAAGCGTCGCGACGCCCTCCGTAACCAACGAGCTTAACGCTCTTGTTCAGCTTATATTAACTCTCTTGTCTATTTTATTATTATTTATTTTATTTCACACACCTTTTAATCAACACCTTATTTTTATTGCCAACTTATTTTTTTTCCTTAACAAAAAAAATTAGAGGACTCAAGATCAAATTTAGTCGAGGGGACAAAATTCAATTAATTAACTTATTTTAATTAGAGAATTCAGAATTCAGAATTAAAAGTGGAGAATAGTTGAACAATTTGGTAAAGAAAATTTTTTGAGCATTTAACAAGCGAACATGTAAATGAAAGCGTGAAGAGAGTAACTAATGGATGTTATTTTACGGAGGATATTTTAGGTCCGCGTGAAAAAATTGTTAGAGTACGTAAACTATATCGAAACAATTTATGGATGACGACAGATGCCCGTAGGGCAACGAACTTTACCCAGGTTCTTTGCCAAGTCGAAGATTCGATGTGACAGACGAACAATCGCGACATGTGGATTCCATTTAGAATCTACGTACTCGGAAAGACCGTATGGATATGACGCATTTATTGTTAGCAAATCGACATATTTGTCAAATATAAATAGAATTGCGAGTAAGTACCCACTGACGGGAACAAATGTGTGCTGAGATTTGTTGTAATGATCAATGAATAGTTGGGGTGGAATGAGGTAGTCCTAATTTCGATTTCGACTCAGATGATGAGATCGAAAAAGCCACCGAGTAATATTGCGGAAACTGAACGAGTATTACTTGATTTGAGTTGGTTCGGATTTAGAGAATGATTATTTGATGGGAAGATGGTGCTAATTGATGGAGATGTATGTTCTTGGCTCGATGCCAAAACATTTTGATTACTTTTCACTTTACTTGCTGTACTGTTATTCAATAAGAGAGAGATTATAAATATTGTTATAACAATGGGATACTTGACTTTTCGGCCATTAGATGTGTCTGATAGAAAATTTCTCTACTGAGCAACAAATGGATGAGGATATCAGTATCTATGTATTTTTGAGAAAAGCAATTCGTAATTTTGTTCCTGTTAGGAACAACCCGTCACAATACAAACGTTTTTTGTTCATTATGATGTCCTCTAGTAGGAAAGACTCAAAAAAGTCTCAAGAAAAATTTATTTTTCAAGCTCAGACCCATATGAGGATAAATAAAGATAAATGAGGATAGATGAGGATGACTATCCATGAAGAGTAGCCCGTAACTTTGATCCTGTTGGGAATAATCCATCACAATATAAACGTTTTTTGTTCATTATGATGTCCTCTAGTAGGAAAGACCCAAAAAAGTCCTAAGAAAAATTTATTTTTCGAGTTCAGAGCCATATAAGGCCTGGTGGAGATGGGTGGACATGGGTGGACATGGGTGGACATGGGTGGAGATGACTATCTATGAAGAGTGGCCTGTAACTTTGCTGCTGTTGGGAATAACCCATCACAATAGAAACGTTTTTTGTTCATTATGATGTCCTCTAGTAGGAAAGACCCAAAAAAGTCCTTAGAAAAATTTATTTTTCGAGTTCAGAGCCATATAAGGCCTGGTGGAGATGGGTGGAGATGGGTGGACATGGGTGGAGATGACTATCTATGAAGAGTGGCCTGTAACTTTGCTGCTGTTCGGAATAACCCATCACAATAGAAACGGTTTTGTTCATTATGATGTCCTCTAGTAGGAAAGACCCAAAAAAGTCCTTAGAAAAATTTATTTTTCGAGTTCAGAGCCATATAAGGCCTGGTGGAGATGGGTGGAGATGGGTGGACATGGGTGGAGATGACTATCTATGAAGAGTGGCCTGTAACTTTGCTGCTGTTGGGAATAACCCATCACAATATCAACGTTTTTTGTTTATTATGATGTCCTCTAGTAGGAAAGACCCAAAAAAGTCCTAGGAAAAATTTATTTTTCGAGTTCAGAGCCATATAAGGCCTGGTGGAGATGGGTGGAGATGGGTGGACATGGGTGGAGATGACTATCTATGAAGAGTGGCCTGTAACTTTGCTGCTGTTGGGAATAACCCATCACAATAGAAACGTTTTTTGTTTATTATGATGTCCTCTAGTAGGAAAGACCCAAAAAAGTCCTAGGAAAAATTTATTTTTCGAGTTCAGAGCCATATAAGGCCTGGTGGAGATGGGTGGAGATGGGTGGACATGGGTGGAGATGACTATCTATGAAGAGTGGCCTGTAACTTTGCTGCTGTTGGGAATAACCCATCACAATAGAAACGTTTTTTGTTTATTATGATGTCCTCTAGTAGGAAAGACCCAAAAAAGTCCTAGGAAAAATTTATTTTTCGAGTTCAGAGCCATATAAGGCCTGGTGGAGATGGGTGGAGATGGGTGGACATGGGTGGAGATGGGTGGACATGGGTGGAGATGACTATCTATGAAGAGTGGCCTGTAACTTTGCTGCTGTTGGGAATAACCCATCACAATATCAACGTTTTTTGTTTATTATGATGTCCTCTAGTAGGAAAGACCCAAAAAAGTCCTAGGAAAAATTTATTTTTCGAGTTCAGAGCCATATAAGGCCTGGTGGAGATGGGTGGAGATGGGTGGACATGGGTGGAGATGACTATCTATGAAGAGTGGCCTGTAACTTTGCTGCTGTTGGGAATAACCCATCACAATATAAACGTTTTTTGTTTATTATGATGTCCTCTAGTAGGAAAGACCCAAAAAAGACCTAAGAAAAATTCATTTTTCGAGTTCAGAGCCATATAAGGCCTGGTGGAGATGGGTGGACATGGGTGGACATGGGTGGACATGGGTGGAGATGACTATCTATGAAGAGTGGCCTGTAACTTTGCTGCTGTTGGGAATAACCCATCACAATATAAACGTTTTTTGTTCATTATGATGTCCTCTAGTAGGAAAGACCCAAAAAAGTCCTAAGAAAAATTTATTTTTCGAGTTCAGAGCCATATAAGGCCTGGTGGAGATGGGTGGAGATGGGTGGACATGGGTGGAGATGACTATCTATGAAGAGTGGCCTGTAACTTTGCTGCTGTTGAGAATAACCCATCACAATATAAACGTTTTTTGTTCATTATGATGTCCTCTAGTAGGAAAGACCCAAAAAAGTCCTAAGAAAAATTTATTTTTCGAGTTCAGAGCCATATAAGGCCTGGTGGAGATGGGTGGAGATGGGTGGACATGGGTGGAGATGACTATCTATGAAGAGTGGCCTGTAACTTTGCTGCTGTTGGGAATAACCCATCAAAATAGAAACGTTTTTTGTTTATTATGATGTCCTCTAGTAGGAAAGACCCAAAAAAGTCCTAAGAAAAATTTATTTTTCGAGTTCAGAGCCATATAAGGCCTGGTGGAGATGGGTGGAGATGGGTGGACATGGGTGGAGATGACTATCTATGAAGAGTGGCCTGTAACTTTGCTGCTGTTGGGAATAACCCATCACAATATAAACGTTTTTTGTTTATTATGATGTCCTCTAGTAGGAAAGACCCAAAAAAGTCCTAGGAAAAAGTTATTTTTCGAGTTCAGAGCCATATAAGGCCTGGTGGAGATGGGTGGAGATGGGTGGACATGGGTGGAGATGACTATCTATGAAGAGTGGCCTGTAACTTTGCTGCTGTTGGGAATAACCCATCACAATATCAACGTTTTTTGTTTATTATGATGTCCTCTAGTAGGAAAGACCCAAAAAAGTCCTAGGAAAAATTTATTTTTCGAGTTCAGAGCCATATAAGGCCTGGTGGAGATGGGTGGAGATGGGTGGACATGGGTGGAGATGACTATCTATGAAGAGTGGCCTGTAACTTTGCTGCTGTTGGGAATAACCCATCACAATATAAACGTTTTTTGTTTATTATGATGTCCTCTAGTAGGAAAGACCCAAAAAAGACCTAAGAAAAATTCATTTTTCGAGTTCAGAGCCATATAAGGCCTGGTGGAGATGGGTGGACATGGGTGGACATGGGTGGAGATGACTATCTATGAAGAGTGGCCTGTAACTTTGCTGCTGTTGGGAATAACCCATCACAATAGAAGGTTTTTTGTTCATTATGATGTCCTCTAGTAGGAAAGACCCAAAAAAGTCCTTAGAAAAATTTATTTTTCGAGTTCAGAGCCATATAAGGCCTGGTGGAGATGGGTGGAGATGGGTGGACATGGGTGGAGATGACTATCTATGAAGAGTGGCCTGTAACTTTGCTGCTGTTGGGAATAACCCATCACAATATCAACGTTTTTTGTTTATTATGATGTCCTCTAGTAGGAAAGACCCAAAAAAGTCCTAGGAAAAATTTATTTTTCGAGTTCAGAGCCATATAAGGCCTGGTGGAGATGGGTGGAGATGGGTGGACATGGGTGGAGATGACTATCTATGAAGAGTGGCCTGTAACTTTGCTGCTGTTGGGAATAACCCATCACAATAGAAACGTTTTTTGTTTATTATGATGTCCTCTAGTAGGAAAGACCCAAAAAAGTCCTAGGAAAAATTTATTTTTCGAGTTCAGAGCCATATAAGGCCTGGTGGAGATGGGTGGAGATGGGTGGACATGGGTGGAGATGACTATCTATGAAGAGTGGCCTGTAACTTTGCTGCTGTTGGGAATAACCCATCACAATAGAAACGTTTTTTGTTTATTATGATGTCCTCTAGTAGGAAAGACCCAAAAAAGTCCTAGGAAAAATTTATTTTTCGAGTTCAGAGCCATATAAGGCCTGGTGGAGATGGGTGGAGATGGGTGGACATGGGTGGAGATGACTATCTATGAAGAGTGGCCTGTAACTTTGCTGCTGTTGGGAATAACCCATCACAATATCAACGTTTTTTGTTTATTATGATGTCCTCTAGTAGGAAAGACCCAAAAAAGTCCTAGGAAAAATTTATTTTTCGAGTTCAGAGCCATATAAGGCCTGGTGGAGATGGGTGGAGATGGGTGGACATGGGTGGAGATGACTATCTATGAAGAGTGGCCTGTAACTTTGCTGCTGTTGGGAATAACCCATCACAATATAAACGTTTTTTGTTTATTATGATGTCCTCTAGTAGGAAAGACCCAAAAAAGACCTAAGAAAAATTCATTTTTCGAGTTCAGAGCCATATAAGGCCTGGTGGAGATGGGTGGACATGGGTGGACATGGGTGGACATGGGTGGAGATGACTATCTATGAAGAGTGGCCTGTAACTTTGCTGCTGTTGGGAATAACCCATCACAATATAAACGTTTTTTGTTCATTATGATGTCCTCTAGTAGGAAAGACCCAAAAAAGTCCTAAGAAAAATTTATTTTTCGAGTTCAGAGCCATATAAGGCCTGGTGGAGATGGGTGGAGATGGGTGGACATGGGTGGAGATGACTATCTATGAAGAGTGGCCTGTAACTTTGCTGCTGTTGAGAATAACCCATCACAATATAAACGTTTTTTGTTCATTATGATGTCCTCTAGTAGGAAAGACCCAAAAAAGTCCTAAGAAAAATTTATTTTTCGAGTTCAGAGCCATATAAGGCCTGGTGGAGATGGGTGGAGATGGGTGGACATGGGTGGAGATGACTATCTATGAAGAGTGGCCTGTAACTTTGCTGCTGTTGGGAATAACCCATCAAAATAGAAACGTTTTTTGTTTATTATGATGTCCTCTAGTAGGAAAGACCCAAAAAAGTCCTAAGAAAAATTTATTTTTCGAGTTCAGAGCCATATAAGGCCTGGTGGAGATGGGTGGAGATGGGTGGACATGGGTGGAGATGACTATCTATGAAGAGTGGCCTGTAACTTTGCTGCTGTTGGGAATAACCCATCACAATATAAACGTTTTTTGTTTATTATGATGTCCTCTAGTAGGAAAGACCCAAAAAAGTCCTAGGAAAAAGTTATTTTTCGAGTTCAGAGCCATATAAGGCCTGGTGGAGATGGGTGGAGATGGGTGGACATGGGTGGAGATGACTATCTATGAAGAGTGGCCTGTAACTTTGCTGCTGTTGGGAATAACCCATCACAATATCAACGTTTTTTGTTTATTATGATGTCCTCTAGTAGGAAAGACCCAAAAAAGTCCTAGGAAAAATTTATTTTTCGAGTTCAGAGCCATATAAGGCCTGGTGGAGATGGGTGGAGATGGGTGGACATGGGTGGAGATGACTATCTATGAAGAGTGGCCTGTAACTTTGCTGCTGTTGGGAATAACCCATCACAATATAAACGTTTTTTGTTTATTATGATGTCCTCTAGTAGGAAAGACCCAAAAAAGACCTAAGAAAAATTCATTTTTCGAGTTCAGAGCCATATAAGGCCTGGTGGAGATGGGTGGACATGGGTGGACATGGGTGGAGATGACTATCTATGAAGAGTGGCCTGTAACTTTGCTGCTGTTGGGAATAACCCATCACAATAGAAGGTTTTTTGTTCATTATGATGTCCTCTAGTAGGAAAGACCCAAAAAAGTCCTTAGAAAAATTTATTTTTCGAGTTCAGAGCCATATAAGGCCTGGTGGAGATGGGTGGAGATGGGTGGACATGGGTGGAGATGACTATCTATGAAGAGTGGCCTGTAACTTTGCTGCTGTTGGGAATAACCCATCACAATATAAACGTTTTTTGTTCATTATGATGTCCTCTAGTAGGAAAGACTCAAAAAAGTCTCAAGAAAAATTTATTTTTCAAGCTCAGACCCATATGAGGATAAATAAAGATAAATGAGGATAGATGAGGATGACTATCCATGAAGAGTAGCCCGTAACTTTGATCCTGTTGGGAATAATCCATCACAATATAAACGTTTTTTGTTCATTATGATGTCCTCTAGTAGGAAAGACCCAAAAAAGTCCTAAGAAAAATTTATTTTTCGAGTTCAGAGCCATATAAGGCCTGGTGGAGATGGGTGGACATGGGTGGACATGGGTGGACATGGGTGGAGATGACTATCTATGAAGAGTGGCCTGTAACTTTGCTGCTGTTGGGAATAACCCATCACAATATAAACGTTTTTTGTTTATTATGATGTCCTCTAGTAGGAAAGACCCAAAAAAGTCCTTAGAAAAATTTATTTTTCGAGTTCAGAGCCATATAAGGCCTGGTGGAGATGGGTGGAGATGGCCGGACATGGGTGGAGATGACTATCTATGAAGAGTGGCCTGTAACTTTGCTGCTGTTGGGAATAACCCATCACAATATCAACGTTTTTTGTTTATTATGATGTCCTCTAGTAGGAAAGACCCAAAAAAGTCCTAGGAAAAATTTATTTTTCGAGTTCAGAGCCATATAAGGCCTGGTGGAGATGGGTGGAGATGGGTGGACATGGGTGGAGATGACTATCTATGAAGAGTGGCCTGTAACTTTGCTGCTGTTGGGAATAACCCATCACAATATAAACGTTTTTTGTTTATTATGATGTCCTCTAGTAGGAAAGACCCAAAAAAGACCTAAGAAAAATTCATTTTTCGAGTTCAGAGCCATATAAGGCCTGGTGGAGATGGGTGGACATGGGTGGACATGGGTGGACATGGGTGGAGATGACTATCTATGAAGAGTGGGCTGTAACTTTGCTGCTGTTGGGAATAACCCATCACAATATAAACGTTTTTTGTTCATTATGATGTCCTCTAGTAGGAAAGACCCAAAAAAGTCCTAAGAAAAATTTATTTTTCGAGTTCAGAGCCATATAAGGCCTGGTGGAGATGGGTGGAGATGGGTGGACATGGGTGGAGATGACTATCTATGAAGAGTGGCCTGTAACTTTGCTGCTGTTGAGAATAACCCATCACAATATAAACGTTTTTTGTTCATTATGATGTCCTCTAGTAGGAAAGACCCAAAAAAGTCCTAAGAAAAATTTATTTTTCGAGTTCAGAGCCATATAAGGCCTGGTGGAGATGGGTGGAGATGGGTGGACATGGGTGGAGATGACTATCTATGAAGAGTGGCCTGTAACTTTGCTGCTGTTGGGAATAACCCATCAAAATAGAAACGTTTTTTGTTTATTATGATGTCCTCTAGTAGGAAAGACCCAAAAAAGTCCTAAGAAAAATTTATTTTTCGAGTTCAGAGCCATATAAGGCCTGGTGGAGATGGGTGGAGATGGGTGGACATGGGTGGAGATGACTATCTATGAAGAGTGGCCTGTAACTTTGCTGCTGTTGGGAATAACCCATCACAATATAAACGTTTTTTGTTTATTATGATGTCCTCTAGTAGGAAAGACCCAAAAAAGTCCTAGGAAAAAGTTATTTTTCGAGTTCAGAGCCATATAAGGCCTGGTGGAGATGGGTGGAGATGGGTGGACATGGGTGGAGATGACTATCTATGAAGAGTGGCCTGTAACTTTGCTGCTGTTGGGAATAACCCATCACAATATCAACGTTTTTTGTTTATTATGATGTCCTCTAGTAGGAAAGACCCAAAAAAGTCCTAGGAAAAAGTTATTTTTCGAGTTCAGAGCCATATAAGGCCTGGTGGAGATGGGTGGAGATGGGTGGACATGGGTGGAGATGACTATCTATGAAGAGTGGCCTGTAACTTTGCTGCTGTTGGGAATAACCCATCACAATAGAAGGTTTTTTGTTCATTATGATGTCCTCTAGTAGGAAAGACCCAAAAAAGTCCTTAGAAAAATTTATTTTTCGAGTTCAGAGCCATATAAGGCCTGGTGGAGATGGGTGGAGATGGGTGGACATGGGTGGAGATGACTATCTATGAAGAGTGGCCTGTAACTTTGCTGCTGTTGGGAATAACCCATCACAATATAAACGTTTTTTGTTCATTATGATGTCCTCTAGTAGGAAAGACTCAAAAAAGTCTCAAGAAAAATTTATTTTTCAAGCTCAGACCCATATGAGGATAAATAAAGATAAATGAGGATAGATGAGGATGACTATCCATGAAGAGTAGCCCGTAACTTTGATCCTGTTGGGAATAATCCATCACAATATAAACGTTTTTTGTTCATTATGATGTCCTCTAGTAGGAAAGACCCAAAAAAGTCCTAAGAAAAATTTATTTTTCGAGTTCAGAGCCATATAAGGCCTGGTGGAGATGGGTGGACATGGGTGGACATGGGTGGACATGGGTGGAGATGACTATCTATGAAGAGTGGCCTGTAACTTTGCTGCTGTTGGGAATAACCCATCACAATATAAACGTTTTTTGTTTATTATGATGTCCTCTAGTAGGAAAGACCCAAAAAAGTCCTTAGAAAAATTTATTTTTCGAGTTCAGAGCCATATAAGGCCTGGTGGAGATGGGTGGAGATGGCCGGACATGGGTGGAGATGACTATCTATGAAGAGTGGCCTGTAACTTTGCTGCTGTTGGGAATAACCCATCACAATATCAACGTTTTTTGTTTATTATGATGTCCTCTAGTAGGAAAGACCCAAAAAAGTCCTAGGAAAAATTTATTTTTCGAGTTCAGAGCCATATAAGGCCTGGTGGAGATGGGTGGAGATGGGTGGACATGGGTGGAGATGACTATCTATGAAGAGTGGCCTGTAACTTTGCTGCTGTTGGGAATAACCCATCACAATAGAAACGTTTTTTGTTTATTATGATGTCCTCTAGTAGGAAAGACCCAAAAAAGTCCTAGGAAAAATTTATTTTTCGAGTTCAGAGCCATATAAGGCCTGGTGGAGATGGGTGGAGATGGGTGGACATGGGTGGAGATGACTATCTATGAAGAGTGGCCTGTAACTTTGCTGCTGTTGGGAATAACCCATCACAATATCAACGTTTTTTGTTTATTATGATGTCCTCTAGTAGGAAAGACCCAAAAAAGTCCTAGGAAAAATTTATTTTTCGAGTTCAGAGCCATATAAGGCCTGGTGGAGATGGGTGGAGATGGGTGGACATGGGTGGAGATGACTATCTATGAAGAGTGGCCTGTAACTTTGCTGCTGTTGGGAATAACCCATCACAATATAAACGTTTTTTGTTTATTATGATGTCCTCTAGTAGGAAAGACCCAAAAAAGACCTAAGAAAAATTCATTTTTCGAGTTCAGAGCCATATAAGGCCTGGTGGAGATGGGTGGACATGGGTGGACATGGGTGGACATGGGTGGAGATGACTATCTATGAAGAGTGGCCTGTAACTTTGCTGCTGTTGGGAATAACCCATCACAATATAAACGTTTTTTGTTCATTATGATGTCCTCTAGTAGGAAAGACCCAAAAAAGTCCTAAGAAAAATTTATTTTTCGAGTTCAGAGCCATATAAGGCCTGGTGGAGATGGGTGGAGATGGGTGGACATGGGTGGAGATGACTATCTATGAAGAGTGGCCTGTAACTTTGCTGCTGTTGAGAATAACCCATCACAATATAAACGTTTTTTGTTCATTATGATGTCCTCTAGTAGGAAAGACCCAAAAAAGTCGTAAGAAAAATTTATTTTTCGAGTTCAGAGCCATATAAGGCCTGGTGGAGATGGGTGGAGATGGGTGGACATGGGTGGAGATGACTATCTATGAAGAGTGGCCTGTAACTTTGCTGCTGTTGGGAATAACCCATCAAAATAGAAACGTTTTTTGTTTATTATGATGTCCTCTAGTAGGAAAGACCCAAAAAAGTCCTAAGAAAAATTTATTTTTCGAGTTCAGAGCCATATAAGGCCTGGTGGAGATGGGTGGAGATGGGTGGACATGGGTGGAGATGACTATCTATGAAGAGTGGCCTGTAACTTTGCTGCTGTTGGGAATAACCCATCACAATATAAACGTTTTTTGTTTATTATGATGTCCTCTAGTAGGAAAGACCCAAAAAAGTCCTAGGAAAAATTTATTTTTCGAGTTCAGAGCCATATAAGGCCTGGTGGAGATGGGTGGAGATGGGTGGACATGGGTGGAGATGACTATCTATGAAGAGTGGCCTGTAACTTTGCTGCTGTTGGGAATAACCCATCACAATATCAACGTTTTTTGTTTATTATGATGTCCTCTAGTAGGAAAGACCCAAAAAAGTCCTAGGAAAAATTTATTTTTCGAGTTCAGAGCCATATAAGGCCTGGTGGAGATGGGTGGAGATGGGTGGACATGGGTGGAGATGACTATCTATGAAGAGTGGCCTGTAACTTTGCTGCTGTTGGGAATAACCCATCACAATATAAACGTTTTTTGTTTATTATGATGTCCTCTAGTAGGAAAGACCCAAAAAAGACCTAAGAAAAATTCATTTTTCGAGTTCAGAGCCATATAAGGCCTGGTGGAGATGGGTGGACATGGGTGGACATGGGTGGAGATGACTATCTATGAAGAGTGGCCTGTAACTTTGCTGCTGTTGGGAATAACCCATCACAATAGAAGGTTTTTTGTTCATTATGATGTCCTCTAGTAGGAAAGACCCAAAAAAGTCCTTAGAAAAATTTATTTTTCGAGTTCAGAGCCATATAAGGCCTGGTGGAGATGGGTGGAGATGGGTGGACATGGGTGGAGATGACTATCTATGAAAAGTGGCCTGTAACATTGCTGCTGTTGAGAATAACCCATCACAATATAAACGTTTTTTGTTCATTATGATGTCCTCTAGTAGGAAAGACCCAAAAAAGTCCTAAGAAAAATTTATTTTTCGAGTTCAGAGCCATATAAGGCCTGGTGGAGATGGGTGGAGATGGGTGGACATGGGTGGAGATGACTATCTATGAAGAGTGGCCTGTAACTTTGCTGCTGTTGGGAATAACCCATCACAATATAAACGTTTTTTGTTTATTATGATGTCCTCTAGTAGAAAAGACCCAAAAAAGTCCTAAGAAAAATTTATTTTTCGAGTTCAGAGCCATATAAGGCCTGGTGGAGATGGGTGGAGATGGGTGGAGATGGGTGGAGATGACTATCTATGAAGAGTGGCCTGTAACTTTGCTGCTGTTGGGAATAACCCATCACAATATAAACGTTTTTTGTTTATTATGATGTCCTCTAGTAGGAAAGACCCAAAAAAGTCCTAGGAAAAATTTATTTTTCGAGTTCAGAGCCATATAAGGCCTGGTGGAGATGGGTGGAGATGGGTGGACATGGGTGGAGATGACTATCTTTGAAGAGTGGCCTGTAACTTTGCTGCTGTTGGGAATAACCCATCACAATATCAACGTTTTTTGTTTATTATGATGTCCTCTAGTAGGAAAGACTCAAAAAAGTCCTAGGAAAAATTTATTTTTCGAGTTCAGAGCCATATAAGGCCTGGTGGAGATGGGTGGAGATGGGTGGACATGGGTGGAGATGACTATTGAAACGGTGGGTTGCCGTTCAAAACTGTAGTTGATGGTGGAACAGCCTTTTCGTGGGTTACCCTAGTTAACTCAGACCCATGAAACTCTTATTTTATATTCTTTTTAGGAATATACCCGAACTGGCCTTACAAATCTAAACTAACACTAGTACTTAGCCTAGATCCGTGTTCGGTGGATGGTGATGTCCCTGATGACCTTGGACTGGCTGGATAACTGATGAATATGTGATTATAACACCTTAACACTAAAGGTGGGCAGGATAGCAGGTGAATTCACTCAAACACTGGTATCGGTTATTAATTAAGATTTTATTAAGGGAAAATACTTAATTAATGCCACTTCACACACACTTATCAGTATTATTAATTAATAACCGTAATTAATAACGGGAAGCTTACGCAATTCAACTAAGTGTGAATTGGATCAACCTGAGATAAAGTTAAACTAAATGTTAACTTTATTACTGATTAACTAAATGTAATGCAGTACTACTGGATTGACTGATTAGAACACATTAGACTATTACAAGGAGTCTAGGTGTCCAAACCTTTAAAGCTCTCATTTGATTGACCGCGCTCCCTTATATAGTCGTGCCGACGCACTGTCTCACGTGACATTACCTGAGGTCACCTGATGTCGGAGGCGCACGAGGCAACTTCGTATCACCACCCTCCTTAACTTTAACCCAGGTAACATCATGACTTTGATGGTAACAGGGTTGAAGTTAAACCTATGTTTCAGCGCCGACAACAGCATAATCATTCACTCATTACAAAAATGTCACATTCACTCTGTGGCTCCAAATACTGAGATTACTGCTTTACAAATTATTAGCAAGTATCTCAAAAATAAAAATTATTTTATAAACTCTTTTTACGAGTATAAATATTACATATAACAATATAAATATTATAAATATTATTAATAACGATATAAAATACATTTCTGGTATCAGTTCTGTACGGACTTATCAATGTCCCTTATTCTACACTCAGGTACCTTTTCTCTGATTAGTAGACACAAAAATAAAAATAAAAAATAAACATGTGATAAATAAAAATTATTACAGATACTGATATGTCATAATCCGGTCAATTAAATGCGTAGTTAACAAAACTAACTCACGCTTGTCAAAATCGGTAATTTTAAATTTATGCGAAAGAAAGTTTTAAATAATAATTGTATATAAACCAAAAATAAAAATAAAAATAATAATTAAACAAAAAAACTGGTATCTAAAAAATACTATTGTCAATATCACACTGTTTTGCTTGAGCACTTCTGGAACTTTCTTGAACTTCACATAAACTCTGGTTATAGTCTGGTTCTTATTTTATTACGGTGGTAACGTTAAATACGCACCCCGTGATGCCTTGGTCATCCCCACTCTGATGCGGCAGGATTGACACGAATCATTGGCGAACGGATACTGTGTTGAACAACGATGACAGTATCGTTTCATCGCTCTGTACCCTTCGGTATTCCAAGTATGATATGGGCATGTGTTGTTCGTGTGTCCCAATCTGCGACAATTTGTACAGTAACATTCTCCGCGTAACTCATTTGGACACTTGTCAAATGGATGCCCCTTCTTCTTGCACTTGAGACAACCTGGTTCTGGAACCGGTGCAAGTCTGGTCTCAATAGTCTGAGTTGCTACTGTTCTAGTCGACTTCGGCACGATGTCTTTCGCGACTTTGCTTACCGCTGCTTGCCACTCTGGTTTTGAGATGATTCGTCTCAAATTTATCTCAAGTAATTGAGATGCTTGGCCAACACCAATCTGACACGGTACAGCAATTGATGGAATTGGCATTTCTGGTAGTTTCACTGGTTCGGTTACTGGTTTTTCTGGGATAACCAGTACAGAGTTTTTTTCTTCATATACTAACACGTTACTGTTACGTCGATGGAATCCAGATAATAACGTAACATCCATTGACACAGGAATATCAAAATTTAAATAGCTGGCTGCTGTGGCAAATGCTGGATTGAGCCAGTATGAATTTCTATCGCCGATTCTTCCGTGAAACCGTTGATTTCTGAGCAGCTCTCGGTTCTGCTCTTCTTCTGGTCGTGACACTGATGAAGTCTGGATCAGGCTCCCCAACGAATTCATACTAGAAAAATATGACTGGTTAACCTATGCAACGTACTAGTGTTAGAACTATTTTAAATTGCACTTTACAATATTTTACTTAATTTTATTATTTTGTCGAACTAACGACTCATTATCCGACTCTGGTTTATTTCGGTTTGACCGACGTGGTATTTTAAGATCATTAATACTAAAAGTACCGATTAATACATTATTTTTATCGCAAATATTTACCAAACTGTTAGAGTAAAAACTATGTACAAAATACGGACCTTTACGTGGAGGTGCAAGCTTACCTGCGAATCCATCAACCTTTTTACTTAACTGTTTGTTTCTGATATATACCTCAGCTCCGATAACAATATTGATATTTGGGTCAGGTAGTAAGTCATCCTGACGGTTTTGAGCTTTTATCATGAATGATTCGACATAATGTCGAAGTTCATCAATTAATGATAAGACGGTATTGCGATTATCTGTCTTATTTAGTTCGGTTAATACTTTTCCACCCCGATGTAGATCTAAATATCTCGGATCTCGACCAAAATTCAAATACGCTGGGCTGACGGTCAGCGAGCTGTGAACAGATGTGTTATAAGCATATACAAGTTCAGGTAAATTTTGGTCCCATTTGGAATGTTTATCTGAAAGAAAAGTACGAATTAATGATTTTAAATTTCGGTTTACTCTCTCCACAGGATTAGCCTGAGGATGATATGTTGGCGTTAGTTCGTGGACAATCTGGTGATCTTGCAAATATTCTGCAACAATTTTATTCACAAATTCTGTGCCGTTATCTGTGACAACAACTCTTGGGTAACCCCATCGGTTGAATACGGCTCTCAAGAAAAACACTATTTTATTACCTGTTGGCTCTGATATTGGCTGAACTTCCAGGTATCTTGAGTACATGTCACACAAGACGATGAGATGAGTTTTCTGATGTTGTGATCTGGGCAATGGTCCCACAGTATCAACTGATACACTCTCCCATAATTCAGTGATCGGCCTATGTCCTGGTGCAACTTGCGGTGGATTTGTGTCTGGTTTGTGAATTTTGCAGACTTCGCAACTACTTACATATTTTTGGACGTCGTGGTACATGTTCGGCCAATAATAATGACTTGACACGTGGTGATATGTTTTTGTTGTGCCGCCATGTCCGGATACTAATTCGTCATGCGCATTCTGAATGATTGCCATGCGCGCTTCTGGTTTTACGACGAGTTTCCAATGCTCTGGCGCATCTTCAAATATTTGTGTCGGATGTCGTGGTCGATAGTAATATAGTTCGTTGTCTATATATTTCCATTGAGGGAATCGGTCTGGTGTAGCCTTGACCTCCTCAACTTTCCTCGTGTACCACTGGTGTTGTACGTCAATGACTCGACTGAGCTTCTCTGTCTCGGGTTCAACACCCTCGTATGCTCGTGAGAGAGCATCAGCCGCCTCGTTGTTTATACCTGGTCGATGAACTATAGTTATAGTCCACAGCGAGTACTCTGCTACCCATCTGGCTAAACGTCCTCGTGGATTTTTGATGTTCTGTAGCCATCTCAAGCTTGCATGATCGGTAACAACCGTTACTGGATATTCTTCATAATAACCCCTCAGTTTTTGATATGACCAAATAACTGCTAGGCATTCTTTCTCAGTAGTGGTGTAGTTACGTTCGTGTTTGTTCAGCGATCTGCTGATAGCAGTGATGTGGTACTCCCGGTCTTGAGCTTTCTGTGTTAATACAGCTCCAATTCCGGTATCACAGGCATCGGTATATAATATAAATGGTAGATTATAGTCTGGTACGGTTAAAGCTGGTGCATTCAGTAATAATTCTTTCATCTGCTTGAACGATTCTTGCTGTTCAGGACCCCAAGTCCAAACTGATTTCTCACTGGTGATAGAAGTGAGTGGATTTTGAATTTTTGCTACCATCTTCATATGTCGTCTGTACCAATTTACCATTCCCAAGAACCTCCTGAGTTGTTTCTTGTTAACTGGTTCTGGGTATTCTCTGATTGCGCTCAGCTTGTCTGGATCCGGGTATAGTTCATTTCCTTTGACGATGAACCCCAAATACTTCATCTCCGCAACGCAGAAACAGCATTTTTCTCGTTTTATATGCAGTCCTACTTCCCTGAAGACTTGGAATAATATCCCCAGAGTCTGTAGATGTATGTTGAACGTTGGCGTTGCGATGACCCAGTCATCCATATACGGATGGATATAATTAATCCAGTACGCTGGTAGATTAAGCTGGCGTAAAACTTTTTTCATAGTCTGTATTATCAAATCCATATTTCGCTGGAAAGTTCCTGGTGCTGTGGATAATCCAAACGGCATTCTGACAAACTCGAATGATCCCATTCCTTCTACAGCAAACGCAGTGTACTTGCGATGTTCTGGTTTAATCTGAATTTGATAATATGCGTTAGTACAATCGATAACACTTCGATACGCACCTTCTCTGATTACTTCCAATGATGTATCAATTCTTCGCATTGGATAATTTACCATCTTCATAATTTTATTTAGTGGTCTGTAATCGATGCACATTCTCCATGTTTTGATGTCATCCGCGTCTTGCCCTGGTAATAGTTTCTTCTTAACCATTACTGGCTGAAAACTCCATTCACTGGTGCTTGGCTGGATAATTTTCTGGTCCAACAGTTGTTCAATAATTTTATGTAAAGCTTCAGTGACCTTGGGCGATCTTCTGTAGGGTTTAACACGTATTGGTAGATAGTCGTTCAATTCAATTTCATATTCAACTCCTCTTAATGTACCTAGATCTGCTTGGTCCATTAATTTAAATTCGGCATCTAGAAATCTTGTTAATTCTGCTTGTTCGTCTGGTTGTAAATATATTGTGCACATGTGGTTACCTGATTTAATTTCTTGACACAACTTGGGTTGACTGTCGTGTTTCCACATCCACATCATTTTATCTGCACATAGATTAATGCCGTGGTCCATCATAAATTTCATACCGAAGATGATATCATCTGGCATCTTGTGAAATACTTCGAACCATGTATTTATTTCGACACCATCTATTTCAATATTGACGAAAATTTTCTTGATGCTTTTTATGGCTGAGTTGTCTGCTAATAGAAATGAATTTTTATTTGCGTCATATTTAGTTTTAATTATATTATCCGGTATTAGATCTGCAACCTTTAGTGTGATAAAATTTCTACTCGCGCCCGAGTCGAATAATGCCGTGCAATTGATGTTGTTAATTTTAACTTGACAAATAAAATGTTTACTTACATTTATTTGCATTTTTTCGCCTAGAGTTGCTCCCGCTGGTACATTAAGCGTGAATTTTTTGATCTCTTGGCCACTGGTTTGTCCTCTTCTTTCTCTGATTGGACTCGGCTCAAAGTAATCACCTCCACAACTCTTTGCTAAACAGTTTCCCATGCTGGCAATCACTAGATAGTTACAATCACCGTTTTCACTTTCTGTAAATGCGTCCGGCTCGCTGGATAGCTCGCCGTTATCTGTTTCCGTTTCTCTCCCGCTCGAGTGATGACTGCATGCCTCCCTTCCCCTCCAAAGTGTAGCGTGGGGTGATTGCTGTCGGGCGAGTACAACCCCCTGTACTTGTTGCACTCGCGCTGCTAGTTTTTTATACAGCTGCATGTCTTTACAGTCTCACCTACTTTTAAGCAATTCACACAGATATTTACTCGTTCATTTCTGCAGTCCCGGGATCTGTGTCCTCCTCTTTCTCCGCAGTTAAGGCAAATGTAAGTGCCTCCGACCGTTCTTGTAGATGATCTTGATGTATTTGATCCTGATCTTTTGTTCCGGTCGTTCGAGTTCGATCTGTCTCTGTGTCTGTTATTATTTCTTTTGTCAAATACGACATTGATTTTCTTGTCGTTTGATTTGTCACTGTGTATTTCTTGTTCTGGAGAATTTTTTATCGCTGGTTTTCTCAGGTGCCTCTTTTTTCTGACGAGTCGTTGTACTCTTTTTTCTTCCCCTGATTGTGAGTCAGTGTCAGTCTCTGATATTGAGTCCCTGGTGTTCTGCAATCTCCTCACAGTTGACCTATTTACATCTCTGGCCTTTCTTTTATCAGCTAGTCTTCTTTCTGCTGTGGCTATTGCCTCAGCTAGTTGTGTATACGATGAAATTACTGGCATAGTATTAAGCTCAGTTTGCATCTCTGCTGTTAATTTTGGTATCAATATATCTAGCTCTCCTTTTAAGCCTAGAGGTCTGTCTAGTTCCTTGAATCTTGTCCTCATATTTCTGATGAATTCTTGGGTGTCTTCGTTTTTTCGTTGATATGTATTGAATAATTCTTGCAGTACGTCAGTATCTTTCATCGTCTTACAGAACGTTACTTTGAATGAGCGTTCGACTTCTTCCCAGTTTGACCATAGGTCGCAGTTTTGATTTATCCATTCTTCTTCGTTAATGGCAATTTTTAATAATTCCAGTCTGTCTTCAAAATCGAATTTCTGCTCTCTGCATACGTCTGTTAGTTTCTTGATCCACTGCTTTGGTTGTGATGATTTTGTGAATCTCAATCCTTTCACCCTTATTAAAGTTTCCATCAGATGTATTTTATCTGCTATCTTTTTCATTGAATTTTCTCTATGGCTTTGAGAAATTGTGATCGGGTAATTTGTTTGTCCGTGATAATCACTTAGATAGTCTGGCCTATACGTTTGGTATTGGCTCTGGTATTGCGGTCTATGATACTGTTGGCGTTGTTGATATTCTGTCCCACACTGTTGTTGTGGTGGCTGGTACGTTTTATTGTATTGTTGTGGAGCTGGTTGATACGTCGTATATTGCTGTTGTTGCGCTGTTTGATATCCCAGGTGAGCACTGTAGTTGTCTGTCCTCACGTATTGTTCTTGTGATTTCTTATTCTGTTGTTTACTGAATACTTGTGTTGAATTCGCTATTTCGTCTGGTTCTAACGTATCATCCCATAGCTGTACATCTTTTGCTATATAATTTATTATTGAATTTTGCCAATGACCGTTATCATTTCTTTTTAGACCTAATTCTCGTTCTAAGTCTCTGATTAAATTTTTGTCATTAATCTGTGGTATTGATTCGATTAGTTCAATACGCGCTGCTGCAGTTTTTTCGTCCTGTATTCTTGTTTTTGCCCATCGGATCCAATTCGCTGTTGTTTTGATCCACTCTGCTTCCTTTGCTTGGAGTTGTTCCATCTTTTCAATATTTTCCAAGAATACCTGCGCTTTTAGTCTGTCTAATCTCCACACTTTTTCATCTTTTGTCAAAAACGTTATATTTTCATCCCTTATCGATGTATCACTGGTTTGGGGATGATCGTGTAATAATATGTCTCCATCGTTCATTTCTTTTCGGAAATCATAATTTGCTGCTTCTTGCCATTGTTCTGTTCTTTTTATTGTAAGTGGCTTTGTTAGTGTTCTGCTTTCGGTTATTACTGGGACTCGTTTTTTTATTCCCTGGTTTGACGGTTGAGGTTGCTGGTTGCTGATACTTTCCCTCTTAGTTGAATGTCCGTCTATTCTGATTTCATCCTGGTCTAATTCTTGAATTTCACTTTTATCGAGTCTTTCCTTGAGCTTCTGAACTGTCTCGTTCAGAGATTTTACCACTCCCTCTAAGTTCTTGGTTTTCCTTGTTCTGACCATCTTGATAGTTTTCCGACGAGTAAACCGAAAATAAATTTACTAAATTTAAAAATAAAAAAAATGCAGAGAAAAAAAATGAAAGAAAAAAATGAAACGAAGAAAATATAAATTGATTGATTTTCTGGTGACCAAAATTTCCTGTCCTTGCCGCTTGTTTACACCTGTTAACTTTCAATATGTCTGTATTAATATTCGCGTCACGTATCACGGATTAAGAATTTTTATCAAAAAAAAAAATCAAAAAATAAATTTTAGATATAAAAATTAATTTAAACTAAAATATATTATTTTATTTTAAGTTTTTACCAGATTTTGTATTAACTTTATATTAGAAATATTTAAATCAATACCTGGTTGCACGTGGTTAAATTTTTATTTAAAATTTTATCTTGAATATATTACAGATTATATCCTGAAGCGTTTTAATTTTCAATGTTAAAACGTATTTTATATCTTTTTGACGAGTTTTATTTTATTTTAGCAACAAAACTATTTTGTGTAATAAACTTTATTTACTGATATTTATTTACTGCTGAATACGTGATGCGTAATAAATTAACCTTGTCAACAACTTTATAGTTGCGTCTTTATTCAGAAAGAGACATAAATACTTGCTAACAAATTGTTTCTGGCAGGTGGCGTTAGATATTATATGTGACCTTTGAATTTCTTTATTACCGACCGTAAGGTTGATGAATTCCTAGGTAGAACTCTGTAACAAATAAATTCAAATTTAAATATTAGCCGCCTTTGCGACTTATCGCCTATTATGTTTTGATCTGGTTTTCTTTGTAATAATAATACTTAGTCGCGACAATGAGTCATCCCTGGCTGTTCGGGTATGTTTGTCGATTTTATTTTTCTGTTACTAAGCAGATTATTATTATTATATTAAATAAATTTTAAGTCTGTGTTTCCGGTTTGTTACTAAGCAAAATTTTAGTCTTATTTTCTCTGATTTATATTATGAGAGTCTCTGTTTACTTGACTAAATTTTAATTTATGCTTATCCAAACTCTAAGTCTTTTATTTCTGTGATTTTGTCACTCACTTAGTTTTATTTACTTAACAGAAGTTACTTCCTGTTTGCTTTAAGATTTTAATCTTTACTAAAATTCTATTGTGACAAAATTTTATATTCAATATTTTTTTTGGTTTAGACTTTTACTTAAATCTTTTTTGTTATATCCGGTGTTTTTATCTTTTGATAAATATTTTTCACTAAAATATTTATCTTAAATACTTAATTCTAATTTTCTTAATATCTATTTTATAAAATACTTAAAATTAATTTTACAATAATTTCACTTTTATCACTTGTAAAATCACTTAACAATATTTTATCTTACTAACTATGATTATCACTGTATTTACAATAATTCCAAAGGAATTTTTTCTTTGGTTTTTGTTTCTTTCCCGAGCTAAAAGAAATTCTTTAGAAAAATAATTCTCGGGTGATTTTTCTTTTAATATTTCCGGTCTGGAAATAAAAATAATAATTTTGAAAATAAAAATAATAATTTAAGTGAATATTTTTTCACTTTTTTTGTACGTTCCCGGGCAAAAAGAAATTCTTTAGAAAACTTACTCCCGGGTAGTTTTCTTTTTAAACAAAATGTAATTTTTTTAACAAAAAATCAAAAAATAAACTAAAAATGAAAAAAAATGTTATATTTTTACAGCAAAAAATATTAAAACTTGCGGTGTGCGTTTTCTTTCTGATAAAACGCTGAAAAGTCACAGCTTTATGAATTTTTTCTGGAACAATTTTGTATAATTGAACCCGCTTGTTATTTTCTGATCTTATTTGGTTTTTATTTCGCAGACTCTACTCGAAATTATTGCTTTATGTCTGAATGATCTAATTATGCAGTGATTAATTGAATTTACGTAATTAGATGTTGTAATTTTTACTCAATCAAATTGACTAAACCCGACGGCGTTATTGCTTACGGCAAAGTAAATCAGGCTTAATTACTGATTGAATAATTGGCTTAATTAGTTTTCTACTAACTAAAACCCGTTGGGTGCCATTGTTAATAACAATGGACTATATATAGGCTTAATTAATTGAATAAATCAATTAAAACCCGTTGGGCGCCATTGAAACGGTGGGTTGCCGTTCAAAACTGTAGTTGATGGTGGAACAGCCTTTTCGTGGGTTACCCTAGTTAACTCAGACCCATGAAACTCTTATTTTATATTCTTTTTAGGAATATACCCGAACTGGCCTTACAAATCTAAACTAACACTAGTACTTAGCCTAGATCCGTGTTCGGTGGATGGTGATGTCCCTGATGACCTTGGACTGGCTGGATAACTGATGAATATGTGATTATAACACCTTAACACTAAAGGTGGGCAGGATAGCAGGTGAATTCACTCAAACACTGGTATCGGTTATTAATTAAGATTTTATTAAGGGAAAATACTTAATTAATGCCACTTCACACACACTTATCAGTATTATTAATTAATAACCGTAATTAATAACGGGAAGCTTACGCAATTCAACTAAGTGTGAATTGGATCAACCTGAGATAAAGTTAAACTAAATGTTAACTTTATTACTGATTAACTAAATGTAATGCAGTACTACTGGATTGACTGATTAGAACACATTAGACTATTACAAGGAGTCTAGGTGTCCAAACCTTTAAAGCTCTCATTTGATTGACCGCGCTCCCTTATATAGTCGTGCCGACGCACTGTCTCACGTGACATTACCTGAGGTCACCTGATGTCGGAGGCGCACGAGGCAACTTCGTATCACTATCTATGAAGAGTGGCCTGTAACTTTGCTGCTGTTGGGAATAACCCATCACAATATCAACGTTTTTTGTTTATTATGATGTCCTCTAGTAGGAAAGACCCAAAAAAGACCTAAGAAAAATTCATTTTTCGAGTTCAGAGCCATATAAGGCCTGGTGGAGATGGGTGGACATGGGTGGACATGGGTGGACATGGGTGGAGATGACTATCTATGAAGAGTGGCCTGTAACTTTGCTGCTGTTGGGAATAACCCATCACAATAGAAGGTTTTTTGTTCATTATGATGTCCTCTAGTAGGAAAGACCCAAAAAAGTCCTTAGAAAAATTTATTTTTCGAGTTCAGAGCCATATAAGGCCTGGTGGAGATGGGTGGAGATGGGTGGACATGGGTGGAGATGACTATCTATGAAAAGTGGCCTGTAACTTTGCTGCTGTTGAGAATAACCCATCACAATATAAACGTTTTTTGTTCATTATGATGTCCTCTAGTAGGAAAGACCCAAAAAAGTCCTAAGAAAAATTTATTTTTCGAGTTCAGAGCCATATAAGGCCTGGTGGAGATGGGTGGAGATGGCCGGACATGGGTGGAGATGACTATCTATGAAGAGTGGCCTGTAACTTTGCTGCTGTTGGGAATAACCCATCACAATATAAACGTTTTTTGTTTATTATGATGTCCTCTAGTAGAAAAGACCCAAAAAAGTCCTAAGAAAAATTTATTTTTCGAGTTCAGAGCCATATAAGGCCTGGTGGAGATGGGTGGAGATGGGTGGAGATGGGTGGACATGGGTGGAGATGACTATCTATGAAGAGTGGCCTGTAACTTTGCTGCTGTTGGGAATAACCCATCACAATATAAACGTTTTTTGTTTATTATGATGTCCTCTAGTAGGAAAGACCCAAAAAAGTCCTAGGAAAAATTTATTTTTCGAGTTCAGAGCCATATAAGGCCTGGTGGAGATGGGTGGAGATGGGTGGACATGGGTGGAGATGACTATCTTTGAAGAGTGGCCTGTAACTTTGCTGCTGTTGGGAATAACCCATCACAATATCAACGTTTTTTGTTTATTATGATGTCCTCTAGTAGGAAAGACCCAAAAAAGTCCTAGGAAAAATTTATTTTTCGAGTTCAGAGCCATATAAGGCCTGGTGGAGATGGGTGGAGATGGGTGGACATGGGTGGAGATGACTATCTATGAAGAGTGGCCTGTAACTTTGCTGCTGTTGGGAATAACCCATCACAATATAAACGTTTTTTGTTTATTATGATGTCCTCTAGTAGGAAAGACCCAAAAAAGTCCTAGGAAAAATTTATTTTTCGAGTTCAGAGCCATATAAGGCCTGGTGGAGATGGGTGGAGATGGGTGGACATGGGTGGAGATGACTATCTTTGAAGAGTGGCCTGTAACTTTGCTGCTGTTGGGAATAACCCATCACAATATCAACGTTTTTTGTTTATTATGATGTCCTCTAGTAGGAAAGACCCAAAAAAGTCCTAGGAAAAATTTATTTTTCGAGTTCAGAGCCATATAAGGCCTGGTGGAGATGGGTGGAGATGGGTGGACATGGGTGGAGATGACTATCTATGAAGAGTGGCCTGTAACTTTGCTGCTGTTGGGAATAACCCATCACAATATCAACGTTTTTTGTTTATTATGATGTCCTCTAGTAGGAAAGACCCAAAAAAGACCTAAGAAAAATTCATTTTTCGAGTTCAGAGCCATATAAGGCCTGGTGGAGATGGGTGGACATGGGTGGAGATGGGTGGACATGGGTGGAGATGACTATCTATGAAGAGTGGCCTGTAACTTTGCTGCTGTTGGGAATAACCCATCACAATATAAACGTTTTTTGTTTATTATGATGTCCTCTAGTAGGAAAGACCCAAAAAAGACCTAAGAAAAATTCATTTTTCGAGTTCAGAGCCATATAAGGCCTGGTGGAGATGGGTGGACATGGGTGGACATGGGTGGAGATGACTATCTATGAAGAGTGGCCTGTAACTTTGCTGCTGTTGGGAATAACCCATCACAATAGAAGGTTTTTTGTTCATTATGATGTCCTCTAGTAGGAAAGACCCAAAAAAGTCCTTAGAAAAATTTATTTTTCGAGTTCAGAGCCATATAAGGCCTGGTGGAGATGGGTGGAGATGGGTGGACATGGGTGGAGATGACTATCTATGAAGAGTGGCCTGTAACTTTGCTGCTGTTGGGAATAACCCATCACAATATAAACGTTTTTTGTTTATTATGATGTCCTCTAGTAGGAAAGACCCAAAAAAGTCCTAAGAAAAATTCATTTTTCGAGTTCAGAGCCATATAAGGCCTGGTGGAGATGGGTGGAGATGGCCGGACATGGGTGGAGATGACTATCTATGAAGAGTGGCCTGTAACTTTGCTGCTGTTGGGAATAACCCATCACAATATCAACGTTTTTTGTTTATTATGATGTCCTCTAGTAGGAAAGACCCAAAAAAGTCCTTAGAAAAATTTATTTTTCGAGTTCAGAGCCATATAAGGCCTGGTGGAGATGGGTGGAGATGGGTGGACATGGGTGGAGATGACTATCTATGAAGAGTGGCCTGTAACTTTGCTGCTGTTGGGAATAACCCATCACAATATAAACGTTTTTTGTTTATTATGATGTCCTCTAGTAGGAAAGACCCAAAAAAGTCCTAAGAAAAATTCATTTTTCGAGTTCAGAGCCATATAAGGCCTGGTGGAGATGGGTGGAGATGGCCGGACATGGGTGGAGATGACTATCTATGAAGAGTGGCCTGTAACTTTGCTGCTGTTGGGAATAACCCATCACAATATAAACGTTTTTTGTTTATTATGATGTCCTCTAGTAGGAAAGACCCAAAAAAGTCCTAAGAAAAATTTATTTTTCGAGTTCAGAGCCATATAAGGCCTGGTGGAGATGGGTGGAGATGGGTGGAGATGGGTGGACATGGGTGGAGATGACTATCTATGAAGAGTGGCCTGTAACTTTGCTGCTGTTGGGAATAACCCATCACAATATAAACGTTTTTTGTTTATTATGATGTCCTCTAGTAGGAAAGACCCAAAAAAGTCCTAGGAAAAATTTATTTTTCGAGTTCAGAGCCATATAAGGCCTGGTGGAGATGGGTGGAGATGGGTGGACATGGGTGGAGATGACTATCTTTGAAGAGTGGCCTGTAACTTTGCTGCTGTTGGGAATAACCCATCACAATATCAACGTTTTTTGTTTATTATGATGTCCTCTAGTAGGAAAGACCCAAAAAAGTCCTAGGAAAAAATTATTTTTCGAGTTCAGAGCCATATAAGGCCTGGTGGAGATGGGTGGAGATGGGTGGACATGGGTGGAGATGACTATCTATGAAGAGTGGCCTGTAACTTTGCTGCTGTTGGGAATAACCCATCACAATATAAACGTTTTTTGTTTATTATGATGTCCTCTAGTAGGAAAGACCCAAAAAAGACCTAAGAAAAATTCATTTTTCGAGTTCAGAGCCATATAAGGCCTGGTGGAGATGGGTGGACATGGGTGGACATGGGTGGACATGGGTGGAGATGACTATCTTTGAAGAGTGGCCTGTAACTTTGCTGCTGTTGGGAATAACCCATCACAATATAAACGTTTTTTGTTTATTATGATGTCCTCTAGTAGGAAAGACCCAAAAAAGTCCTAGGAAAAATTTATTTTTCGAGTTCAGAGCCATATAAGGCCTGGTGGAGATGGGTGGAGATGGGTGGACATGGGTGGAGATGACTATCTATGAAGAGTGGACTGTAACTTTGCTGCTGTTGGGAATAACCCATCACAATATAAACGTTTTTTGTTTATTATGATGTCCTCTAGTAGGAAAGACCCAAAAAAGACCTAAGAAAAATTCATTTTTCGAGTTCAGAGCCATATAAGGCCTGGTGGAGATGGGTGGACATGGGTGGACATGGGTGGACATGGGTGGAGATGACTATCTATGAAGAGTGGACTGTAACTTTGCTGCTGTTGGGAATAACCCATCACAATATAAACGTTTTTTGTTTATTATGATGTCCTCTAGTAGGAAAGACCCAAAAAAGTCCTAGGAAAAATTTATTTTTCGAGTTCAGAGCCATATAAGGCCTGGTGGAGATGGGTGGAGATGGGTGGACATGGGTGGAGATGACTATCTATGAAAAGTGGCCTGTAACTTTGCTGCTGTTGAGAATAACCCATCACAATATAAACGTTTTTTGTTCATTATGATGTCCTCTAGTAGGAAAGACCCAAAAAAGTCCTAAGAAAAATTTATTTTTCGAGTTCAGAGCCATATAAGGCCTGGTGGAGATGGGTGGACATGGGTGGACATGGGTGGAGATGACTATCTATGAAGAGTGGCCTGTAACTTTGCTGCTGTTGGGAATAACCCATCACAATAGAAGGTTTTTTGTTCATTATGATGTCCTCTAGTAGGAAAGACCCAAAAAAGTCCTTAGAAAAATTTATTTTTCGAGTTCAGAGCCATATAAGGCCTGGTGGAGATGGGTGGAGATGGCCGGACATGGGTGGAGATGACTATCTATGAAGAGTGGCCTGTAACTTTGCTGCTGTTGGGAATAACCCATCACAATATCAACGTTTTTTGTTTATTATGATGTCCTCTAGTAGGAAAGACCAAAAAAAGTCCTAGGAAAAATTTATTTTTCGAGTTCAGAGCCATATAAGGCCTGGTGGAGATGGGTGGAGATGGGTGGACATGGGTGGAGATGACTATCTATGAAGAGTGGCCTGTAACTTTGCTGCTGTTGGGAATAACCCATCACAATATAAACGTTTTTTGTTTATTATGATGTCCTCTAGTAGGAAAGACCCAAAAAAGACCTAAGAAAAATTCATTTTTCGAGTTCAGAGCCATATAAGGCCTGGTGGAGATGGGTGGACATGGGTGGACATGGGTGGAGATGACTATCTATGAAGAGTGGCCTGTAACTTTGCTGCTGTTGGGAATAACCCATCACAATAGAAGGTTTTTTGTTCATTATGATGTCCTCTAGTAGGAAAGACCCAAAAAAGTCCTTAGAAAAATTTATTTTTCGAGTTCAGAGCCATATAAGGCCTGGTGGAGATGGGTGGAGATGGGTGGACATGGGTGGAGATGACTATCTATGAAAAGTGGCCTGTAACATTGCTGCTGTTGAGAATAACCCATCACAATATAAACGTTTTTTGTTTATTATGATGTCCTCTAGTAGGAAAGACCCAAAAAAGACCTAAGAAAAATTCATTTTTCGAGTTCAGAGCCATATAAGGCCTGGTGGAGATGGGTGGACATGGGTGGACATGGGTGGAGATGACTATCTATGAAGAGTGGCCTGTAACTTTGCTGCTGTTGGGAATAACCCATCACAATAGAAGGTTTTTTGTTCATTATGATGTCCTCTAGTAGGAAAGACCCAAAAAAGTCCTTAGAAAAATTTATTTTTCGAGTTCAGAGCCATATAAGGCCTGGTGGAGATGGGTGGAGATGGGTGGACATGGGTGGAGATGACTATCTATGAAGAGTGGCCTGTAACTTTGCTGCTGTTGGGAATAACCCATCACAATATAAACGTTTTTTGTTTATTATGATGTCCTCTAGTAGGAAAGACCCAAAAAAGTCCTAAGAAAAATTCATTTTTCGAGTTCAGAGCCATATAAGGCCTGGTGGAGATGGGTGGAGATGGCCGGACATGGGTGGAGATGACTATCTATGAAGAGTGGCCTGTAACTTTGCTGCTGTTGGGAATAACCCATCACAATATCAACGTTTTTTGTTTATTATGATGTCCTCTAGTAGGAAAGACCCAAAAAAGTCCTTAGAAAAATTTATTTTTCGAGTTCAGAGCCATATAAGGCCTGGTGGAGATGGGTGGAGATGGGTGGACATGGGTGGAGATGACTATCTATGAAGAGTGGCCTGTAACTTTGCTGCTGTTGGGAATAACCCATCACAATATAAACGTTTTTTGTTTATTATGATGTCCTCTAGTAGGAAAGACCCAAAAAAGTCCTAAGAAAAATTCATTTTTCGAGTTCAGAGCCATATAAGGCCTGGTGGAGATGGGTGGAGATGGCCGGACATGGGTGGAGATGACTATCTATGAAGAGTGGCCTGTAACTTTGCTGCTGTTGGGAATAACCCATCACAATATAAACGTTTTTTGTTTATTATGATGTCCTCTAGTAGGAAAGACCCAAAAAAGTCCTAAGAAAAATTTATTTTTCGAGTTCAGAGCCATATAAGGCCTGGTGGAGATGGGTGGAGATGGGTGGACATGGGTGGAGATGACTATCTATGAAGAGTGGACTGTAACTTTGCTGCTGTTGGGAATAACCCATCACAATATAAACGTTTTTTGTTTATTATGATGTCCTCTAGTAGGAAAGACCCAAAAAAGACCTAAGAAAAATTCATTTTTCGAGTTCAGAGCCATATAAGGCCTGGTGGAGATGGGTGGACATGGGTGGACATGGGTGGACATGGGTGGAGATGACTATCTATGAAGAGTGGACTGTAACTTTGCTGCTGTTGGGAATAACCCATCACAATATAAACGTTTTTTGTTTATTATGATGTCCTCTAGTAGGAAAGACCCAAAAAAGTCCTAGGAAAAATTTATTTTTCGAGTTCAGAGCCATATAAGGCCTGGTGGAGATGGGTGGAGATGGGTGGACATGGGTGGAGATGACTATCTATGAAAAGTGGCCTGTAACTTTGCTGCTGTTGAGAATAACCCATCACAATATAAACGTTTTTTGTTCATTATGATGTCCTCTAGTAGGAAAGACCCAAAAAAGTCCTAAGAAAAATTTATTTTTCGAGTTCAGAGCCATATAAGGCCTGGTGGAGATGGGTGGACATGGGTGGACATGGGTGGAGATGACTATCTATGAAGAGTGGCCTGTAACTTTGCTGCTGTTGGGAATAACCCATCACAATAGAAGGTTTTTTGTTCATTATGATGTCCTCTAGTAGGAAAGACCCAAAAAAGTCCTTAGAAAAATTTATTTTTCGAGTTCAGAGCCATATAAGGCCTGGTGGAGATGGGTGGAGATGGCCGGACATGGGTGGAGATGACTATCTATGAAGAGTGGCCTGTAACTTTGCTGCTGTTGGGAATAACCCATCACAATATCAACGTTTTTTGTTTATTATGATGTCCTCTAGTAGGAAAGACCAAAAAAAGTCCTAGGAAAAATTTATTTTTCGAGTTCAGAGCCATATAAGGCCTGGTGGAGATGGGTGGAGATGGGTGGACATGAGTGGAGATGACTATCTATGAAGAGTGGCCTGTAACTTTGCTGCTGTTGGGAATAACCCATCACAATATCAACGTTTTTTGTTTATTATGATGTCCTCTAGTAGGAAAGACCCAAAAAAGTCCCTAGAAAAATTTATTTTTCGAGTTCAGAGCTATATAAGGCCTGGTGGAGATGGGTGGAGATGGGTGGACATGGGTGGAGATGACTATCTATGAAGAGTGGCCTGTAACTTTGCTGCTGTTGGGAATAACCCATCACAATATCAACGTTTTTTGTTTATTATGATGTCCTCTAGTAGGAAAGACCCAAAAAAGTCCCTAGAAAAATTTATTTTTCGAGTTCAGAGCCATATAAGGCCTGGTGGAGATGGGTGGAGATGGGTGGACATGGGTGGAGATGACTATCTATGAAGAGTGGCATGTAACTTTGCTGCTGTTGGGAATAACCCATCACAATATGAACGTTTTTTGTTTATTATGATGTCCTCTAGTAGGAAAGACCCAAAAAAGTCCTAAGAAAAATTTATTTTTCGAGTTCAGAGCCATATAAGGCCTGGTGGAGATGGGTGGAGATGGGTGGACATGGGTGGAGATGACTATCTATGAAGAGTGGCATGTAACTTTGCTGCTGTTGGGAATAACCCATCACAATATAAACGTTTTTTGTTTATTATGATGTCCTCTAGTAGGAAAGACCCAAAAAAGTCCTAAGAAAAATTTATTTTTCGAGTTCAGAGCCATATAAGGCCTGGTGGAGATGGGTGGAGATGGGTGGACATGGGTGGAGATGACTATCTATGAAGAGTGGCATGTAACTTTGCTGCTGTTGGGAATAACCCATCACAATATAAACGTTTTTTGTTTATTATGATGTCCTCTAGTAGAAAAGACCCAAAAAAGTCCTTAGAAAAATTTATTTTTCGAGTTCAGAGCCATATAAGGCCTGGTGGAGATGGGTAGAGATGGTCGGACATGGGTGGAGATGACTATCTATGAAGAGTGGCCTGTAACTTTGCTGCTGTTGGGAATAACCCATCACAATAGAAACGTTTTTTGTTTATTATGATGTCCTCTAGTAGGAAAGACCCAAAAAAGTCCCTAGAAAAATTTATTTTTCGAGTTCAGAGCCATATAAGGCCTGGTGGAGATGGGTGGAGATGGGTGGACATGGGTGGAGATGACTATCTATGAAGAGTGGCCTGTAACTTTGCTGCTGTTGGGAATAACCCATCACAATATCAACGTTTTTTGTTTATTATGATGTCCTCTAGTAGGAAAGACCCAAAAAAGTCCCTAGAAAAATTTATTTTTCGAGTTCAGAGCCATATAAGGCCTGGTGGAGATGGGTGGAGATGGGTGGACATGGGTGGAGATGACTATCTATGAAGAGTGGCCTGCAACTTTGCTGCTGTTGGGAATAACCCATCACAATAGAAACGTTTTTTGTTCATTATGATGTCCTCTAGTAGGAAAGACCCAAAAAAGTCCTTAGAAAAATTTATTTTTCGAGTTCAGAGCCATATAAGGCCTGGTGGAGATGGGTGGAGATGGGTGGAGATGGGTGGACATGGGTGGAGATGACTATCTATGAAGAGTGGCCTGTAACTTTGCTGCTGATGGGAATAACCCATCACAATATAAACGTTTTTTGTTTATTATGATGTCCTCTAGTAGGAAAGACCCAAAAAAGTCCTAAGAAAAATTTATTTTTCGAGTTCAGAGCCATATAAGGCCTGGTGGAGATGGGTGGAGATGGGTGGACATGGGTGGAGATGACTATCTATGAAGAGTGGCCTGTAACTTTGCTGCTGTTGGGAATAACCCATCACAATAGAAACGTTTTTTGTTTATTATGATGTCCTCTAGTAGGAAAGACCCAAAAAAGTCCTTAGAAAAATTTATTTTTCGAGTTCAGAGCCATATAAGGCCTGGTGGAGATGGGTGGAGATGGGTGAACATGGGTGGAGATGACTATCTATGAAGAGTGGCCTGTAACTTTGCTGCTGTTGTGAATAACCCATCACAATAGAAACGTTTTTTGTTTATTATGATGTCCTCTAGTAGAAAAGACCCAAAAAAGTCCTAAGAAAAATTTATTTTTCGAGTTCAGAGCCATATAAGGCCTGGTGGAGATGGGTGGACATGGGTGGAGATGACTATCTATGAAGAGTGGCCTGTAACTTTGCTGCTGTTGGGAATAACCCATCACAATATAAACGTTTTTTGTTTATTATGATGTCCTCTAGTAGGAAAGACCCAAAGAAGTCCTTAGAAAAATTTATTTTTCGAGTTCAGAGCCATATAAGGCCTGGTGGAGATGGGTGGACATGGGTGGAGATGACTATCTATGAAGAGTGGCCTGTAACTTTGCTGCTGTGGGGAATAACCCATCACAATATAAACGTTTTTTGTTTATTATGATGTCCTCTAGTAGGAAAGGCCCAAAGAAGTCCTTAGAAAAATTTATTTTTCGAGTTCAGAGCCATATAAGGCCTGGTGGAGATGGGTGGACATGGGTGGAGATGACTATCTATGAAGAGTGGCCTGTAACTTTGCTGCTGTTGGGAATAACCCATCACAATAGAAACGTTTTTTGTTTATTATGATGTCCTCTAGTAGGAAAGACCCAAAAAAGTCCTAAGAAAAATTTATTTTTCGAGTTCAGAGCCATATAAGGCCTGGTGGAGATGGTCGGAGATGGGTGGAGATGGGTGGACATGGGTGGAGATGACTATCTATGAAGAGTGGCCTGTAACTTTGCTGCTGTTGGGAATAACCCATCACAATATAAACGTTTTTTGTTTATTATGATGTCCTCTAGTAGGAAAGACCCAAAAAAGTCCTTAGAAAAATTTATTTTTCGAGTTCAGAGCCATATAAGGCCTGGTGGAGATGGGTGGAGATGGGTGGACATGGGTGGAGATGACTATCTATGAAGAGTGGCCTGTAACTTTGCTGCTGTTGGGAATAACCCATCACAATAGAAACGTTTTTTTTTTACTATGATGTCCTCTAGTAGGAAAGACCCAAAAAAGTCCTTAGAAAAATTTATTTTTCGAGTTCAGAGCCATATAAGGCCTGGTGGAGATGGGTGGACATGGGTGGACATGGGTGGAGATGACTATCTATGAAGAGTGGCCTGTAACTTTGCTGCTGTTGGGAATAACCCATCACAATAGAAACGTTTTTTGTTTATTATGATGTCCTCTAGTAGAAAAGACCCAAAAGAGTCCTTAGAAAAATTTATTTTTCGAGTTCAGAGCCATATAAGGCCTGGTGGAGATGGGTGGAGATGGTCGGATATGGGTGGAGATGACTATCTATGAAGAGTGGCCTGTAACTTTGCTGCTGTTGGGAATAACCCATCACAATAGAAACGTTTTTTGTTTATTATGATGTCCTCTAGTAGGAAAGACCCAAAAAAGTCCTAAGAAAAATTTATTTTTCGAGTTCAGAGCCATATAAGGCCTGGTGGAGATGGGTGGAGATGGGTGGACATGGGTGGAGATGACTATCTATGAAGAGTGGCCTGTAACTTTGCTGCTGTTGGGAATAACCCATCACAATATAAACGTTTTTTGTTTATTATGATGTCCTCTAGTAGAAAAAACCCAAAAAAGTCCTAAGAAAAATTTATTTTTCGAGTTCAGAGCCATATAAGGCCTGGTGGAGATGGGTGGACATGGGTGGAGATGACTATCTATGAAGAGTGGCCTGTAACTTTGCTGCTGTTGGGAATAACCCATCACAATAGAAACGTTTTTTGTTTATTATGATGTCCTCTAGTAGGAAAGACCCAAAAAAGTCCTTAGAAAAATTTATTTTTCGAGTTCAGAGCCATATAAGGCCTGGTGGAGATGGGTGGAGATGGGTGGACATGGGTGGAGATGACTATCTATGAAGAGTGGCCTGTAACTTTGCTGCTGTTGTGAATAACCCATCACAATAGAAACGTTTTTTGTTTATTATGATGTCCTCTAGTAGGAAAGACCCAAAAAAGTCCTAAGAAAAATTTATTTTTCGAGTTCAGAGCCATATAAGGCCTGGTGGAGATGGGTGGACATGGGTGGAGATGACTATCTATGAAGAGTGGCCTGTAACTTTGCTGCTGTTGGGAATAACCCATCACAATAGAAACGTTTTTGGTTTATTATGATGTCCTCTAGTAGGAAAGACCCAAAAAAGTCCTAAGAAAAATTTATTTTTCGAGTTCAGAGCCATATAAGGCCTGGTGGAGATGGGTGGACATGGGTGGAGATGACTATCTATGAAGAGTGGCCTGTAACTTTGCTGCTGTGGGGAATAACCCATCACAATATAAACGTTTTTTGTTTATTATGATGTCCTCTAGTAGGAAAGACCCAAAGAAGTCCTTAGAAAAATTTATTTTTCGAGTTCAGAGCCATATAAGGCCTGGTGGAGATGGGTGGACATGGGTGGAGATGACTATCTATGAAGAGTGGCCTGTAACTTTGCTGCTGTTGGGAATAACCCATCACAATAGAAACGTTTTTTGTTTATTATGATGTCCTCTAGTAGGAAAGACCCAAAAAAGTCCTTAGAGAAATTTATTTTTCGAGTTCAGAGCCATATAAGGCCTGGTGGAGATGGGTGGAGATGGGTGGACATGGGTGGAGATGACTATCTATGAAGAGTGGCCTGTAACTTTGCTGCTGTTGGGAATAACCCATCACAATAGAAACGTTTTTTGTTTATTATGATGTCCTCTAGTAGGAAAGACCCAAAAAAGTCCTAAGAAAAATTTATTTTTCGAGTTCAGAGCCATATAAGGCCTGGTGGAGATGGTCGGAGATGGGTGGAGATGGGTGGACATGGGTGGAGATGACTATCTATGAAGAGTGGCCTGTAACTTTGCTGCTGTTGGGAATAACCCATCACAATAGAAACGTTTTTTGTTTATTATGATGTCCTCTAGTAGGAAAGACCCAAAAAAGTCCTAAGAAAAATTTATTTTTCGAGTTCAGAGCCATATAAGGCCTGGTGGAGATGGGTGGAGATGGGTGGACATGGGTGGAGATGACTATCTATGAAGAGTGGCCTGTAACTTTGCTGCTGTTGGGAATAACCCATCACAATATAAACGTTTTTTGTTTATTATGATGTCCTCTAGTAGGAAAGACCCAAAAAAGTCCTTAGAAAAATTTATTTTTCGAGTTCAGAGCCATATAAGGCCTGGTGGAGATGGGTGGAGATGGGTGGAGATGACTATCTATGAAGAGTGGCCTGTAACTTTGCTGCTGTTGGGAATAACCCATCACAATAGAAACGTTTTTTGTTTATTATGATGTCCTCTAGTAGGAAAGACCCAAAAAAGTCCTTAGAAAAATTTATTTTTCGAGTTCAGAGCCATATAAGGCCTGGTGGAGATGGGTGGACATGGGTGGAGATGACTATCTATGAAGAGTGGCCTGTAACTTTGCTGCTGTTGGGAATAACCCATCACAATAGAAACGTTTTTTGTTTATTATGATGTCCTCTAGTAGGAAAGACCCAAAAAAGTCCTTAGAAAAATTTATTTTTCGAGTTCAGAGCCATATAAGGCCTGGTGGAGATGGGTGGAGATGGGTGGACATGGGTGGAGATGACTATCTATGAAGAGTGGCCTGTAACTTTGCTGCTGTTGGGAATAACCCATCACAATAGAAACGTTTTTTGTTTACTATGATGTCCTCTAGTAGGAAAGACCCAAAGAAGTCCTTAGAAAAATTTATTTTTCGAGTTCAGAGCCATATAAGGCCTGGTGGAGATGGGTGGACATGGGTGGAGATGACTATCTATGAAGAGTGGCCTGTTACTTTGCTGCTGTTGGGAATAACCCATCATAATAGAAACGTTTTTTGCTTATTATGATGTCCTCTAGTAGGAAAGACCCAAAAAAGTCCTTAGAAAAATTTATTTTTCGAGTTCAGAGCCATATAAGGCCTGGTGGAGATGGGTGGAGATGGGAGGACATGGGTGGAGATGACTATCTATGAAGAGTGGCCTGTAACTTTGCTGCTGTTGGGAATAACCCATCACAATAGAAACGTTTTTTGTTTATTATGATGTCCTCTAGTAGAAAAGACCCAAAAAAGTCCTAAGAAAAATTTATTTTTCGAGTTCAGAGCCATATAAGGCCTGGTGGAGATGGGTGGACATGGGTGGAGATGACTATCTATGAAGAGTGGCCTGTAACTTTGCTGCTGTTGGGAATAACCCATCACAATATAAACGTTTTTTGTTTATTATGATGTCCTCTAGTAGGAAAGACCCAAAGAAGTCCTTAGAAAAATTTATTTTTCGAGTTCAGAGCCATATAAGGCCTGGTGGAGATGGGTGGACATGGGTGGAGATGACTATCTATGAAGAGTGGCCTGTAACTTTGCTGCTGTTGGGAATAACCCATCACAATAGAAACGTTTTATGTTTATTATGATGTCCTCTAGTAGGAAAGACCCAAAAAAGTCCTAAGAAAAATTTATTTTTCGAGTTCAGAGCCATATAAGGCCTGGTGGAGATGGGTGGAGATGGGTGGACATGGGTGGAGATGACTATCTATGAAGAGTGGCCTGTAACTTTGCTGCTGTTGGGAATAACCCATCACAATATAAACGTTTTTTGTTTATTATGATGTCCTCTAGTAGAAAAGACCCAAAGAAGTCCTTAGAAAAATTTATTTTTCGAGTTCAGAGCCATATAAGGCCTGGTGGAGATGGGTGGACATGGGTGGAGATGACTATCTATGAAGAGTGGCCTGTAACTTTGCTGCTGTTGGGAATAACCCATCACAATAGAAACGTTTTTAGTTTATTATGATGTCCTCTAGTAGGAAAGACCCAAAAAAGTCCTAAGAAAAATTTATTTTTCGAGTTCAGAGCCATATAAGGCCTGGTGGAGATGGGTGGAGATGGGTGGACATGGGTGGAGATGACTATCTATGAAGAGTGGCCTGTAACTTTGCTGCTGTTGGGAATAACCCATCACAATAGAAACGTTTTTTGTTTATTATGATGTCCTCTAGTAGAAAAGACCCAAAAAAGTCCTTAGAAAAATTTATTTTTCGAGTTCAGAGCCATATAAGGCCTGGTGGAGATGGGTAGAGATGGTCGGACATGGGTGGAGATGACTATCTATGAAGAGTGGCCTGTAACTTTGCTGCTGTTGGGAATAACCCATCACAATAGAAACGTTTTTTGTTTATTATGATGTCCTCTAGTAGGAGAGACCCAAAAAAGTCCTAAGAAAAATTTATTTTTCGAGTTCAGAGCCATATAAGGACTGGTGGAGATGGGTGGAGATGGGTGGACATGGGTGGAGATGACTATCTATGAAGAGTGGCCTGTAACTTTGCTGCTGTTGGGAATAACCCATCACAATATAAACGTTTTTTGTTTATTATGATGTCCTCTAGTAGGAAAGACCCAAAAAAGTCCTGAGAAAAATTTATTTTTCGAGTTCAGAGCCATATAAGGCCTGGTGGAGATGGGTGGACATGGGTGGACATGGATAGACATGGGTGGAGATGACTATCTATGAAGAGTGGCCTGTAACTTTGCTGCTGTTGGGAATAACCCATCACAATATCAACGTTTTTTGTTTATTATGATGTCCTCTAGTAGGAAAGACCCAAAAAAGTCCTTAGAAAAATTTATTTTTCGAGTTCAGAGCCATATAAGGCCTGGTGGAGATGGGTGGAGATGGGTGGACATGGGTGGAGATGACTATCTATGAAGAGTGGCCTGTAACTTTGCTGCTGTTGGGAATAACCCATCACAATATAAACGTTTTTTGTTTATTATGATGTCCTCTAGTAGGAAAGACCCAAAAAAGTCCTAAGAAAAATTCATTTTTCGAGTTCAGAGCCATATAAGGCCTGGTGGAGATGGGTGGAGATGGCCGGACATGGGTGGAGATGACTATCTATGAAGAGTGGCCTGTAACTTTGCTGCTGTTGGGAATAACCCATCACAATATAAACGTTTTTTGTTTATTATGATGTCCTCTAGTAGGAAAGACCCAAAAAAGTCCTAGGAAAAATTTATTTTTCGAGTTCAGAGCCATATAAGGCCTGGTGGAGATGGGTGGAGATGGGTGGACATGGGTGGAGATGACTATCTATGAAGAGTGGCCTGTAACTTTGCTGCTGTTGGGAATAACCCATCACAATAGAAACGTTTTTTGTTTATGATGATGTCCTCTAGTAGGAAAGACCCAAAAAAGTCCTAAGAAAAATTTATTTTTCGAGTTCAGAGCCATATAAGGCCTGGTGGAGATGGGTGGAGATGGGTGGACATGGGTGGAGATGACTATCTATGAAGAGTGGCCTGTAACTTTGCTGCTGTTGGGAATAACCCATCACAATAGAAACGTTTTTTGTTCATTATGATGTCCTCTAGTAGGAAAGACCCAAAAAAGTCCTTAGAAAAATTTATTTTTCGAGTTCAGAGCCATATAAGGCCTGGTGGAGATGGGTGGAGATGGGAGGACATGGGTGGAGATGACTATCTATGAAGAGTGGCCTGTAACTTTGCTGCTGTTGGGAATAACCCATCACAATATAAACGTTTTTTGTTTATTATGATGTCCTCTAGTAGGAAAGACCCAAAAAAGTCCTTAGAAAAATTTATTTTTCGAGTTCAGAGCCATATAAGGCCTCGTGGAGATGGGTGGAGATGGGTGGACATGGGTGGAGATGACTATCTATGAGGAGTGGCCTGTAACTTTGCTGCTGTTGGGAATAACCCATCACAATAGAAACGTTTTTTGTTTATTATGATGTCCTCTAGTAGGAAAGACCCAAAAAAGTCCTAAGAAAAATTTATTTTTCGAGTTCAGAGCCATATAAGGCCTGGTGGAGATGGGTGGAGATGGGTGGACATGGGTGGAGATGACTATCTATGAAGAGTGGCCTGTAACTTTGCTGCTGTTGGGAATAACCCATCACAATAGAAACGTTTTTTGTTTATTATGATGTCCTCTAGTAGGAAAGACCCAAAAAAGTCCTTAGAAAAATTTATTTTTCGAGTTCAGAGCCATATAAGGCCTGGTGGAGATGGGTGGAGATGGGAGGACATGGGTGGAGATGACTATCTATGAAGAGTGGCCTGTAACTTTGCTGCTGTTGGGAATAACCCATCACAATATAAACGTTTTTTGTTTATTATGATGTCCTCTAGTAGGAAAGACCCAAAGAAGTCCTTAGAAAAATTTATTTTTCGAGTTCAGAGCCATATAAGGCCTGGTGGAGATGGGTGGAGATGGGTGGAGATGACTATCTATGAAGAGTGGCCTGTAACTTTGCTGCTGATGGGAATAACCCATCACAATAGAAACGTTTTTTGTTCATTATGATGTCCTCTAGTAGGAAAGACCCAAAAAAGTCCTAAGAAAAATTTATTTTTCGAGTTCAGAGCCATATAAGGCCTGGTGGAGATGGGTGGAGATGGGTGGACATGGGTGGAGATGACTATCTATGAAGAGTGGCCTGTAACTTTGCTGCTGTTGGGAATAACCCATCACAATAGAAACGTTTTTTGTTTATTATGATGTCCTCTAGTAGGAAAGACCCAAAAAAGTCCTTAGAAAAATTTATTTTTCGAGTTCAGAGCCATATAAGGCCTGGTGGAGATGGGTGGAGATGGGTGGACATGGGTGGAGATGACTATCTATGAAGAGTGGCCTGTAACTTTGCTGCTGTGGGGAATAACCCATCACAATATAAACGTTTTTTGTTTATTATGATGTCCTCTAGTAGGAAAGACCCAAAGAAGTCCTTAGAAAAATTTATTTTTCGAGTTCAGAGCCATATAAGGCCTGGTGGAGATGGGTGGACATGGGTGGAGATGACTATCTATGAAGAGTGGCCTGTAACTTTGCTGCTGTTGGGAATAACCCATCACAATAGAAACGTTTTTTGTTTATTATGATGTCCTCTAGTAGGAAAGACCCAAAAAAGTCCTAAGAAAAATTTATTTTTCGAGTTCAGAGCCATATAAGGCCTGGTGGAGATGGGTGGAGATGGGTGGACATGGGTGGAGATGACTATCTATGAAGAGTGGCCTGTAACTTTGCTGCTGTTGGGAATAACCCATCACAATAGGAACGTTTTTTGTTCATTATGATGTCCTCTAGTAGGAAAGACCCAAAAAAGTCCTGAGAAAAATTTATTTTTCGAGTTCAGAGCCATATAAGGCCTGGTGGAGATGGGTGGAGATGGGTGGAGATGGGTGGACATGGGTGGAGATGACTATCTATGAAGAGTGGCCTGTAACTTTGCTGCTGATGGGAATAACCCATCACAATATAAACGTTTTTTGTTTATTATGATGTCCTCTAGTAGGAAAGACCCAAAAAAGTCCTAAGAAAAATTTATTTTTCGAGTTCAGAGCCATATAAGGCCTGGTGGAGATGGGTGGACATGGGTGGAGATGACTATCTATGAAGAGTGGCCTGTAACTTTGCTGCTGTGGGGAATAACCCATCACAATATAAACGTTTTTTGTTTATTATGATGTCCTCTAGTAGGAAAGACCCAAAAAAGTCCTTAGAGAAATTTATTTTTCGAGTTCAGAGCCATATAAGGCCTGGTGGAGATGGGTGGACATGGGTGGAGATGACTATCTATGAAGAGTGGCCTGTAACTTTGCTGCTGTTGGGAATAACCCATCACAATAGAAACGTTTTTTGTTTATTATGATGTCCTCTAGTAGGAAAGACCCAAAAAAGTCCTAAGAAAAATTTATTTTTTGAGTTCAGAGCCATATAAGGCCTGGTGGAGATGGTCGGAGATGGGTGGAGATGGGTGGACATGGGTGGAGATGACTATCTATGAAGAGTGGCCTGTAACTTTGCTGCTGTTGGGAATAACCCATCACAATAGAAACGTTTTTTGTTTATTATGATGTCCTCTAGTAGGAAAGACCCAAAAAAGTCCTAAGAAAAATTTATTTTTCGAGTTCAGAGCCATATAAGGCCTGGTGGAGATGGGTGGAGATGGGTGGACATGGGTGGAGATGACTATCTATGAAGAGTGGCCTGTAACTTTGCTGCTGTTGGGAATAACCCATCACAATAGAAACGTTTTTTGTTTATTATGATGTCCTCTAGTAGGAAAGACCCAAAAAAGTCCTAAGAAAAATTTATTTTTCGAGTTCAGAGCCATATAAGGCCTGGTGGAGATGGGTGGAGATGGGTGGACATGGGTGGAGATGACTATCTATGAAGAGTGGCCTGTAACTTTGCTGCTGTTGGGAATAACCCATCACAATATAAACGTTTTTTGTTTATTATGATGTCCTCTAGTAGGAAAGACCCAAAAAAGTCCTTAGAAAAATTTATTTTCCGAGTTCAGAGCCATATAAGGCCTGGTGGAGATGGGTGGAGATGGGTGGACATGGGTGGAGATGACTATCTATGAAGAGTGGCCTGTAACTTTGCTGCTGTTGGGAATAACCCATCACAATAGAAACGTTTTTTGTTTATTATGATGTCCTCTAGTAGGAAAGACCCAAAAAAGTCCTTAGAAAAATTTATTTTTCGAGTTCAGAGCCATATAAGGCCTGGTGGAGATGGGTGGACATGGGTGGAGATGACTATCTATGAAGAGTGGCCTGTAACTTTGCTGCTGTTGGGAATAACCCATCACAATAGAAACGTTTTTTGTTTATTATGATGTCCTCTAGTAGGAAAGACCCAAAAAAGTCCTTAGAAAAATTTATTTTTCGAGTTCAGAGCCATATAAGGCCTGGTGGAGATGGGTGGAGATGGGTGGACATGGGTGGAGATGACTATCTATGAAGAGTGGCCTGTAACTTTGCTGCTGTTGGGAATAACCCATCACAATAGAAACGTTTTTTGTTTATTATGATGTCCTCTAGTAGGAAAGACCCAAAGAAGTCCTTAGAAAAATTTATTTTTCGAGTTCAGAGCCATATAGACCTGGTGGAGATGGGTGGACATGGGTGGAGATGACTATCTATGAAGAGTGGCCTGTTACTTTGCTGCTGTTGGGAATAACCCATCACAATAGAAACGTTTTTTGTTTATTATGATGTCCTCTAGTAGGAAAGACCCAAAAAAGTCCTTAGAAAAATTTATTTTTCGAGTTCAGAGCCATATAAGGCCTGGTGGAGATGGGTGGAGATGGGAGGACATGGGTGGAGATGACTATCTATGAAGAGTGGCCTGTAACTTTGCTGCTGTTGGGAATAACCCATCACAATAGAAACGTTTTTTGTTTATTATGATGTCCTCTAGTAGAAAAGACCCAAAAAAGTCCTTAGAAAAATTTATTTTTCGAGTTCAGAGCCATATAAGGCCTGGTGGAGATGGGTGGAGATGGTCGGATATGGGTGGAGATGACTATCTATGAAGAGTGGCCTGTAACTTTGCTGCTGTTGGGAATAACCCATCACAATAGAAACGTTTTTTGTTTATTATGATGTCCTCTAGTAGAAAAGACCCAAAAAAGTCCTTAGAAAAATTTATTTTTCGAGTTCAGAGCCATATAAGGCCTGGTGGAGATGGGTGGACATGGGTGGAGATGACTATCTATGAAGAGTGGCCTGTAACTTTGCTGCTGTTGTGAATAACCCATCACAATAGAAACGTTTTTTGTTTATTATGATGTCCTCTAGTAGGAAAGACCCAAAAAAGTCCTTAGAAAAATTTATTTTTCGAGTTCAGAGCCATATAAGGCCTGGTGGAGATGGGTGGACATGGGTGGAGATGACTATCTATGAAGAGTGGCCTGTAACTTTGCTGCTGTTGGGAATAACCCATCACAATATCAACGTTTTTTGTTTATTATGATGTCCTCTAGTAGGAAAGACCCAAAAAAGTCCCTAGAAAAATTTATTTTTCGAGTTCAGAGCCATATAAGGCCTGGTGGAGATGGGTGGAGATGGGTGGACATAGGTGGAGATGACTATCTATGAAGAGTGGCCTGTAACTTTGCTGCTGTTGTGAATAACCCATCACAATAGAAACGTTTTTTGTTTATTATGATGTCCTCTAGTAGAAAAAACCCAAAAAAGTCCTAAGAAAAATTTATTTTTCGAGTTCAGAGCCATATAAGGCCTGGTGGAGATGGGTGGACATGGGTGGAGATGACTATCTATGAAGAGTGGCCTGTAACTTTGCTGCTGTTGGGAATAACCCATCACAATATCAACGTTTTTTGTTTATTATGATGTCCTCTAGTAGGAAAGACCCAAAAAAGTCCCTAGAAAAATTTATTTTTCGAGTTCAGAGCCATATAAGGCCTGGTGGAGATGGGTGGAGATGGGTGGACATGGGTGGAGATGACTATCTATGAAGAGTGGCCTGTAACTTTGCTGCTGTTGTGAATAACCCATCACAATAGAAACGTTTTTTGTTTATTATGATGTCCTCTAGTAGGAAAGACCCAAAAAAGTCCTTAGAAAAATTTATTTTTCGAGTTCAGAGCCATATAAGGCCTGGTGGAGATGGGTGGAGATGGGTGGACATGGGTGGAGATGACTATCTATGAAGAGTGGCCTGTAACTTTGCTGCTGTTGTGAATAACCCATCACAATAGAAACGTTTTTTGTTTATTATGATGTCCTCTAGTAGGAAAGACCCAAAAAAGTCCTAAGAAAAATTTATTTTTCGAGTTCAGAGCCATATAAGGCCTGGTGGAGATGGGTGGAGATGGGTGGACATGGGTGGAGATGACTATCTATGAAGAGTGGCCTGTAACTTTGCTGCTGTTGGGAATAACCCATCACAATAGAAACGTTTTTTGTTTATTATGATGTCCTCTAGTAGGAAAGACCCAAAGAAGTCCTTAGAAAAATTTATTTTTCGAGTTCAGAGCCATATAAGGCCTGGTGGAGATGGGTGGAGATGGGTGGACATGGGTGGAGATGACTATCTATGAAGAGTGGCCTGTAACTTTGCTGCTGTTGGGAATAACCCATCACAATAGAAACGTTTTTTGTTTATTATGATGTCCTCTAGTAGAAAAGACCCAAAAAAGTCCTTAGAAAAATTTATTTTTCGAGTTCAGAGCCATATAAGGCCTGGTGGAGATGGTTGGACATGGGTGGAGATGACTATCTATGAAGAGTGGCCTGTTACTTTGCTGCTGTTGGGAATAACCCATCACAATAGAAACGTTTTTTGTTTATTATGATGTCCTCTAGTAGGAAAGACCCAAAAAAGTCCTTAGAAAAATTTATTTTTCGAGTTCAGAGCCATATAAGGCCTGGTGGAGATGGGTGGAGATGGGTGGACATGGGTGGAGATGACTATCTATGAAGAGTGGCCTGTAACTTTGCTGCTGTTGGGAATAACCCATCACAATAGAAACGTTTTTTGTTTATTATGATGTCCTCTAGTAGAAAAGACCCAAAAAAGTCCTTAGAAAAATTTGTTTTTCGAGTTCAGAGCCATATAAGGCCTGGTGGAGATGGGTGGAGATGGTCGGATATGGGTGGAGATGACTATCTATGAAGAGTGGCCTGTAACTTTGCTGCTGTTGGGAATAACCCATTACAATAGAAACGTTTTTTGTTTATTATGATGTCTTCTAGTAGGAAAGACCCAAAAAAGTCCTAAGAAAAATTTATTTTTCGAGTTCAGAGCCATATAAGGCCTGGTGGAGATGGGTGGAGATGGGTGGAGATGGGTGGACATGGGTGGAGATGACTATCTATGAAGAGTGGCCTGTAACTTTGCTGCTGTTGGGAATAACCCATCACAATATAAACGTTTTTTGTTTATTATGATGTCCTCTAGTAGAAAAAACCCAAAAAAGTCCTAAGAAAAATTTATTTTTCGAGTTCAGAGCCATATAAGGCCTGGTGGAGATGGGTGGACATGGGTGGAGATGACTATCTATGAAGAGTGGCCTGTAACTTTGCTGCTGTTTGGAATAACCCATCACAATATCAACGTTTTTTGTTTATTATGATGTCCTCTAGTAGGAAAGACCCAAAAAAGTCCCTAGAAAAATTTATTTTTCGAGTTCAGAGCCATATAAGGCCTGGTGGAGATGGGTGGACATGGGTGGAGATGACTATCTATGAAGAGTGGCCTGTAACTTTGCTGCTGTTGGGAATAACCCATCACAATATAAACGTTTTTTGTTTATTATGATGTCCTCTAGTAGGAAAGACCCAAAAAAGTCCTAAGAAAAATTCATTTTTCGAGTTCAGAGCCATATAAGGCCTGGTGGAGATGGGTGGACATGGGTGGACATGGGTGGAGATGACTATCTATGAAGAGTGGCCTGTAACTTTGCTGCTGTTGGGAATAACCCATCACAATAGAAGGTTTTTCGTTCATTATGATGTCCTCTAGTAGGAAAGACCCAAAAAAGTCCTTAGAAAAATTTATTTTTCGAGTTCAGAGCCATATAAGGCCTGGTGGAGATGGGTGGAGATGGGTGGACATGGGTGGAGATGACTATCTATGAAGAGTGGCCTGTAACTTTGCTGCTGTTGGGAATAACCCATCACAATATAAACGTTTTTTATTTATTAAGATGTCCTCTAGTAGGAAAGACCCAAAAAAGTCCTAAGAAAAATTTATTTTTCGAGTTCAGAGCCATATAAGGCCTGGTCGAGATGGGTGGAGATGGGTGGACATGGGTGGAGATGACTATCTATGAAGAGTGGCCTGTAACTTTGCTGCTGTTGGGAATAACCCATCACAATATAAACGTTTTTTGTTTATTATGATGTCCTCTAGTAGGAAAGACCCAAAAAAGTCCTAAGAAAAATTTATTTTTCGAGTTCAGAGCCATATAAGGCCTGGTGGAGATGGGTGGACATGGGTGGAGATGACTATCTATGAAGAGTGGCCTGTAACTTTGCTGCTGTTGGGAATAACCCATCAGAATATAAACGTTTTTTGTTTATTATGATGTCCTCTAGTAGAAAAAACCCAAAAAAGTCCTAAGAAAAATTTATTTTTCGAGTTCAGAGCCATATAAGGCCTGGTGGAGATGGGTGGACATGGGTGGAGATGACTATCTATGAAGAGTGGCCTGTAACTTTGCTGCTGTTGGGAATAACCCATCACAATATCAACGTTTTTTGTTTATTATGATGTCCTCTAGTAGGAAAGACCCAAAAAAGTCCCTAGAAAAATTTATTTTTCGAGTTCAGAGCCATATAAGGCCTGGTGGAGATGGGTGGAGATGGGTGGACATGGGTGGAGATGACTATCTATGAAGAGTGGCCTGTAACTTTGCTGCTGTTGGGAATAACCCATCACAATAGAAACGTTTTTTGTTTATTATGATGTCCTCTAGTAGGAAAGACCCAAAAAAGTCCTTAGAAAAATTTATTTTTCGAGTTCAGAGCCATATAAGGCCTGGTGGAGATGGGTGGAGATGGGTGGACATGGGTGGAGATGACTATCTATGAAGAGTGGCCTGTAACTTTGCTGCTGTTGTGAATAACCCATCACAATAGAAACGTTTTTTGTTTATTATGATGTCCTCTAGTAGGAAAGACCCAAAAAAGTCCTTAGAAAAATTTATTTTTCGAGTTCAGAGCCATATAAGGCCTGGTGGAGATGGGTGGACATGGGTGGAGATGACTATCTATGAAGAGTGGCCTGTAACTTTGCTGCTGTTGTGAATAACCCATCACAATAGAAACGTTTTTTGTTTATTATGATGTCCTCTAGTAGGAAAGACCCAAAAAAGTCCTTAGAAAAATTTATTTTTCGAGTTCAGAGCCATATAAGGCCTGGGGGAGATGGGTGGACATGGGTGGAGATGACTATCTATGAAGAGTGGCCTGTAACTTTGCTGCTGTTGGGAATAACCCATCACAATAGAAACGTTTTTTGTTTATTATGATGTCCTCTAGTAGGAAAGACCCAAAAAAGTCCTTAGAGAAATTTATTTTTCGAGTTCAGAGCCATATAAGGCCTGGTGGAGATGGGTGGAGATGGGTGGACATGGGTGGAGATGACTATCTATGAAGAGTGGCCTGTAACTTTGCTGCTGTTGGGAATAACCCATCACAATAGAAACGTTTTTTGTTTATTATGATGTCCTCTAGTAGGAAAGACCCAAAAAAGTCCTAAGAAAAATTTATTTTTCGAGTTCAGAGCCATATAAGGCCTGGTGGAGATGGTCGGAGATGGGTGGAGATGGGTGGACATGGGTGGAGATGACTATCTATGAAGAGTGGCCTGTAACTTTGCTGCTGTTGGGAATAACCCATCACAATAGAAACGTTTTTTGTTTATTATGATGTCCTCTAGTAGGAAAGACCCAAAAAAGTCCTTAGAAAAATTTATTTTTCGAGTTCAGAGCCATATAAGGCCTGGTGGAGATGGGTGGAGATGGGTGGACATGGGTGGAGATGACTATCTATGAAGAGTGGCCTGTAACTTTGCTGCTGTTGGGAATAACCCATCACAATAGAAACGTTTTTTGTTTACTATGATGTCCTCTAGTAGGAAAGACCCAAAAAAGTCCTTAGAAAAATTTATTTTTCGAGTTCAGAGCCATATAAGGCCTGGTGGAGATGGGTGGACATGGGTGGACATGGGTGGACATGGGTGGAGATGACTATCTATGAAGAGTGGCCTGTAACTTTGCTGCTGTTGGGAATAACCCATCACAATATAAACGTTTTTTGTTTATTATGATGTCCTCTAGTAGGAAAGACCCAAAGAAGTCCTTAGAAAAATTTATTTTTCGAGTTCAGAGCCATATAAGGCCTGGTGGAGATGGGTGGACATGGGTGGAGATGACTATCTATGAAGAGTGGCCTGTTACTTTGCTGCTGTTGGGAATAACCCATCACAATAGAAACGTTTTTTGTTTATTATGATGTCCTCTAGTAGGAGAGACCCAAAAAAGTCCTTAGAAAAATTTATTTTTCGAGTTCAGAGCCATATAAGGCCTGGTGGAGATGGGTGGAGATGGGAGGACATGGGTGGAGATGACTATCTATGAAGAGTGGCCTGTAACTTTGCTGCTGTTGGGAATAACCCATCACAATAGAAACGTTTTTTGTTCATTATGATGTCCTCTAGTAGAAAAGACCCAAAAAAGTCCTTAGAAAAATTTATTTTTCGAGTTCAGAGCCATATAAGGCCTGGTGGAGATGGGTGGAGATGGTCGGATATGGGTGGAGATGACTATCTATGAAGAGTGGCCTGTAACTTTGCTGCTGTTGGGAATAACCCATCACAATAGAAACGTTTTTTGTTTATTATGATGTCCTCTAGTAGGAAAGACCCAAAAAAGTCCTAAGAAAAATTTATTTTTCGAGTTCAGAGCCATATAAGGCCTGGTGGAGATGGGTGGAGATGGGTGGAGATGGGTGGACATGGGTGGAGATGACTATCTATGAAGAGTGGCCTGTAACTTTGCTGCTGTTGGGAATAACCCATCACAATATAAACGTTTTTTGTTTATTATGATGTCCTCTAGTAGGAAAGACCCAAAAAAGTCCCTAGAAAAATTTATTTTTCGAGTTCAGAGCCATATAAGGCCTGGTGGAGATGGGTGGAGATGGGTGGACATGGGTGGAGATGACTATCTATGAAGAGTGGCCTGTAACTTTGCTGCTGTTGGGAATAACCCATCACAATAGAAACGTTTTTTGTTTATTATGATGTCCTCTAGTAGGAAAGACCCAAAAAAGTCCTAAGAAAAATTTATTTTTCGAGTTCAGAGCCATATAAGGCCTGGTGGAGATGGTCGGAGATGGGTGGAGATGGGTGGACATGGGTGGAGATGACTATCTATGAAGAGTGGCCTGTAACTTTGCTGCTGTTGGGAAGAACCCATCACAATAGAAACGTTTTTTGTTTATTATGATGTCCTCTAGTAGGAAAGACCCAAAAAAGTCCTTAGAAAAATTTATTTTTCGAGTTCAGAGCCATATAAGGCCTGGTGGAGATGGGTGGAGATGGGTGGACATGGGTGGAGATGACTATCTATGAAGAGTGGCCTGTAACTTTGCTGCTGTTGGGAATAACCCATCACAATAGAAACGTTTTTTGTTTACTATGATGTCCTCTAGTAGGAAAGACCCAAAAAAGTCCTTAGAAAAATTTATTTTTCGAGTTCAGAGCCATATAAGGCCTGGTGGAGATGGGTGGACATGGGTGGACATGGGTGGAGATGACTATCTATGAAGAGTGGCCTGTAACTTTGCTGCTGTTGGGAATAACCCATCACAATATAAACGTTTTTTGTTTATTATGATGTCCTCTAGTAGGAAAGACCCAAAGAAGTCCTTAGAAAAATTTATTTTTCGAGTTCAGAGCCATATAAGGCCTGGTGGAGATGGGTGGACATGGGTGGAGATGACTATCTATGAAGAGTGGCCTGTTACTTTGCTGCTGTTGGGAATAACCCATCACAATAGAAACGTTTTTTGTTTATTATGATGTCCTCTAGTAGGAAAGACCCAAAAAAGTCCTTAGAAAAATTTATTTTTCGAGTTCAGAGCCATATAAGGCCTGGTGGAGATGGGTGGAGATGGGAGGACATGGGTGGAGATGACTATCTATGAAGAGTGGCCTGTAACTTTGCTGCTGTTGGGAATAACCCATCACAATAGAAACGTTTTTTGTTTATTATGATGTCCTCTAGTAGAAAAGACCCAAAAAAGTCCTTAGAAAAATTTATTTTTCGAGTTCAGAGCCATATAAGGCCTGGTGGAGATGGGTGGAGATGGTCGGATATGGGTGGAGATGACTATCTATGAAGAGTGGCCTGTAACTTTGCTGCTGTTGGGAATAACCCATCACAATAGAAACGTTTTTTGTTTATTATGATGTCCTCTAGTAGGAAAGACCCAAAAAAGTCCCTAGAAAAATTTATTTTTCGAGTTCAGAGCCATATAAGGCCTGGTCGAGATGGTCGGAGATGGGTGGAGATGGGTGGACATGGGTGGAGATGACTATCTATGAAGAGTGGCCTGTAACTTTGCTGCTGTTGGGAATAACCCATCACAATAGAAACGTTTTTTGTTTATTATGATGTCCTCTAGTAGAAAAGACCCAAAAAAGTCCTTAGAAAAATTTATTTTTCGAGTTCAGAGCCATATAAGGCCTGGTGGAGATGGGTGGAGATGGTCGGATATGGGTGGAGATGACTATCTATGAAGAGTGGCCTGTAACTTTGCTGCTGTTGGGAATAACCCATCACAATAGAAACGTTTTTTGTTTATTATGATGTCCTCTAGTAGGAAAGACCCAAAAAAGTCCTAAGAAAAATTTATTTTTCGAGTTCAGAGCCATATAAGGCCTGGTGGAGATGGGTGGAGATGGGTGGAGATGGGTGGACATGGGTGGAGATGACTATCTATGAAGAGTGGCCTGTAACTTTGCTGCTGTTGGGAATAACCCATCACAATATAAACGTTTTTTGTTTATTATGATGTCCTCTAGTAGGAAAGACCCAAAAAAGTCCCTAGAAAAATTTATTTTTCGAGTTCAGAGCCATATAAGGCCTGGTCGAGATGGTCGGAGATGGGTGGAGATGGGTGGACATGGGTGGAGATGACTATCTATGAAGAGTGGCCTGTAACTTTGCTGCTGTTGGGAATAACCCATCACAATATAAACGTTTTTTATTTATTAAGATGTCCTCTAGTAGGAAAGACCCAAAAAAGTCCTAAGAAAAATTTATTTTTCGAGTTCAGAGCCATATAAGGCCTGGTCGAGATGGGTGGAGATGGGTGGACATGGGTGGAGATGACTATCTATGAAGAGTGGCCTGTAACTTTGCTGCTGTTGGGAATAACCCATCACAATATATACGTTTTTTGTTTATTATGATGTCCTCTAGTAGGAAAGACCCAAAAAAGTCCTAAGAAAAATTTATTTTTCGAGTTCAGAGCCATATAAGGCCTGGTCGAGATGGTCGGAGATGGGTGGAGATGGGTGGACATGGGTGGAGATGACTATCTATGAAGAGTGGCCTGTAACTTTGCTGCTGTTGGGAATAACCCATCACAATAGAAACGTTTTTTGTTTATTATGATGTCCTCTAGTAGGAAAGACCCAAAAAAGTCCTTAGAAAAATTTATTTTTCGAGTTCAGAGCCATATAAGGCCTGGTGGAGATGGGTGGAGATGGGTGGACATGGGTGGAGATGACTATCTATGAAGAGTGGCCTGTAACTTTGCTGCTGTTGGGAATAACCCATCACAATAGAAACGTTTTTTGTTTATTATGATGTCCTCTAGTAGGAAAGACCCAAAAAAGTCCTTAGAAAAATTTATTTTTCGAGTTCAGAGCCATATAAGGCCTGGTGGAGATGGGTGGAGATGGGAGGACATGGGTGGAGATGACTATCTATGAAGAGTGGCCTGTAACTTTGCTGCTGTTGGGAATAACCCATCACAATAGAAACGTTTTTTGTTTATTATGATGTCCTCTAGTAGGAAAGACCCAAAAAAGTCCCTAGAAAAATTTATTTTTCGAGTTCAGAGCCATATAAGGCCTGGTGGAGATGGGTGGAGATGGGTGGACATGGGTGGAGATGACTATCTATGAAGAGTGGCCTGTAACTTTGCTGCTGTTGGGAATAACCCATCACAATATAAACGTTTTTTGTTTATTATGATGTCCTCTAGTAGGAAAGACCCAAAAAAGTCCTTAGAAAAATTCATTTTTCGAGTTCAGAGCCATATAAGGCCTGGTGGAGATGGGTGGACATGGGTGGAGATGACTATCTATGAAGAGTGGCATGTAACTTTGCTGCTGTTGGGAATAACCCATCACAATATAAACGTTTTTTGTTTATTATGATGTCCTCTAGTAGGAAAGACCCAAAAAAGTCCTAAGAAAAATTTATTTTTCGAGTTCAGAGCCATATAAGGCCTGGTGGAGATGGGTGGAGATGGGTGGACATGGGTGGAGATGACTATCTATGAAGAGTGGCCTGTAACTTTGCTGCTGTTGGGAATAACCCATCACAATATAAACGTTTTTTGTTTATTATGATGTCCTCTAGTAGGAAAGACCCAAAAAAGTCCTTAGAAAAATTCATTTTTCGAGTTCAGAGCCATATAAGGCCTGGTGGAGATGGGTGGACATGGGTGGAGATGACTATCTATGAAGAGTGGCATGTAACTTTGCTGCTGTTGGGAATAACCCATCACAATATAAACGTTTTTTGTTTATTATGATGTCCTCTAGTAGGAAAGACCCAAAAAAGTCCTAAGAAAAATTTATTTTTCGAGTTCAGAGCCATATAAGGCCTGGTGGAGATGGGTGGAGATGGGAGGACATGGGTGGAGATGACTATCTATGAAGAGTGGCCTGTAACTTTGCTGCTGTTGGGAATAACCCATCACAATAGAAACGTTTTTTGTTTATTATGACGTCCTCTAGTAGGAAAGACCCAAAAAAGTCCCTAGAAAAATTTATTTTTCGAGTTCAGAGCCATATAAGGCCTGGTGGAGATGGGTGGAGATGGGAGGACATGGGTGGAGATGACTATCTATGAAGAGTGGCCTGTAACTTTGCTGCTGTTGGGAATAACCCATCACAATAGAAACGTTTTTTGTTTATTATGATGTCCTCTAGTAGGAAAGACCCAAAAAAGTCCCTAGAAAAATTTATTTTTCGAGTTCAGAGCCATATAAGGCTTGGTGGAGATGGGTGGAGATGGGTGGACATGGGTGGAGATGACTATCTATGAAGAGTGGCATGTAACTTTGCTGCTGTTGGGAATAACCCATCACAATATAAACGTTTTTTGTTTATTATGATGTCCTCTAGTAGGAAAGACCCAAAAAAGTCCTTAGAAAAATTCATTTTTCGAGTTCAGAGCCATATAAGGCCTGGTGGAGATGGGTGGACATGGGTGGAGATGACTATCTATGAAGAGTGGCCTGTAACTTTGCTGCTGTTGGGAATAACCCATCACAATATAAACGTTTTTTGTTTCTTATGATGTCCTCTAGTAGGAAAGACCCAAAAAAGTCCTAAGAAAAATTTATTTTTCGAGTTCAGAGCCATATAAGGCCTGGTGGAGATGGGTGGAGATGGGTGGACATGGGTGGAGATGACTATCTATGAAGAGTGGCCTGTAACTTTGCTGCTGTTGGGAATAACCCATCACAATAGAAACGTTTTTTGTTCATTATGATGTCCTCTAGTAGGAAAGACCCAAAAAAGTCCTTAGAAAAATTTATTTTTCGAGTTCAGAGCCATATAAGGCCTGGTGGAGATGGGTGGAGATGGGTGGACATGGGTGGAGATGACTATCTATGAAGAGTGGCCTGTAACTTTGCTGCTGTTGGGAATAACCCATCACAATATAAACGTTTTTTGTTTATTATGATGTCCTCTAGTAGGAAAGACCCAAAAAAGTCGTAAGAAAAATTCATTTTTCGAGTTCAGAGCCATATAAGGCCTGGTGGAGATGGGTGGAGATGGGTGGACATGGGTGGAGATGACTATCTATGAAGAGTGGCCTGTAACTTTGCTGCTGTTGGAAATAACCCATCACAATATAAACGTTTTTTGTTTCTTATGATGTCCTCTAGTAGGAAAGACCCAAAAAAGTCCTAAGAAAAATTTATTTTTCGAGTTCAGAGCCATATAAGGCCTGGTGGAGATGGGTGGAGATGGGTGGACATGGGTGGAGATGACTATCTATGAAGAGTGGCCTGTAACTTTGCTGCTGTTGGGAATAACCCATCACAATATAAACGTTTTTTGTTCATTATGATGTCCTCTAGTAGGAAAGACCCAAAAAAGTCCTTAGAAAAATTTATTTTTCGAGTTCAGAGCCATATAAGGCCTGGTGGAGATGGGTGGAGATGGGTGGACATGGGTGGAGATGACTATCTATGAAGAGTGGCCTGTAACTTTGCTGCTGTTGGGAATAACCCATCACAATATAAACGTTTTTTGTTCATTATGATGTCCTCTAGTAGGAAAGACCCAAAAAAGTCCTTAGAAAAATTTATTTTTCGAGTTCAGAGCCATATAAGGCCTGGTGGAGATGGGTGGACATGGGTGGAGATGACTATCTATGAAGAGTGGCCTGTAACTTTGCTGCTGTTGGAAATAACCCATCACAATATAAACGTTTTTTGTTTATTATGATGTCCTCTAGTAGGAAAGACCCAAAAAAGTCGTAAGAAAAATTCATTTTTCGAGTTCAGAGCCATATAAGGCCTGGTGGAGATGGGTGGAGATGGTCGGACATGGGTGGAGATGACTATCTATGAAGAGTGGCCTGTAACTTTGCTGCTGTTGGGAATAACCCATCACAATAGAAACGTTTTTTGTTCATTATGATGTCCTCTAGTAGGAAAGACCCAAGAAAGTCCTTAGAAAAATTTATTTTTCGAGTTCAGAGCCATATAAGGCCTGGTGGAGATGGGTGGAGATGGTCGGACATGGGTGGAGATGACTATCTATGAAGAGTGGCCTGTAACTTTGCTGCTGTTGGGAATAACCCATCACAATATAAACGTTTTTTGTTCATTATGATGTCCTCTAGTAGGAAAGACCCAAAAAAGTACTTAGAAAAATTTATTTTTCGAGTTCAGAGCCATATAAGGCCTGGTGGAGATGGGTGGACATGGGTGGAGATGACTATCTATGAAGAGTGGCCTGTAACTTTGCTGCCGTTCGGAATAACCCATCACAATAGAAACGTTTTTTGATCATTATGATGTCCTCTAGTAGGAAAGACCCAAAAAAGTCCTTAGAAAAATTTATTTTTCGAGTTCAGAGCCATATAAGGCCTGGTGGAGATGGGTGGAGATGGGTGGACATGGGTGGAGATGACTATCTATGAAGAGTGGCCTGTAACTTTGCTGCTGTTGGGAATAACCCATCACAATATAAACGTTTTTTGTTCATTATGATGTCCTCTAGTAGGAAAGACCCAAAAAAGTCCTAAGAAAAATTTATTTTTCGAGTTCAGAGCCATATAAGGCCTGGTGGAGATGGGTGGAGATGGGTGGACATGGGTGGAGATGACTATCTATGAAGAGTGGCCTGTAACTTTGATCCTGTTGGGAATAACCCATCACAATATAAACGTTTTTTGTTTATTATGATGTCCTCTAGTAGGAAAGACTCAAAAAAGTACTTAGAAAAATTTATTTTTCGAGTTCAGAGCCATATAAGGCCTGGTGGAGATGGGTGGACATGGGTGGAGATGACTATCTATGAAGAGTGGCCTGTAACTTTGCTGCTGTTGGGAATAACCCATCACAATATAAACGTTTTTTGTTCATTATGATGTCCTCTAGTAGGAAAGACCCAAAAAAGTACTTAGAAAAATTTATTTTTCGAGTTCAGAGCCATATAAGGCCTGGTGGAGATGGGTGGACATGGGTGGAGATGACTATCTATGAAGAGTGGCCTGTAACTTTGCTGCTGTTGGGAATAACCCATCACAATACAAACGTTTTTTGTTTATTATGATGTCCTCTAGTAGGAAAGACCCAAAAAAGTCCTAAGAAAAATTTATTTTTCGAGTTCAGAGCCATATAAGGCCTGGTGGAGATGGGTGGACATGGGTGGAGATGACTATCTATGAAGAGTGGCCTGTAACTTTGCTGCTGTTCGGAATAACCCATCACAATAGAAACGTTTTTTGTTTATTATGATGTCCTCTAGTAGGAAAGACCCAAAAAAGTACTTAGAAAAATTTATTTTTCGAGTTCAGAGCCATATAAGGCCTGGTGGAGATGGGTGGACATGGGTGGAGATGACTATCTATGAAGAGTGGCCTGTAACTTTGCTGCTGTTGGGAATAACCCATCACAATATAAACGTTTTTTGTTCATTATGATGTCCTCTAGTAGGAAAGACCCAAAAAAGTCCTAAGAAAAATTTATTTTTCGAGTTCAGAGCCATATAAGGCCTGGTGGACATGGGTGGACATGGGTGGAGATGACTATCTATGAAGAGTTGCCTGTAACTTTTCTCCTGTTGGGAATAACCCATCACAATATAAACGTTTTTTGTTTATTATGATGTCCTCTAGTAGAAAAGACCCAAAAAAGTACTTAGAAAAATTTATTTTTCGAGTTCAGAGCCATATAAGGCCTGGTGGAGATGGGTGGACATGGGTGGAGATGACTATCTATGAAGAGTGGCCTGTAACTTTGCTGCTGTTGGGAATAACCCATCACAATATAAACGTTTTTTGTTTATTATGATGTCCTCTAGTAGGAAAGACCCAAAAAAGTCCTTAGAAAAATTTATTTTTCGAGTTCAGAGCCATATAAGGCCTGGTGGAGATGGGTGGAGATGGGTGGACATGGGTGGAGATGACTATCTATGAAGAGTGGCCTGTAACTTTGATCCTGTTGGGAATAACCCATCACAATATAAACGTTTTTTGTTCATTATGATGTCCTCTAGTAGGAAAGACCCAAAAAAGTACTTAGAAAAATTTATTTTTCGAGTTCAGAGCCATATAAGGCCTGGTGGAGATGGGTGGACATGGGTGGAGATGACTATCTATGAAGAGTGGCCTGTAACTTTGCTGCTGTTGGGAATAACCCATCACAATATAAACGTTTTTTGTTCATTATGATGTCCTCTAGTAGGAAAGACCCAAAAAAGTCCTAAGAAAAATTTATTTTTCGAGTTCAGAGCCATATAAGGCCTGGTGGACATGGGTGGACATGGGTGGAGATGACTATCTATGAAGAGTTGCCTGTAACTTTTCTCCTGTTGGGAATAACCCATCACAATATAAACGTTTTTTGTTTATTATGATGTCCTCTAGTAGAAAAGACCCAAAAAAGTACTTAGAAAAATTTATTTTTCGAGTTCAGAGCCATATAAGGCCTGGTGGAGATGGGTGGACATGGGTGGAGATGACTATCTATGAAGAGTGGCCTGTAACTTTGCTGCTGTTGGGAATAACCCATCACAATATAAACGTTTTTTGTTTATTATGATGTCCTCTAGTAGGAAAGACCCAAAAAAGTCCTTAGAAAAATTTATTTTTCGAGTTCAGAGCCATATAAGGCCTGGTGGAGATGGGTGGAGATGGGTGGACATGGGTGGAGATGACTATCTATGAAGAGTGGCCTGTAACTTTGATCCTGTTGGGAATAACCCATCACAATATAAACGTTTTTTGTTCATTATGATGTCCTCTAGTAGGAAAGACCCAAAAAAGTACTTAGAAAAATTTATTTTTCGAGTTCAGAGCCATATAAGGCCTGGTGGAGATGGGTGGACATGGGTGGAGATGACTATCTATGAAGAGTGGCCTGTAACTTTGCTGCTGTTGGGAATAACCCATCACAATATAAACGTTTTTTGTTCATTATGATGTCCTCTAGTAGGAAAGACCCAAAAAAGTCCTAAGAAAAATTTATTTTTCGAGTTCAGAGCCATATAAGGCCTGGTGGACATGGGTGGACATGGGTGGAGATGACTATCTATGAAGAGTTGCCTGTAACTTTTCTCCTGTTGGGAATAACCCATCACAATATAAACGTTTTTTGTTTATTATGATGTCCTCTAGTAGAAAAGACCCAAAAAAGTACTTAGAAAAATTTATTTTTCGAGTTCAGAGCCATATAAGGCCTGGTGGAGATGGGTGGACATGGGTGGAGATGACTATCTATGAAGAGTGGCCTGTAACTTTGCTGCTGTTGGGAATAACCCATCACAATATAAACGTTTTTTGTTTATTATGATGTCCTCTAGTAGGAAAGACCCAAAAAAGTCCTTAGAAAAATTCATTTTTCGAGTTCAGAGCCATATAAGGCCTGGTGGAGATGGGTGGCGATGGGTGGACATGGGTGGAGATGACTATCTATGAAGAGTGGCCTGTAACTTTGCTGCTGTTGGGAATAACCCATCACAATAGAAACGTTTTTTGTTTATTATGATGTCCTCTAGTAGGAAAGACCCAAAAAAGTCCTTAGAAAAATTTATTTTTCGAGTTCAGAGCCATATAAGGCCTGGTGGAGATGGGTGGAGATGGGTGGACATGGGTGGAGATGACTATCTATGAAGAGTGGCCTGTAACTTTGCTGCTGTTGGGAATAACCCATCACAATATAAACGTTTTTTGTTTTTTATGATGTCCTCTAGTAGGAGAACCCCAAAGAAGTCTTGAGAAAAATCCTTTTTTATAATTAGAAGATGATGTCTGACCAGGGAGGATCTGGATGAATGCAGTCCATGTCTTTCTATGAAGAGTATACATAGTCAGTAACTTGGAATGTTTCACAAATCGGAATTCTTTATTCGGTTGCGTTGATTCGTTACAAAATTGTTTTTTTGTTTTTTGTGTAATTTGACGTAAATTCGAATTTAAAATCGACATTAACAGAAGACTGTCAAAAGTTGCTGACGCTTGCAGCTTTGAACGTCTGATGCATTTCATTGTCCTTCAGGTTACTCTGTTTCATAAAAATAAATAGCCACCGAATAGGGTTAAACCTACAAACGTCAAACTATTCTTATTATATAATCAAATTTATTAATATCTAATGGCTAGACATGCATTCAATATTTTACAGGTTAGTATTTTTTATTTAACCGTTATAAACTTTAAATAACAAAAGAGTTAAATTAGCTTTCAGTCAAACTGAGTGTCGTCCTGCTGATTATCGTCGCCGTTAAATGTCAGGATAATTTTAACCCCGATGAAGATTCTTTGGAAACTGAATTAAATAGTAGCAAATTATTGCTGTCAAAAATAAAAGATAAATTAAATATCGTCCAAAATGACATGCGGCACAAATTCAAGCGGTCAATTCCCAAAAATCGACGGACCAGAACTGCTTTCCTCAAATCACCAGACCCCAACCGGCGGACATTTTCGACTCAAGTGTTGGCCAAGAAAATGGCTGAGGAGTCACTGAGGTCACCGAAAATGCAAGAGACTTTCAAACGGTTAACGGAAATTAGATCAATCGACGGACCTCACAAGGCTGTAAAAAAAAGTGTTCAGCCATTTCCAAAAAAAGTAAACTCAAAGTTAGGTCACAAAAATATCACTAAAAGAAAAATCGCGAAATTATCATCGGCTAAACACAAACGAAATACCGGATTGCGAAATTTAAAAAAGCGACACCCACAAGTAAAAATATACAATTTATTCGGGTAAAAAAATTTCTTAAAATATATAAATAAATTTAAAAAAACATATTTAGAAACAGCGACAGCGAAAGGAAGCCAAAATTCCATTAGTACGTAAGGATTGTAATGACAGCGACAATACTTCTGGATCAATTGTAAGCAAGGTGAAGGACACGAAAGACAATGATAAATTAAAATCATCTGATGAGAGTATAAAATCTTCTAGGGGCCTGCTAAAAACGGATGTAAAGCGCAACGACGGGGACTGCACCGTGGATAGACCCAGGATCTCCAGTCCGGTTAAAAATCCCCTGCTACCAGATGCCGAGCCACATGACCACAATTTCCCCAGACGCACTCGTCACACTTATCCTCTTGATAAATTGCCTATTCACTTGGACAATCGGTACCGCAAACAGTACGACGAATTTTTGAATAATTTAGGAAGCACGGAAAATTATATACTCAACCCGTATTTAATTCCCGCGCATGAAAAAATTTATTACAAGCCTCGATACGACAAACGAGACCCCATTGAACTAAACTCGGTCGATTTATTTGATAATAACTATAATGTAAATTACAATAATGATTATCTGAAAAATTTTGGCGAAAAATCTGTTACTGAACGGTCTCTGGCACCGACAAGCGAATTATTTTTAAACTCCACGGACAATTTGAGTCTAGGAAAAGTTAATGAAAATAAAATAAATCGAGTTAAGTTTAAAATGAATGAAACATTTCGCGACGACGGGACTGCTCGCGAGACCAAAGAGATAGCGAGACAAATTTTGAATAAAATAATCGAGGAATTGGAGGAATTGAAATTAGATCACAATAAAAGTTATCACAGGGAAGGTTAATTGGTCATTGATTACTTATTGTCAAAGTGGTTTATTAATTACGTTGTAAAGTTGAGATTTATTTCAGAGCTGCCGTGTAATTTAACGGGGAACTGGATTTCTGTGCAAGCGGGAGTCCAATTGGAAATAAAACCTGTTAATAAACATAAATTAGATGTTAAGATAAAAAAGCAGAAATTGATAAAAACGAACCGTCGGGGATTTTTGAACGACACTTGGAATATTTCCGGGCAGATTTTTTTTGGATATAACGCTCCGTTTTCGCTGACTGCTGTTAATTGTCACACCAAATCGCTGGCTACATTTATCGGTGATTTATTTTATATAAATTTATGTTATTCAATAATTGGAATCGTTTGTTTAATTATTTAATTTTTTAGGAACCTGCAAAATTTGCAATGGCAATGACGTCATTCAAGGAATTTGGTCGACGATACATGAACCGCATGATTGTCGATATTTTCCAATAGCTATCAATAATTACAATGACATTTTTCGAAGAATTAAAAAAACGTGACGAATTTAAAATTAAATTTTTACTGATAATTATCTTTATACATGTTAACTTTGCGTAAATAATGTACAAATGCAGTTAATAATTAACTACATATTTATAAAATATATATACAAAAAATAAATATTCATAGAATTAAATAAATTTCTTTTTGTTGTGTAAACAGTTACAAAAAATTTAAAACACAGAGTATATTAATTTTATATTTTTTAGTTTATTTTTTGAGGGGATTTGGCTGTCGGTGATTTTGAAAAACGGTCGCGGAATGCATTGATACCAAGGCAAGTGATCTGTAAATGTTATTTTATTAATTAACGACATTAATATCCATTATTTTTATATTTTACCTTCAAAATTCCCATAGCATTTGTTTCGTCTAAATTCATTACTGTTAGAAAAATATCGTCGCTGCCACTGTCCAGTTGTTTTTTTAAATCAAAGTACGCGCGGCTAATCCACAAAATGTTTAATCATTTTTTTTAAAGACAGAGATTTAAATAATTTGAATTAATAAATTAATTATTACCCGACTTCGACGCATTCTTTTTCAACTTCATTTTCTAACGGTTCACTTACGATATTAAATTGAATATTTGGATCTTCAGCGCCATTTAACATTGCCCGTAGTTTATTCCACTGTTGGGGGTTTTCATTTTCATCGAGTTTAAATTCTAGAGAATTTATAGTCAATTAAAAAAATTTATTAACTGACAAAGACTGATCTGATACTAAAGCTCTGAAATTCGTTCCCTTTCTCTCTAGATTTTCCCGCCACAAGTCGGGGCGGCGAATCAAAAGACAGCGCCGGGACTTGGGGGGATTTGAATCAGAACTTGAGCACTGAAACAGTCCAAGACTTTTTAAACAGAAAAGAAGTTCATTCCAGAGCAGTCATCAGGTATTTTAAAACTAATTTTAACAATATGATAATTTTATAATCATTAATTACTTTTAGTATAATTAAAGTACATTTCATCGTGATACGATTGAGGTTTCGATACTGATTTCGTTTCTAACTCAGATCCTCGATATCCTAAAAATGAAAATTCGATGTATAATTGATGAATGTCTGGATTTTTTAATACCGGACAGTTTTTATATAATTTTAATCGATCTATTTTTATTACTATTACATTATTATCTTCATCCCTCATCTGAAAATAAATTCAAATAAAATAAATCCTGGCTGTCATAAGTAATAAATAAAATAATTATATTTTAACTAAAACTTTTTACTTGGTTAGAAAAATTTATCAGACTTGCATCAGAAAATTCGACAGTATTTGAACTTTTGGTAATTACGGACTCCCGAGGCTCTGTTAGACTTGACTAAAAAAATTAACATTTAATATTCTAATGATAATAGTAATTATTAATTTGCTACAAACTTTTACCATTTGCGGAGTAGAATAATTTATACTAGAGGTTTCTGATTGTTTTTCTTTCTTAATAAATGTACTGTTTAAACTCGAGTGCTTAGAAAAATTTTTTGATTCATTAGAACTTTCTCCATGTGTCGGTGATTTTAAAAACGACGACTTTGATTGTCGGGAAATAGTGTCAGGTGAATGAAGAGCCGATGGAACTTTCGAAGAACTCTTTGAACTCTTGTCTATTCCATTATTATTATTATTTTTATCATTAGTTTGCTGGACATGCCGTGAAACTGGATCAGCTTTTTTTGGACTAGAGATAGAATTTTCTTGACTCTCAATTGAATTAATATCTTTATCAAAACATTTTAGTCTACAATATTTTCTGACTTTGTCAACATCACAGCTCAGTCTTATCCACAGAGATAATTTTCCGAAATTATCGCACTGATAACACGGCGGGCATTCCATGCCAATAAAGTAATTAATTTTTTTCTGCGGATGCTCAAGAATATTTCTTACATTTACTTTTCCAAAGGCAATAACTTGAGGCTTTCTGTCCCGATAAAGCGCGCAGAGTTGAAAATAAATATAGTCATTCAAAATACAGTTGAAAAATTTTTTTAAATTCGACACACGGTAAACATAAGACGAATTGAAGTTCAATTGAGGATATTTTATCGTCGACGTAGAAATTGATTCCTCGTGACAAAAATCACAGCTCAAAAATAATGACGGCTGTGACACGCAGTCGTACTTGATAAAAAAATTATTTACCGCCTAATTTAATATAATTAATAATTATAATTAATTTCTTACATAATACAAACTAAATAAAATGTATTATATTCAAATACTGACGAATTCTGAAGGCAGAAAAGACAGAATATGAATCTCGACTAATCCTTCTTGGTCACTTATCGAAATCGGGGAAAATTCATTGTCATTCTTATCAGTATTTCCGCTACAAGTGCAATTATTTAATTTATTTAATTGTATGCATCTCTCACACGTCTGACAATTTAAATTTTTTTTCGGCAAAACAACTTTGTCTTTATTTATAGTCGCACAAGTCGGGGTCTACAAAAAATTTCAATAATCATCAGTTAAAAAAAAAAATGAACTACTTTGAAATTTCAATTTACATCTCGGGTACTCCAGTTCTCATCAGACGAGTTCGAGGAAACACACTTGCAATATTCAACTTCGGTATTACTCTGCCGATCAAAGCACACACTTCTCGTCAGCTTTTCCGGCCGCTGATTATTGAAAGATTCTAATATACTCTGCTGTACTTTTTGATAATTTATTGCCGACTTGTCGCTGCAATGACTGTTCCAATAGTCTCTCAATAAATTGCAGATCGTTTCAATAAATTTACAGTGCTCGGAGTCATTGGGCCCTTTGGAGTACTCATGGATCTGAGTAGGCGATGAAAAAGATCTTGAGCTGTAACATAATTCTAATTTGTCGTAGGATTGATAATTATTCGGATTATTAATGGATAAATAAATAATACAAATGTAATAATAATAATAATTGATATTATTATTAAACGTTAATTAAATCTATTACAATAATTATTACACTTAAATATCTTTGTACTGATCGTCCTTAAATTAATTGCTTGCTCATAAAAATTTATCTAAAAATTTTAAATCTTAAATTATAAAAAAGTGACTAGTAAATAAATTTAAATATATAATTGAACACATTTATGTCTAATAAGTATGATAATTAATAAACATCTTTGTCGCCGAATAGTAAAGTTTCAAGAGCAATTACTTGCCTCTGTCTATTACTCGATTCGCCATAATGTCTAGGGCTCAATCCTTCTAAAGATCTTATTTTGGCCACATTCTGTGCATCTAGAGGTGTATTTATTTGCGCATCATCAAGTAACTTGAGCATTGTTTCTGCTGATAAATTACCACAATTGTCATTTTTTTTTTTAACATCATCGTCACTATTATTGTCACATTTATTTTTTTCACGGCAAAAGTTTTTAACTTGAATAAAATCACTTCGGTCAAATAAATCTGTTTGGCTTCCACACTCGACATAAGTGATATTTTTAATTGCCGGTTTTCTTGGTGACTTGTACTCATCGTTTTTATTTTTATTTGAATCAACGTCACTTTGATAATTGGCAGTATTTCTACAATTACATCCTTCGCAGCATTTATATGATTTATCTATTTTTTCTTTGTGACTTTTAGGTGACTGTAAAATAAATTTTTGTTTTTTTTAATAAGTAATTATATAGTCTTGACATGACTTGAAGTGTCGAATATTTTCAGCAAAACTTATCTAAATAATTCTATTAAAAGCTCACCTTTGATTGAATAATCAGTACATCCATACTACGTTGCATTTCCTGCAATTTATCAATCAACTGAGCATTAGCAGCCTTGAGTGCCTCAATATTAGCCTGCTCATGACTGCAGACACACTTCAAATTATGATTATCGGTCATCATATCCGCCAACTGCTTCTTAAGCTCAATATTCTCTACTTCCACTTGGCTGTACTTGGTGCTTATCTCAATCAGCTCGTTGTTGTGCTGCTGCAGGATCTTGATTTCGCTAGTGAAGTCGCGGATCTGCTCCTCCTTCTCCCGCAGAGCTGACTGATAATTTTGGGACCGCGTTATCTGTTCCTCCAACTGACTCATCAATTTTTTATCCACAAACGTCGTGGTCACGCGTCCACAGCTTCTGCAACAAAACAAAAAATCAGTTATCGGTTTAAACAATTACCAAAATCTTTTAATTACTTTTTAGCTTCGCATATTTTAGTCTTCAGTTCTTCGACTTGATCGACCAATAATTTATTTTTTGATTCATATTCCACTAATTTTTCCTGCTGAAGTTTCATTTGCCGCCACACTCTTATGTACTCGACATTCTCAGTAACTTTGTCCTTTTGGTTTTCATTTTTGGCAACCGATAATTTATTTTCTAATTCTTTAATACGATTTATTAAAGTTTTTTTTTGTACTTCCAATTCCTGAAAAAATAAAAAAATAAAATCCCTATCATTGATTTTAAATTAATTGACAATTATTTACCTCAATCCTAATTTCATTTTGATTATCAACATTTTCTTCTCTATCACCAACGAAATTTGGACACTGAACCAATTTAATAGGTCTGCCTTCGCTTCGAAATGTTCTGATAAGATCAAATAAAAAATATTTATTTAATTTATTTAATCATAAATATAAAAAAAAACTTACGTGGTGCCTGAACTGCAATTTGGCACTCGTCTAATTTGCGAACATGATCTTCGCAGGATACCGTGACTTAATAGTTGGGTTCTGTAGACGTGTATCTTTTCTTTGAGCTGAAAAAAAAAAAAATTATATACTTCCATTGATTTAAATTTATTATTATTTAATACCTTGTTAATTTCTAGCGTCAAACTCGCGATGCGGTCTTTGTCATTGTTGATATTTATCGTCGAAGCAGTGTAAGGTCTTGAGGGCGAGGCTGATATTCGCATAAGTTTTGTAGTTAAACGTTTTATTTTGTCTTCCTGAGAGTTGCATAATTTTTTCAACTCTTGGTACTCTTCGATCAGTCTCAGATACTTGTCTTCCAAAATATCGCGGTTCAATTTGCTGATCACCAAACGCTCCCGAGGATCTATGTGTAATGCTGGATGACAGTTCATTTTAATAAATCATTCAAATAATTTTTAATTAATAAGTTAATTGCTACGTATTCATTAAAACACACTAACCATTAATAGATCTGTAGCTTTCTAAGTAAGAATTATCTCTTGGCAAATAATCTCTATTGGGATCATCTGCCATGACTTTATACGCTATCCTGAAATAGATAAATTTATTGAGAGGCTGTTAATTTACATACGGAAAATTATTTATTTTTCCTGTACTGTTAAAAATTTTCCTGAAATTTAAAGCAAATTACTGGAAATTATTTAAAAATTCAAATCACGCGGAAATAAAAAATTTAAATTAAACGAATACAGGGAAAATTTTTTAAAGTTCTTGACATGAATTTAAAAATTTTTTTTGTGTCTGTTTTCAGTATCATTTAAAAATATCAGTTGCGACACGCGGGGTTGCGCGCGCACCGAATTTCGTAGCATATATAGATATTTAAATTTGAATAAAGACACCCTGTAGAATAAAATAGGTAACAGTGTCGTCGGTGGCTCTTGGAGCTATCAGCGGGTCCACGGACAACTACCGCTACCTCTGGTGCCTCTGGTGTCTCATTGGTCTCAACTTTCTCGTTTTTGACACATCAACTGTTAGCGTGTGTGTCGGTCCTCCCTCTCTCTCACACTTTCTCGCTCTTCCTCAGCCGTCATCCACAAGCTCACATACAATCAAATATATATGTATGTATATACACTATAGTCCAGAGCCTAGAGTTTTATATACATGTAGTACAGTGAGTAAGATGGCGGATGATGAGTTTGTCGCGATTTCAGATCAAGAAAAAGTTAGAATAGTATCTGATTTTATTTTACATTCGCCACCAGGTGAATTTAATGAAGTTTTTAACGATGTAAGAGTATTATTGAATAACGATAATTTATTAAAAGAGGGTGCATCTGGGGCATTTGCTCAATACAATAAGGACCAGCTTACGCCTGTTAAGGTACATCTCCAATCCCAACATAATTTTTTTATCTCAATATAAATTTATTGTTTAAATTTTATTTTCAAATTAATAACTTTATTTTCTTATGTTCCTCGAGATCTTTATTTAAAAAAAAAAAAAATTTCTACCAATTAATTTGTAATTATTTATAAAAGGCAATGACGTTAGTGGTGTAATTAGAGCAGAGAGATACTTATATGGTTATGATTATCATCTCTGATAATTAAAAATTATTTATTTTATTTATCTGGACATATTTTTTAAAATTAATTTATTATTTAGTTAATTGATTGACAAGTAAATAAATATTGGCGATTACTCATCACCGGTAATGAGTCATGCCATTCCAGTGATAACCTATTTATAATTATTTAATTTAAGAGTCAACTGTTTTGTTGGATTTATTTATTTATATCAAAGTGGAAGTGATGGAATAACAAATAACTGTATTTTTAGATCGAGGGAAGTGATTACCCAGCGCTCATTACGGAGTACAATGATTTGGGTAACCAGAGGTTTTATGACGGGCGCAGTAAACTCAGTTTTAAGTATGACCACCTACGAAAAGAGGCTACTGATTACGAGCAGTATGAACCGGATGTCAATGTCGAGGCTTGGAGATCTGTGCTGCAAGAGGAAATAATGAATTACACTCAGAGTCATTATAGACACGGAGTTTGTTCGGTCTTTGGTAAAAGTCAAGGAGGTAATTTTATTTTTTAATTTATTTACCAAAGTATTCCTACAGATTTTAAATATTTTTTAAATTTAATTTTTGAATCGTCACCAATTTTTTTTTTATTCATGGGAATACTTTGTAATTAATTGCTTATAATACTTGTACCCGAGTATTGTTTAATTAAATGAATAAAAAATAATGATAATGATAATTATAGGAAACATAACGTTGACTGCATGCATAGAAGATCACCAGTTCCAGCCTAAAAATTTCTGGAACGGGCGTTGGCGTTCTGTTTGGAGTGTTAATTTTAGTACAAGTTCCGGTTCCGCCGAATTACGGGGTAGTCTTAAGGTGCAAGTTCACTATTACGAAGACGGTAACGTACAATTAGTGAGCAGTAAAGAAGTTAAAGAAAGTCTCCCGATATCAAATGAGAAACAAACGGCCAAGGAATTGATTCGGTTGGTGGAGGAGTCGGAGAATGATTACCAAACGGCGATATCTGAAAATTATCAGACAATGTCCGACACAACATTCAAGGCTCTGCGGAGGCAACTGCCTGTTATGCGAACTAAAATTGACTGGAATAAAATTGTCTCGTACAGTATTGGCAAAGAGCTTAAGAGTCAATAGAAATAGATTTTTTTATATAATTCATAAGAGAATTAATTATTAACAAACAACTAAAATTTAATAATTAATTAATAGATAATAATTATATGATAATTAATGTTAATATTAAAATTAAAGTAATTGAATTGGTAAATAATAAATATATATATAAAAACAACAACAAAAAATTAATGCATTTTGCAGCGAATAGTCTGGAGGTGTGATGTGCAAGGAAGCAGATGTAAATCCGTTGATAATATTAATTATCACGAGTAATTAATAAAACAAATGCATTTAATTATTATTATTATTTTTTTTGTCAGTACCACTTTAATTATATAAATATTATAAATAAGCATTTATTGTTAAATTTATAAACAATAATGCAGATTAATTATAAATTATAAATGAATTTAATAGACAAAATGCAATTATAATAAATAAAGTTATTTAAAATTGCACAATTATTTGTGACTGTCATTTAGCTAGCACAATTAAATTTTTAATTGTAAATTATATATAATTAAAAATTGAATTAAATCAATTTAACAACCGGAAAAAATTATAATTAATATAATTGTTAATTATAATTTTTTATAAATTTTACAATTTTTATAATGATTAAAAAGTATTTCGAATAAATAATAACGAAGATTAATAATTAATGATTTTTACTATTTTTACAAAATCGATACGCGGAACATATTTAATAATAAATTGTAATTAATTAATTAATTAGGTAATTAATTATTATAATACAGTAAATTTATAAAGAAAAAAAAATTTTTGAAATCTATTAATTGGATGATCGTTTTATATGATAATTATAATTTATATGTTGCGATAAAATAAAAGATATTTGCTTTAATTATTTTTGTTCAAATGATTATTTTATTTTAAAAATAATTTGTGCCAAGCGAAAGTAATGAGATTAAATAATATGTCATTTGGTGCTAACGCTTCGTCACATTACACAACCAGACAAACGAAAATACAATTATAAATGAAATAAATAAGTGAATGGGATAAAGAATAGAAGGTCAAGTTAAATTTATGAAAATGAATATAATAACAACAGTAACTAAAAATAAATTAAAAAGAAAAGAAAGGAAAGGTACATAATTACGCATTGTAAATTTTAGATTGTAGCCTATAGCCTGCTGGAGCCTTATTTATGCGTAAAGAGTAATTGTGTAAATACAAATATGTTATTCTTGAATGAATTTTTTATGATTGTATGAATGCCTCCCTAGCATTCGTTACTTAAATCAACTTTTTTTATTTTTAAATTACGAGTGGCTGCGTTTTTTTTCTGTTTGATATTTACATCGTAATTTTTTTTGCATTTATTTTTGTATGACTAAAAACAACACAATTTTTTATTTTTTTTTTCAAAATTACAAATAATAAAATTGTCAGTCTGTTGCTTTCACTGTCGTATTTTTATTGGTAATTATACGGAAGTCAGGCTCTTTATTAACAATTTTAGTGATTTGATTAAATAAATAAATTTAAAAATTCATTTTACTAAATTTTGTAAAACCAATACTCAAAAATTAACATTTTTTTTGACACTTCAAATTAATTTATGATGAATAAGAAATTTAAATTTGAGTGGGGAAAAAAAATTCAGAGCCTGACTTGTAAATAATTGCTGGTATTTTAGTCAATTAATAATTAATGAGTTTAATAAAATTTAAAAATAGTAGAAGGTAACTTGAGTGTAAATAAATAAATAAAAAAAGTAATATACTTATATTTTTGTTTGAATATCAGATAAAATAAAATATAAAATTAAAATTACGTATAAATATCAAAGGAAGTATATTTAAAAAAATAGTTTTTCGAGTGTTATTAATTATTAAACTCAACAAATAGTTGCCTACGATTAAAAGCATAATAGATTACGAAAAAGTTTAATAAATATATCTTATTAACTATATCACGTCGCATGTCCTCATGTAAAAAAGTAAACAAATATGTAATAATAATAATAATAATAATAATAATAATAATGAAATAAATTACCAACTCTGTACTATCGAATGTTATTAATTGAGCGAATAAAAGTTTCATTACTGGCTCTGTACTTATCACAATCAATTGCATTATTTACTTTATCATAAATCATCAAATGTATATGATACTGAAGTTAGCCGACGTCTTATAATTTTTGAAAATTATGCAAAACAATAAATTATAAAAAAAAAAATATTTTAAAAAATTGCACTTATAGTTTTTTAAATTTTCTACATGTGCATATTTTTAGATTTTTTTTTTCTGTAATTGATTCGTTGAAAAAAGAATTCGAAAATTGTTAATTGTCTGCTAACTTCAGGATCATAAATGTATTTATATTTAAAAACTGTACAAGCTTTTTTAAAATTTTTCTACTATAATTATAAAAAAATAACGTTCTGTTGTATCTCTATTAAAAAGGATTGTTTCAGTTTTTAAAATAAACTTATTTTGAATCAGTGTGATCTCGAAGAAAATTTTTATTGATTTCAATGAAAATGAAAAGAAAACTTTTTTAATAAATAATCACTGACCTGTCATTGGTTCAATCATTGGTAACATAAAAATTATAAGATGTTGCAGAATTAAATGAGCTCATATTATATATACATATATAATTATATATATTTTCGATCTAGTTGTTTGGTTTCAGATAAAATAAATAAATATTAATTTAGTTAGGTTGTTTTTGTTGTACTTGACATATTTGTTTATGTTTTTGGATGGTTGCTATACAAAAAAACGATTACAGCGCCGTCTATTGACGGCTTTCTTCTGATCTATATTCAAAGCGGGTATCCGAAAAAGGGTTTTATATATAAATTTTTTTTTTTACTTATAAGTAGGCATTATTTTTTTCCTTCATAAATCAATTTATTGCATTTTTTTATGTATAATTATTTTTATTTATTAAATTATTTTAAAAAATTTTCATGCATGCGCGGATGTAGGTGCGCACGTTTATTTTAAGCGCGAGCACTTGAAAAATTTGACCACCAGGTTGCACAAATCCCGATGACACAGATGTATTAATGATTCGGATTCCAAATATCCAGATTGCCATTAAACAGATTCCGGATGATACAAAAAATCAATCACTGAGATATCTGTATCATCGGAATCTGTGCTACAACATGCGCTCAAAAAATTCAAGAAAGAACTGAGACGCGTGCGTGCAAAACGTCATATTAAACCAATCAGAAACTTTAAATGCATAACGTGATTTCGAGCACGTGGTCGTGGTATTGTGCTCCATAAAATTTATGAAGCTCACAATTAGTCATCTTTTGTTGTGACGAGAGAATCATCGTATTTATAAAACAACTTTTACAATCAATTGTAAGTAAGTAAATTTATAATTAATTTATAAATATACGGAATAAGTCAATTTATTTATAGATTTCCGGTGACTTCGATCTCTTTGTCTCTTGATTTCTTTAAGTGCAATAATTTATAATCTTGCATCATCGACTCTGACTTGCAAGTAATTTGATATTTATTTAGGGGAAGGGCGGGCAAACCGGACCACTCTAAAGATTTGGTGAAAATAAATTTAAAAAAAATAAAATACCTCCGTGAAATTATAAAATACTCTTTAGGGTGGTCGTTAAAAATTAAATTTTCTCAGGCGCCCCATAAAAAGCTTCTCTTAAGTGAAAAAATACGGAGGGAATTTGGTTTTTTCGGTTTAAGTAAAAAGAACACGTGCCGAAGGACGATCAAAGTTCATTTTTCGATACAATCGCGGTTTTTTTAAAATATCTCACGAAATATGCAGAATAAAGGAAAAAGTCATAATAACAATTTTGTAGGAAACTGAGTTCTTGACAAAAAATGTCATGTTAATTTTTTTAATAAAACGTGTATTTATGAAGATATTTTAAAAAAATTTTTTTTAGATCTGATGAATTGAGCGTTTTAAGGATTACAAATTTCGAAAATAACATTTTTCTAAGTATATAGAAACTGTAACAAGTATTAATGATTGATATGTTACGAGTTACGAAGTTGTCTATATTTAAGAAAAAACGTTATTTTTAACATTCGTTATCCTTAAAATGCCCAATTGATAAGATCTAGAAAAGTTTTTTTTAAATATCTTCATAAATACACGTTTTATAAAAAAAATGAACTCGACTTTTTTTTTCAAAAATTTAATTTCCTACAAAATTGTTATTATGACTTTTTCCTTTAATCTGCATATTTCATGAGATATTTACAAAAAACCGCGATTGTATCGAAAAATGAACTTTGATCGTCCTGAGGCACGTGTTCTTTTTACTTAAAACGAAAAAACCAAATTCCCCCCGTATTTTTTCACTAAAAAGAAGCTTTTTATGGGGCGCCTGAGAAAATTTAATTTTGAACGACCACCCTAATACTCTTAATTATAAAGAATTTATGAATAAAAAATTAACGCTTCGATTTGAGTCCTTGGACCTTATCTCCGCAAATATGTGATTAAAAAAAAAACAGTTGATAAAATACTTTAGCATAACGTCATGTAACAATCAGCCAATTGTTGCTCTTTAAGCGCACAACGTGACACTGAACTTGACTAGATAGATAAAATAATTCACCGACTCATCATATATTTTTCAAAACTTTGTAAGTGTTTAGTATTATCACACCGATGAGTAATCTAATAAAAAAAAAATTAATGTGGTTTAATAGGCAGCTTCAAAGTGGCCTTGGATTTATATTAATCCGGCGGTAAACAGAATTTGAAAAACTATTAAACTTATTCATTGGTAATAAATACTATTTTTAAATATTTATAAGCCTGTTGGATCTATGACTCGAATTTCATGTGAAATCGTCATATATTTATTTTTAAGAAAAAGTATACATTGTATTAAAAAAATTTCGTATTAAAAAATTACACTAAATTTTATAAATAATTAAATGTCTGCTAAGCTTTTATTTTTGATAAAACAGTTTATTCGTAAAGTTTGAAAAATTTATTCCCGGAAATACGGTGGAAAGTATAAAATAAATAAATAAAGTATTTAGACGCGCGCATAACGTCAGATTAGTTTGCAACCAATAGTGAATCTCATAACTAATAACGCGATTCTGAACCTGAACTCACGGTTTTCGTACAATTACTCATCAAGCCACTATATATATTCGCGTACACGCTCCAGACTCAGTATCCTCAGATTTCTCTCAGTGTCAGTAAGTCTACTCAAAAGTTTTATTAGTAAAACAAATTAATTTCAACTAGAGTATTCGGAAATTAAATTAATTAGTAAGTTAAAAATTTTTTAAAAATAATTTTAATTAAAAATTTTTTCTATAAAAAATAATTCATTTTTTCCATTGTATCAAAATTCTTTAACTTTTTTTTTTCTAACTTTCCGCTAAGAAAATGAATTTTTTTTTTTGTTAAAGAAATTAATAAAATGTGTAATTTAAATCAGTGTCTTTGTATTTTTAGTAGACAGATTCAATTAATACAATCCGCGTTATTGGTAGGTTGTACTGAGTATGCGCAGATTGTCAGCGGGATAAAATATAAAATTTGACAAGTGCTCAAACACGTGCTAGTCAAACGTCATATATTAAAACCAATAACATAATTTTGAAAACATTCCGCGATTACGAGCACGTGGTCGTGATTTTCTGTTCCACAAAATTTCTGGAACTCACTATTAGTTATCTTTTGTTGTGAAGCGAAAATTGTCGCAGCTCAGTGATTTATTAATAAAAAATATCTACTCCGCAATACGTAAGTAAATCTATAAATATACACAATCAGTAAATTTATCTCTAATTATTGGTAGATAATTTTTTTTTAAGTCTTGATCTACTCTAGAAGACTTTTATTTTCGTAATAAAATAAATATTTTATAAAATAATAACAGAAATTTAAAGCATGTGATTTTTGTTTTTTTTTTTTGGTGTAAGTTGTTTTGATATTAATTCATAATTTGAAAATAATTAAAGCGTAAATAATAATAATTAATAATGTGTTTTTTAATTATTTTTAGATATTGGAAAATTTTTAAATATCAAATGGGGATAAACATTATAATAAAAAAAGACGGTGATGGATTTAATTCCAACGCAACAGGAAAAATTCAAATTGAGAAAAAAGTTGGAGATTCTGCAAATGTAGACCTCAAAACTGTAAAAGTAGTCGATTGTAAAATATTTGATGATAAAAATCTTGTAACGACGTTAGCTCGAAGTTACGAGAACAAGAGTCATTGGATAGGAAGGGAATTCGATCCATATATATTGGAAATAGAAAGAGATAATACCGTGACATCTTCATGGAAAAACCCAGAGTCTGTTTTTCACGGAGATCGTATTAATTACAGCATAGATACCGATGACGACAGCTCATCATTTGCTTACTCTCAATTTTGGGGCGAGGAGACCAAACTTCGTAAGCGAATAAAGTTGAAGGTTGATTCGCATGATCCACTTCCTGTTATTGAACCTCTCGAAACTATAGTCTATCGATTACGTGTGATTAAGAAAATCCTCACAGTCGAAATAAAATATCGTTGTTATAATAATGGATTTGTTTCGTATTCATATGAAACTATTCAAGCTGTGCACTATGGAGATCCAGGAATTGAATTCACCGTAAGTAAGAATTCAGAAAATTGCATATTGATGTAGAGCACCATTAACTTATTCTCTTAAATTATTTAATAGTGAGACCTTAGAACCTTTCATTGTTTTACTGAAAGCCAGGGGTATAAGTTCGAAATATATGTCTGCTATTTGATGCTAAACCCGTTGCCTGCGGCAGTAGCCTAGAACTTGGGCCTCATGACATCAAAGACGTCCTTTGACTGACCCAAGTACCTAAGGTCATGCTGGGTTATTATTTCTTTAAGAAATATATATTTATAAATCAAGATTTATAAATATAATGATACATATTAAATATAATGTTTTCATATATATAATTTATGTATTTGCTGTAAAAATCGATGTTATAATAAATTTATTTATAAGATATTAATGTGAATATTTATTAGCTCCATTATTATATTTTAATTGATAAATTTAATAAAAAAAATATTTTTTTTTAATGGAATAAAAGTTTTCAATTATACATTTGCTTGGCCGTATTGATAAGCATTGATAAGGCTGAGTAATTGATAATAATTATAAAGATGGACGCATAGTAAAAATGAGTCAGTAGCGAGAAAGTTGTAAGAGATAAATAAATATTTTATTCGCCATTATCATAAAATTAATTAGTCATTTTTTTTTTTTTTACAGATTAATCCATTTTTGATTTGAGAAAAAAAAATTAAAAAATGGGCTTATCGATAGAAATAAAAGAGATCGGCGACAATGAATTTAAAATAAAGGCATCTGGGTATATTTCAAGTTTAATAACAGACGCAGATAGACGTAAATTTGGAGTGGATGATGATGATATTAAAGAAGCTGTCGATTGCTACAAAGGCAAAAGGCCAACGGACGTCTATCTCCGCAGTCCGACTCCGTGGGGTGACATGTACGATACCTACGACCTAGACCAGACGGAAAAAGTAATTAGAGTAATAAAGACGAAAGTTATCAGCGTGTCAAGTCGTCCGGAGATTGTTACCAAAGCTACTCTTAATAACACAGAGTCAGCAGAACCGACGACATTCAACACGTCTATTGAGAAAACAGTAACTAATTCGGTGTCATCTTCGTGGAAGAATGAGAATAATATATCCATAAGTCGCTCGGTTGGCTACGACATAAAAGCGGCTAAAGGAGATATTTCGTTTAGTTATTCAAAAAATTGGGGTAGCACGGAGATAAAATCTAAAGCAGTTACTTTGAAATCGGCATCTTCTGTGCAGAAGACTTTGGGACCCGGTAAGTCGGCTACCATTGAACTGATGGCTCACAGAAAAGTCGCAAAAATTGAAATAACTTATGAGTGCAGCTTAGAAGGCGACGTGGGCATAAATTATCACGAAAGATACAAAGGATACCATTTTCATTTTGTCCCGATTGACACTATAATGGAAGCCGGTGATATTGACAATTCGCTTATGGTTAAAGAAATTATCGAACTAGAATTGTACAGTGATACTACTATTAACGTTAAAAGTTAATCTTACTTTTGACATTAATTTTTTAACATTAACTTTTAAAATCTGGCACTGCTGCGAGAACGCGGACGAAAAGTTCCCCTTCCCAAGCATCACTTTAGCATCACATACAGCCTAAACGATGCTTGAGAAGGGGAACTTTTCGTCCGCGTTCTGGCAGCAGTGAGTGACATACACATATATGTGCCATGTTGCTATTTTTTTTCATACGAAGTAATAATTTTATCAGCTATTGATAAGTAATGTCGTTCAACAAATGAGTGCACTTGAGTTCCAACAAGCGCTACATTAGTGTCCTGGATATTTTTCCCCACTTATTCCTTTCATACAATAACATTTTCATAGTACTACGGACTCTGTCATTCAAAGTTTGTTTATAAATTTTATTGCTGTAAAAAATAAAATTTATTGTGTTAATTATTTGTAAACAAATAAAAATAAATGATTACATAATGAGTAATATAAAAATAGAAATATTAGAAGACGCCGAAGACTCGTTTCGTGTTGTGACGTCAGGAAAGATAATAGCGACAAATTATTATACGGAAATTCTTGGGAATTTTCTCGATAACTACAGCTTCTTTAGTTCACGACCATCAATCCAAATGTCGAGTATAAGAATGAAGGCAGCCTCTGATGGACCTGATGTTGCTCCAACAATAACAACAAGTGTATTGGAAGTAATAGACTCAAAAATACTCTCAGTTGAAAGGATTCCCGTTGTTATCAAAACCCAAGACTTGGTCAACAGCAGCTCGGTATCAGCGACTTTCAGCACCTCATTGGAGAAAGAGATCGACAATGCAGCGATGTCGTCGTGGACTAATTTTGAAGCCATTCCATTGGTCCAGAGTCAGATTGGAGCTTTCTGTATAAAAATAAAATACAATGATTTCTTGCTAGACTATTCGCAATGCTGGGGCGAAATTAGAAAACACAACAAAACGGTTACTTTGAGAGATATAACCGCAACTGAAGTTACCCTTCAACCTGGACAAGGAGTTACCGTTAAATTAACGGCTTTAAAAACAATCGTCAAGGCGGAAATTTTATATTGTTGGAGTAATTACAATACAATTAAAAATTTTACTGAAATTATCCAAACTGAATTCTATCGAAACTCTCAAGTCCTCGTTGAGGATAAATAGAATTAAGTAAATTTGTATTTTTGAAAGTTAAAGTCTGATAAATTTTGTTAAATTTTATAAATAAAATTCCTCTAAATAAATAAATTTATTCAATTATTTATTTTTATTTAAATTTGAAAAAAAAGTTTTATATTTTAAAATAAGAGAATATAGAAATCTAGTCTCTTACCATCTGCCGGGAACGGATGAAATATAAAATATGATAATAAAAATACAATATATAGATTGTAGGTTATGTTTATAAACACGTGGGCCGAGGGGTGTGTGGTGTCAGTTTGATATTATTTTTAAAATTTAATTTATTGGTAAATAAATAAATAATGACGTCAAAGTTGAAGAAGCCCAGCTTGGCTGAAGAGCTGGACAGTTTGATAAATGTTGCGCCTAAGGCATTTGAATCCGACGACGACCAAGAGGAAACAAAAGCTAAAGTTGTTGATAAATTTGAGGAATCTCATTCTGATGATGATCAAACTTCCTCGTTTAGAAAGAAAAATGTTCCATTGCTTGATGAGATTGATGAAAGGTATTTTTTAAATTTCATTTAAATAATTTATTTGTTTTATTTAATTATTTAAATTTAATTTTTAGGTATAAGGGAAAAAAAGTCACGAGGAAAGAAGCTTTTGGTGAGGAAAGTGACTCTGATGTTGATGATCATGATGATGATGATGAGATAAAGTCAGATGATGAATCTGAAGTAGAAGAAGAAGAAGAAAGTGATGAGGATGAAGACGATGAAGAAGATGATGATGATGATGATGATGATAATGAAGACGAAGATCTATCTGATGATTATGATCAAGATGAAGAAAATCCTTTGTATCGTGACCGCAGTGACAATACATTTAAAAATTTAGCATCTGATGCTCAGTCAGATGTTGAAAAAGCAAACTGCGTTGCAAAACAACAAAAAATATGGGAAAATTTACTTGAGATTCGTATAAAATTGCAGCCAGTTTTGATGACCAGCAACAAGATGCCCCAGTACGATGTCGTGAAAACTATGGAACCTACTCCAGAGTTCATTAAACAAAAAGATCAAGTTCAAAGTAAATTGTGTGGTATACTAGATAATTTGCTTAATCTTCAGGAGAAATTATTGAAAAATTATCCCGAGACTAAAAATTTATTAGACAAAAAAGCGACCGAGAGCAAAACTGATGATGATGGTGATGAAGAGATTTGTTCAGACACTGAAGATGAAGTGGAAAAGTCTGAAGCGGAGTCGGAAGAAGACTCCGAAGAACCGCCAAAGAAAAAGACAAAACGCAGTTTGAATGGTTACGAGAAAATAATAAACGATATTCATAATAAATACTCGCCCTATCGCGACTCCGTGATTCAGAAATGGAATGACAAGACTCGCGTAGCCACTGGGAAAATAAGTAAGAATGCTAATCAGTCGATAGTGAAACAAATCGAGTTTGTGCTAAATGACAAGCCAAAGCTGATAAAACGGACGCAGTTGAAGCGCTCGGAGTACGAGATCGTGGGAAAGAAATCGCTGGACGAAACCGACGAGGACGGCAGGCGAATTCATGAGTACGATCATGAAATTTACGACGACGATGACTTTTATCAGCAGTTATTACGTGACTTAATTGAGCAAAAGACCGCCCACATCACGGATCCACTGGAGCTGGGCAGACAGTTCTGTAAATTGCAAAGTTTGAGGAACAAATTGAAACGTAAAATAGACACACGTGCAACCAAAGGCCGCAGAATACGTTACAATGTTCATAATAAATTAGTTAATTACATGCCGGCGATTACTGTCAACGACACTTGGAGCGATTTAGCTAAAACTGAATTGTATAATTCGCTCTTTGGTAAAATAAAGTCTCATAATTAATAAATAAATTAATAATAATTGTTATTTATGTAAATAAATTATCAATAAAATGTATTTTTAAAATTTTATTATATATATTTATTCAAATTGTTTTGCTTTCTCACGCGCAGCAGCTATTTCTTCTTCAGTAACACTAGGAGGCAGTCCGCAAGCTATTTCTTCAGAGCGAATGAACGCAAGTTTTTCGGCTTTCTCTTTGAAAAATATTTTCTGCTGAGCTTCGAGTTCTTTTCGATAGTTTGTAATTTTTTCTTGGACTATTTTATCACAGTGAGTGGCCGTCAATTTACGCATCGAGGCTTTTCGCTCGACCCGGTGGTACAGAGGCGGGTGAGGTTTGAACAACAGATTCATTTTCTCCAGAAGCCACTCGAATCGACGGTAATCCCACTTCCGTAACCTGCCCAAGCACTTTCGCCGTTTGTCTATCAGTTCTTTTAAAAAGTGTTTGGTTACTCTGTTGCGAGGAAACCGGGTCAGGTATTCCTGGAGGTAAAGTATTTCGCTGGTCATTGCAGCAACTAAAAAATAAATAAATGAATTCATCAGTGGGCTGGTTGCTTGTTTAATTAATTAATTAATTATTAAATATAAAATTTACTTTGAACTTCCATGGACCCACGGTCTAATTCATGTCTTTTGACGAGCGCTATCGTTTTTTCGCGATTAACTTCTTCAGTCATTTTCATCGGTAAATAATCAAGTGTACATAATTTTTTCACTATTTCATCGGCACTAAAAAAAATTAATTATTATTTAAATGTACAATTAATTAATTAGTTCATTTAATTAAAACATACTTTTGTAATTCTTTGGACTGACTGAACCACCGAGAGTACTCAGTCCCTTTGGTTTTGTGGTCCAATCCAAGATCACAACTTTTAGATGGATCAGTACTGGGTACTTTTTCGGGCCGGGTCCAAGTTATTTTTAAGTCTGATTTAAATGTCACTTTAAATCTCGCCGGTACTTTTGGTACATTTTTAATTAAATTGCTCACAGGTTTAATGCTATTCCATAGCATGCTCATTATTTTATATTTAATTTATTAACAATCAACAACTTGGACTCTGAAAAATAAAAAGTCAACGTTTAACCTCTGCAGTGATAATTTGTGTTAATAAATTAATTTTACACTTTACTTACCAAGGTTTTATTTTTAATAATTTTTTTTTAATTTTTAAATATATTTATTTAACTTTGTTATGGTTATAAATATATAACCATAATAATTCACGAAGAAAAATGGCGCTGGAAGATGGCAGACATGATTCTTACCCCCACTCTTGACAATAGACATTTTAAAATTATTATTAATTAGTAAATTATAAAATAGATTTTCAAATTTCCCGCGAAATTAAATTATCATTTTTTTTATTTAATAAAATTTTTATTGACATTAAAAAAAAAATTATTGATTTAAAAAAAAATTTTTTTTATAAAATTTCAAATTTTTTGCCGCCATTTCCATAACCTCGAAAATAACTCAGAGTTTAATAAATAAAATTATTAAAAATGACAATAAATTTAATTTTGACAATTAAAATTTTTTTAAATTAATAAAAATGTGGAAATACTGATAACTGATAATGGAAATTTAGAAATTAAAGTGAAAGTTTTAAAAATAAATAAAAAGCTGTCAGTATAAAAAATAATAAAATAAAATGGAATCAACGGATCCAAGCCCAGAAGATCTCCAACGTAAATTATATTTCCTGGTAGAACAATTGCAAAACATGGCTGGTGCATTGCCGTCAAAGTATCAAATGCGTCTGCCCTACGAATTGCTATCCGGACTAGCAAACTCTCTACTAAACGACACGATATTCGAAATAGTGAAAGGGCTAATGGAGATCCAGCACGTCACCGAAAAGCATTTGTTTCAGCAGCGGCTCCAGCTGCTAAACCAGCAGAAGATCCAGATGCAAGAGGCGCTAGCCGGGTTGAACACCGAGGAGGAGAAACTAGCGGCGAAAATTGCGCTCGATGAGAAGCAGAAGAAGGATTTGAAGGCAACAGACATGAGACTGGTCATGCAGCTGGACCAGAAAGTCGCCGACCAGCAGAGTATCTTAGAGAAGGCCGGCGTTCCTGGTTTTTACGTAACGAATAATCCTGCAGAAATCCAAGTGCAAATGAGACTCTGCGACTTTATCATACGCTTAAGTAAAATGGAAATTCCCAGATGATATTTATTTAATTACTAATTAATTAATTAATTAATGCAATTTTAACAATAAAACTATTGTTTTTTTTTATTTTGATAATTAAAAAATAAACCATGTACAGCAGACTTATTTATCAATAATTATATTATTTATTTATTTAAACATATTTACAAAATAATTTTAAGATGCAATTCGTCATCAAGCTCTTATTTTATTTGTTATCAACCGGAAATTAATTTAGACCGTAATTACTCATAGGAATGTATACAATCTCTATATTTTTAATCTAAATAATTAATAATTTACTTAAAAATCTGATAAATTGCATCAACGTTTGTTTAAAAATATAATTGTTAGAGTCTTTATTAAAAAAATAGTCACTACGCATTTTTTCCATGAATGGAGGCAGCTTGAGGCGTCACATGATAATCGATTCCCGTTGAGTCTTTCACTGGATTAAACTGCTGGCTGTCATCGAAGCAAACTTTGTAGACATCTTGATAGGTGCTGGCAAAATGTACTTCTAGTCCGTCGGTAATGTACTTGGCAAGATCATCAAAGTCTTTTTTGTTTTCCTCCGGTAGAATTATGCACTTGACTCCGGCTCTCTTGGCCGCGATTGTCTTCTCCTTGATTCCACCAACGGGCAACACTTTGCCCATGAGACTCAACTCCCCTGTCATCGCTACGTCCTGTCTGATGGGCTGTCCTCGGGCGAGGGAAATCAGAGCCGTGGCAATGGTCACTCCAGCGCTGGGCCCATCCTTGGGAGTGGCACCTTCAGGTACATGGAGATGCAGGTGCGCGTCGTATAAGATTGTATTTTCTTGGTCTATTTTTTTAACAAAGTTGCGGGCGACTGTCAAAGCAATTCTGACCGATTCTTTCATCACGTCCCCGAGGTGTCCGGTCAGTTCTAGAGAGCCTTCGTATTTTTTGGCAGTGAAGGGTTTGCTGATGGATGTCTCGATAAATAGAGTCGACCCGCCCATTGCAGTCCAAGCTAGACCCATTATGACACCAGGCGGTGTGATGTCATACATCCTGTCGTGTGTGAAAACGGGTTTGCCCACAAAGTCACTTAAATTATCTTTAGTGACATCAATGTGTTCAGCTTCCTGCTTGACAACTTTAAACGCAACCTTTCTTGACACCTTCTCGATGTGCTTCTGAAGATTCCTGACTCCTGATTCGCGGCAGTAAGCTTTGATAAGAGTCGACAAAGCTGATTCCTCTATATCTATTTGCTCGGCAGTGAGTCCCGAGTCTTTCATAGCCTGGGGTATCAAATATTGTTTAGCAATAGCTAGTTTTTCTTCAGCAACATAACCAGACATGTCAATCATCTCCATACGATCTCTCAGTGGCTCAGGAATAGTGTCCGTTATATTCGCGGTGCAAATAAACAAAACTTTTGACAGATCAACCGGAACATCTAAGTAATGATCAAGGAAATTTGCGTTCTGCTCTGGATCCAACATCTCCAGTAACGCTGAAGCTGGATCTCCTTGGTAGCCTTTCCCGATTTTGTCGACTTCGTCAATAAGCACCAGAGGATTTTCAGTTTTAGTTTTCTTGAGACACTGAATTATTTTGCCAGGCATTGCGCCCACATAAGTACGTCTGTGTCCTTTTATTTCCGCCACGTCAGTCATCCCACCGACGCTGAACCTGAAATACTCGCGGTTCAACGCCCGAGCTATCGACCGCGCGATCGAAGTCTTTCCTACACCCGGAGGGCCGTGGAAACACAAAATTTTACCCTGCGTCGTTCCCTTCAGCTGACTCACGGCAATAAACTCCAAAATACGTTTCTTAATGTCCTCCATTCCATAATGATCTTCTTCGAGAATATCCGAAGCTTCCTGGATCTTCAAGTTCTCCGGGCTGGTGACACCCCACGGCAAGGATGTCAGCCAGTCTAAATAATTACGCGTAACATTGAACTCGCTGCTGTGATTCTCTAGGAAACTCAATTTGGTCAATTCCTCTTCGATGACATCCATCACCGGTTTGGGAACGACTTTCTGGCGGATCCGCTCTCTATATTTTTCTTCAATCGCATCCTTGTCGTCTTTCTCAAGACCCAGTTCTTTTTTAATCACTTTCAGTTGCTCATGTAGAATGTACTTGCGGTGCTGCTGCTTTACTTTTTCTTCAACCTCGCGGCCTATTTTTTGTTGGAGCTTACTCAGTTCGTACTCTTTTTTCAAAAGGGCCAAAGACAACCGCAGTCGTTTGGAAATCTAGCAAAAAAAAAAAACATTAGCCATTAAACTAATCAATCAATTAATGAATGAATGAATGAATGAATGAATTAATTACATCTAATTCTTCAAGAACTTCCTGCAATTCTTTAGCTTCAGCTCCAGTTAGTGCTGCTCCCAAGTCACTTAAATAAACCGGATTATCAACAACACGCGTTCCTTGATGCAGCATTTGGTTCAACGATTCCCGATATATCGGATTCATGCTAATTATATCGCGAATTGTTTTTATTATTTCTTGCGTCAGTGCCTAGAAAAAAAAATTAAAAATTGATCGTAACGAATTAGCAAACTACCAAAATATAAAAGTATGAATAAATACTTTAATTTCTTCTGTTTGACGGAACTTTTCATGAGTGACATTGACAACTTCAGCCATCAAAAGTGGCTGCGGAGATCCGTCAATCGGAACCGCTTGGACTGGAGTTGCTTCAACCGCAGCTTCAACCTCAGCACTGGGAGTAACTGGAGTAGGAACAGGAGTAGCTGGAACTTTGGTATCAGTTTCGGCAGCTACGTTGTCTTGTTCAACTTGAGATATTTCCCGAGCAGGCTCGTCACTTTTCGGATCATTTCTTTTGCTCCTCACAAAACGTCTTGAACGTTTTGAGTCAGCAACCGGCTCGTCTACGGAGACGTTAATTGATGTATTAAATAGTGGAAACGTCAGTTTCATATCTGAATCATTTAAAATATATATATAATAAAAATATGAAAGTTACATCTCCAGGAATTAAAACTAGTCCGTAATATTTATCTTCCTAAATAATAAAAAATTTATTTTAAATATTTAAAAGTACCTTGGGCTGGTTTTTCACTGATGTCTTCGATCATCTGGCTGACTATTTTAATTCTACGATGTGACATTATCACCAGACGTAATTTATCACCCAGATCTTGGATTTCATGGATCTGAGCAAACGTACCGATAGGATACACATCATCTATACTATTTACAATCTCTGATTCATTTCTAAAATAATTAAATTAATTAACTAGTAAGTAAATAAAATGATCCTGAAGTTAGCAGAAAATTCAAAATTTCTTGATTTTTTTTTTTTAACAATTAAATTTAGAGAAAAAAAAAAACTAAAAATATGCATATGTAGAAAATTTAAAAAACTACAGGTGCAATTTTTTAAAATATTTTTTTTCTTCTGGTTTATCGTCCAAAAAAAAATAAAAAAATTATTAGATGTCTGCTAACTTCAGTATCATTAAATAAATATATATTTAATTTGATAAAAATAATTACTCTTCATTTTTCTTTAAAAATATTCCAACGTATGGTTGATTTAATTTGACTTTACGGCGTATCAAGTCTATTAATATCGGATTAGTCAACTCAATAAGTTTTATAAAACGCGGAAATACTGGATGGCGACTTATCGCTATCACTGGAACGTGCGGCCAGACTTCAGGTACGACAACTGTTGCTGGTAACGTTGCCGGGTATCCTTCGACCGTTGGTTCAGCTTCTACTTCACTGTAAAAATATAAATCATCATAATCCATCATCATCAATTAATTAATTTATTTAAATAATTAACTGTCTAAATAATAAATTACAGAGGAGGATCATCATCAGCTGGTTTCTTGGTCGAAAACTCACGAAGAACTGTCATACATCTTATTCTTTTGTAATTACTGATAAAAGTTCCTTCAGTTTTACTTTTAACCTCCAGCCAATTTACGTTTCTTCGAGCTGCAGCTCCAGGTTTTTTTATTATTGATAAATTTGAATACGTTCTATTTAAAGTTATGCGCTGACGAAATACCGGCAGAAGTTGAGAGTTTATTGACTTTATTAACAAACGCATGATTTATTTATTTATTTTTTTTTTTTCAACAATTGATCAAGTTTGAATAGTTTTTTTTTCAACAGTTTATTAATTACGTCGCGACTTTTTTTACTTTTAGTTGTTTTTCTTCAATAATTTATCTCTAGGTTAGTGATTATAAATTGATATCAAGAGCATGATCCTGAGCACTAAATCACTGAATAAAAAAAAATAAAGGTGTAAAATAAACTGAATTTATTTTATAAATAATTATTACATAACCTTAAATTCTACATTTAAATCATTTTGAATTTTCCCGCTAGAGGCTCTGGCGGGGAATTTGAAATTTTTTTTAAATTACCCGCTAGAGGCAGTAGTTTTTTTAAAAATTATTACTTTTGTGATTACAATGAATTAAAATTTTTGTTTTCATTGTTGTAATTAATGATTAATTGAATTAAAGTGAAAAGTGTTTGAATTTTGGGTTGATGAGAATGGATAAAAATTTCGATAAAATTTTTAATGTAAAGGAAAATTTACATAAAATAAAAAAACGTAATAAGGAAAAATTGGTGGCAAGTAAATTTTTTACTCCTGTGGAAAATATACAAAAGTTTAAAATGCCTGATAAGAAACCAGTTATGACTAAAAATTTAAAAAAATCTCGTGAAATGTATCGTGATAAAATAATTTCATCAGAGGAAGTCAGTAGAAAAAAAATAAAATTAGACAAAGAGAAGACTGCGGTTGCTAGCAGAGCCGATGTAGCTGCGGGCAATGCTGAGAATGAAGAGGAATTTTTTGAAAAGTTGAAGCTAAATTATGAAAGAGACAAAGCTCAGTGCGTTATTTTATTATTTATTTATTTTTGTATTTTTTATTTATCGTTTTTAATTCTCATGGTAAAACTGCTGGGTTTCAGAGGACTGCTGACTGAAAGGTTTCACCAGAAGAAAGTTGTCAAAAAAGTTAAAAAATTATTTAATGATGACTGCGTTAAATTGATGAATAACTTCAAAGATGCCCGAAAGAATGTTTATGAAAATGACAAAACTTGTTCAGGAGATTCAAATGTACGGTCGTTGCCTGGCCATCAGCCTGCTACTGATGATAAATCTAATGAAAGTTCAGCTGATAATTATTCAACTAAAAATAATTACCCAAAGATGAATATTAAGAATAATAGTTATGTTAATTTTTTTTCACCTATTCCTGAATATCAAAAGTTATCAGGACCATCAACATCCAGGTTTGTTATTTAAATTTATTATTTATTTATTTATTCTTATTATTTATATTTAAATTTAGTTTCAGTTTCTTGTCTGAACCAAACATATCATTCTCAGATATTGAGAAGGATAATTTCATGATGAACCTCACGGAAAATTCAAGATCAATAAATTTACCAAGCCAAATAACCAGGTAATAGTTCTTTAATATCCCGGGTAAACTACTCGGTCTCCAGGTCAGCATTGGCCTGGAGACTGATAAGAGCTGGCAATTTCGTACTTGATATGAAATATTTTGAATTTTAAAATAAAATAAATTCTTTCAGTCCATCGATGTTGTCAAGAGCGATAACTGATCACGTGTCATCGGATTTATCACGATTCCGTACATCTAAATTAATTATGGACAAAGACAATCAATCAGTTTGTTCACTTCCTTGTTCTCAGTCTTTATCTTTTAATATTAATAATAATAACAGTCAGAAAAATTCCAATAATCGAAACTCAACAGTTGGCTCAAATAAATTACATTTACCGGACTATTTATTTAAGAAATAATTTATTTATTACTCAAATACAAGGCAGTTAAGTTAAGAATTTTAATTTTAAGTAATTTGTTATAAAAAATATAAAAATTCTGTTACATTTTTAATTTTGTGATAATTTATCTCAAGTTTTTTTTTAATTTGTAAATTGATTATTTACAAAAATATAAAACATAAAACATTCATCAGTTAAGTTACGAATTTTAATTTTTTTATAAAGTAATTTGTTATAAAAAATATAAAAAATTCTGTTACATTTTTTATTTTATGATAATTTATATCAAGTTTTTTTTTTAATTTGTAAATTGATTATTTACAAAAATATAAAACATAAAACATTCATCAGTTAAGTTACGAATTTTAATTTTGTTATAAAGTAATTTGTTATAAAAAATATAAAAATTCTGTTACATTTTTAATTTTGTGATAATTTATCTCAAGTTTTTTTTTAAATTTGTAAATTGATTATTTACAAAAATATAAAACATAAAACATTCATCAGTTAAGTTACGAATTTTAATTTTTTTATAAAGTAATTTATTATAAAAAATATAAAAATTCTGTTTCATTTTTAATTTTATGATAATTTATATCAAGTTTTTTTTTAAATTTGTAAATTGATTATTTATAAAAATATAAAACATAAAACATTCATTAAAATTATAAAATTCCTTTTTAAATTAAACAATGTAATTTTTCTTTTTTTTTTTAATTTTAAATATTAATTGTAATTTAAATTTCATAAACTAATAAAAAATAATTATAAATTGTCTCAGATAAATCTGAGACGTTATAAATAATTATAAAAATAATTGACTTTAGCACTGTAGTAATACTGATTTTTTTCGTGCAATTGACTTATAAATGTGATTAAAAAATTTTGTAAAAAAAATAAAACAGATAAATGTAATAAAAGTAATTAAAATAAAATAATTAATAAAAATAAAATAAAGCTTCATTTTTTTTGGATCCAAATAATTTCGTCATCATCATTTTGATCCAGTGATACTTTGTTTTCAGATGCAAGAACTATAAGATAAAAAAAAATAAATGATTCAAATGATTTTTTAGTGCATAGTAAAATAATTGATCAACTTACAGAGAAGGTAGTGGTGCAATCTCACGTACTCCTGTTTGCTGAAATCCTCCGGGGAAACTAATTCATCGAAGCGAAGAACTTGATAACCTTGAGAGAAAAGCATGTCCATGTGCGCCATCAAATTTGCTTTTGTCCATCTAGATGACGGAGATGGACTCAATCTACAAGAATAAATTTAAGTTTTAAATTTAAATTTTATATTAAATCTTAAATTAATAAAAATATTTGCCTCTGGTTAGCAGGAATTTTTTCAATGTCGATAATATTGTCAGATTGTCCTCTTGACTGCGATGGATTGTTTCTAACTGGAGGTCCAGACATCAATGATTCATTGGATTCGTCATCGATTTCATCGGTGGTCAAATGAACAAAGGCTGCTTCGAGAGTAGTTCCGGTATTTATGACCGGGAGTTCACTGGAACTTTAAATAACCAGGATGTAAATAATTATTGTTTTATGTTTAAAATAAAAAAAAATTTATGGATAAATTACTTGTCGATGACAGGAACTGGAGGTTCTGGGTGAATATCGTCGGAAGGAATTGCAACAAGTGGTTCGATGGGCTCAATTGTTTCCTCTGCTATCTGGTTTTGAGGAGAAAGGTCGTGATCTGGTACCTCAATATTATCTGGGGCCTTATTTGTTTTTTGACTTTGTACAGTACTTGGTCCGGGACGAATGCCGGGAGTTAATTCAGCGGTCTTTTCAGTTGATGCTCGTCTATTAACATCTAAAAAAATAATTATTTAACAAAAATTCAAAGAGAGAATAATTGGTTTTGTGGTAATAATATTTAACCTCTGACATTCGAAGGAACTCCAAACTTTAGCTGTTGGAAATGAGCCATCAGAGGACGCCCAAGAGAACGGAATTTCCTGGAGCCTTGAGTTGCAAGCTGATTAAACAAATCATCAGCCGATAAACGAGCAGGGCCTGGATTCGCTCTAACAGCTTCAAAAGGCTGAGATAAGAGTTTTATTAATTATTTTAATTAAAAATAATTTGTTGGTTGAAATAAAAAATTACCACAGTATGAATATCATTTCGTTGGCTGTTTCTAATAACATCACCGGGTATCTCGGTAACTTTATCGATGATCAACCCGGTCTTCTTGCGTTTTTTAGACTTGGAAGTTGAAACGTTAAGCTCGACGATCAGCCCGGGAAGATTCTCCAAAGTATCTCCGGTTTCTTGAGTTGGTAAAGTATCAGCTGGGACTTCTGTGATGGAGGCAACTGGAGCTTCTTGTTCAGGTTCAGGTTCCATTTCTACTGATACGTCCATAGGCACTGGCGGTATGCTCTCAAGAACAGGAGCTTGCAGATCTCTTTCAGCAGCATCGATATCTGCTATTCCTGGCGATGGATCATCTCCAAATGAATGATCAAGTGCTCTCTATTTATCAATAATTTTAATGATTAATTTAAAGAGTACTGATGAGTAAATAAAATAATGAAATCTTACACGTATGCGCTTGGATGGAGTTTCAACGTTAATCTGGCTAGGTCTCTTGGTGGGAGTGCGTATAGTATCTGGAAGTTGAATAGGTGCTGAAATAATAAATTTACGTGTACGTAATAAATAAATCAGATATATAAAACCTCATTAAAGTTAAATAAATTGAACGCTAAATTACCAGTGATCTCTTCATTAAATGACATATGAAGATCACGAATAACGTTACTGGACGATCTAAAAAATAAATAAAAAATTATTTTTGTTTAACATAAAATACTGTAATTTAAATTTTTGAATTGCAATTACTTGAATATTTACTTACTCAGGATCTGTTCCCAGAAAAAGGTCCCAATCTTCAACCGTCATCATACCAAAACCTGGTTCAGCTGTTTCGTCCATTATCTGAAAATTTTAATAGAATTTTAAATAAATTAATTTTTTTTTGTTGGTGAAAATTGATAATAAAAACCAACAAGTGCTTCAGCCAAACAACAAGGATCATCGTGGTCCGAAAGTAAATTGACATCTTTTGGAAGCTCTTTAGGAAAATTGAGTTCAACGTCAGGTATTTGGAGATCAATAATTGGCAGAGGTGCATCTCCAGGCAGTTGATCATTACTGTTAATTATTTAAATAATTATTAAATTGTCTACGTCTTAGTTTAATTAATTAAAAATCAAGTTTTGCTTACGATTCATCATCGTATAATTTCATCATCGCATCCCAATCTTTATGCAATTTCTCAAAGTCGGCTAAAAAAAATAATAATAAATACGATAATTAAATATTAATTATAATTTTATAAGAATTTAATGCAAGTACCGTTCAAAAGTTCGCTTCGATAACGTGTTATTTTGGTGCCTCCCAATGCCAGCATTTCTAATTCATCTATAGTGTAATTGCATTTAGTTTTTTTGTCTTTTAATGCTTTTATTAATTCCTTAATTTCTTTACTGTAAAAAAAATGTGACTTATAAAAAAGCAAATGAATTTTTATAATTAATGAATTAATTATTAATAAAATTACTGTACCATGTTTTGGATCCTTGATAAGCCGAAATTTGGTGGTTGTTGTACTTTTTTTTTAAATTTTGTTTGCTAAGTTTATAAGCATACCAGCATTTCTCCAATGTGGGTGAAGTAAGACATACTTCCGGAAGCTCACTATCCATTTTTTTAATTATTATTCTGTAATTAAAAATTTAAATATAATTATTAATAATTAATTTCCAGCCAACCAATACGGATCATCCAGAAGTTAGCAGACAATCAACAATTTTTGAATTTTTTTTCACCAAATCAATTGCAAAAAAAAAAACTAAAAAAATCTACAAGTGCAATTTTTCAAAATATTTTTTTTTTTTATAATTTATGATTTTTTTTTAATTTCAAAAATTATTTGACGTTTGCTGACTTCAGTATCATCAATACGGAGTAAAAAAAATATATCTTCCTAAATTTATGAATGTAAATTGTAGCAGACATCAGACAAATTTAAAATTATCAATAAGTAGACTAAATAATTAGTAAAATTAAATTTTTTAAAAATGCGGTTTAAAAAAATTTTAAAATTAATAAGTGTATTTTTATAAATTTATTTTTTAAATTATTTATAAGTTAAATTTGTCTGGTGTCTGCTACACTCATCTAAATTTCATTATTTTTTATCTCAATTAATTCATTAAATTGTTTTACTTATTAATAATGAAAATTAATACTTATTATTAATAATTAATAATAATAATTATTATATTATTAATAATCAATACCTTTTACCAAATTTTGAATTTATAATTTAACGCGGACTGACGTTTGCTTCTAATGGGTTACAAGTCTTTAATGCGAATAAAATTTAACGGTTTTCTAATTCCTAGAAAAAATAATCTCGTCTTTCTTCCCCCCGAAAATCTATAAAAATATTTTTTAAAATTTTAAACAGTCAAATTAACCGTAAAATTTATTCAAAAAATTTTTATTTAAATTTTTAAATTAATTAAATAATTTACTTTCTCTAACAAAGTAACAATTAATTAAATTAATAAATAAAATACTCTTCTTATCACATATATATATATAGAGCATTGTCATGTCTGTTATATTTAATCAACAAATCATAGAACAGAATTTAAAAAATTCCTTGAAATTTTTAGCTGCCGGGTTTTTTATTGGTCGCGTTCGATTCTTTTTTAGTCCGTCCGCACTAACGACATCTAGCTCTTTAGCAGCTCGACTATTTTAAAAAACCTGATATTTATGTGTACTATATATGTATAGTTTACCCTAGCTATTAAATAAAGGTAAAAAAAGTCTATTTTATTGTTAATTACATAAATCATTGTCCAAGTGCGTATGTACTCAAATTATTTTATTTTTAAAATAATTAAATTTAAAAAAATGATTTACAAAAAAATTTAAATTATCATTTAAAAGTGCGCGAGTGTTATGTGTCTTGTGTACACATTAATTATTCATTTATTGTTTACAAATAATTTATCCTCCTGTTTATTGTTGATCTGTTTAAACTTTTAATAATTTTCGACAATCATGGATAAGAGTTGTAATAATTTTATTAGTTATGTTGGAATGGAAGAGCATGAGATGCAGGTATTTATTTACTTTATTTATTATCCTTAATTACTACTCAATTTATTTACTTATTTATTTATTTTTAGCAAATAAATTCTGAGAGGAGGAATTCAGTGAATGATAATAATGTTAAACTATTGGCTGGTGAAGTTCTCATTGCAGAAGCACAAAGTGTCTTGATGTTTTCACCAGTTGGTGATTTAAAACAGGGTATTTCTGGAGTACTTGCTGTCACTAATTTCAAACTGTCATTTATTACAAGCGATGATTCCAATGCTGAGGTAAATTTAATCATGATCCTGAAGTTAGCAGACGATCCTGAAGTTAACAGACAGTTACAAATTTTCGGATTTTTTTTTTTCAACAAATAAATTACAAAAAAAAAAAAACTAAAAAAATGCACATGTAGAAAATTTAAAAAACTATAAGTGCAATTTTTCAAAATATTTTTTTTTTATAATTTATTGTTTAAAAAAAAATCCAAAAACTATTGGACGTCGGCTAACTTCAGTATCATAGTTAGCAGACATTTAAAAATTTTTGAATTTTTGTTTCTCAACAAATCAATTGCAAAAAAATAAAATAAAAATATGCACATGTAGAAAATTTTAAAAACTACAGGTGCAATTTTTTCAAATATTTTTTTTTTAGGGTTTATCGTCTGAAAAAAAATCCAAAAATTATTAGACGTCTGCTAAATTCAGTATCATATTTAAATGATCCTGAAGTTAGCAAACAATTCAAAATTTTTGGTTTTTTTTTTAACAAGTAAATTTGAAGAAAAAAAAAAAACTAAAAATATGCACATGTAAAAAATTTAAAAAATTACAGGTGCAATTTTTTCAAATATTTTTTTTTTATGGTTTATCGTCTAAAAAAAAATCCAAAAATTATTAGACGTCTGCTAACCAGTATCATAATTTAATCAACTCAATTCCATTGCTCATTAAAAATTTTTTTACTTTTTTAAATCTTCTAGGACCTAAATCATCAGCAAAATCATTTCTACGGTTACACAGACTCATGTCTGACAAATATTGATGAAATTTACTTAATAATGGGTGATAAGAAACGTAAATTAGTCCCTGGTAGTACAGTTCCCTCTAAAGTTAAGGGAATTTTCATTGTTTGTAAAGTAAGTATTCAAATAATTCAATAATTATATAAATATTTATTTACTCTTTTTTTTGCTTACAGAATTTTAGGACATGGTCATTTTCATTTAAATTTTCTCCAGTCGGGCATGGAAAAAATTTACTGACTACTCTTCTGCATCATGCGTTTCCACGAAGGCATCAATTGTTATTTGCTTATGATTACAAGTAATTTTTAGTGATATTTTTTAAAGGCTTTATTATAGTTTATAATAATTACGATAATTTATTTTTATTTATTATTTATAGAGAGCCGTATTACAGCAGCGTAGATAAAAAAGTTAAATTGTTTCGTAGTATGAGTGATTGGCAGAACGAATTAAATCGCACCTCGTGTAATAATGAGCATACCAAAAGAAATTGGAGATTGTCTTCTGCTAATTTACGTTATCAATTATCATCCAGGTATAATTATCATAATTATTAAAGTCGATTACTCATTATAAGACTCCGTTAAAAATATAAAAATTATAAACTAACAATAGGAAAAATCTATAAAACGGCGTTTGATAAAATATAAGTATGATATTTTAAATCATAAAATAAAACGGGACAAAACTAAACTGAAGACTGAAATTTAAAAAAAAAATTTCTTATGATGAGTACTCGGGTGTATTTATATTTTACGAGTTTTAATGAGTAATGAGTAATAAATATTTAATCAGCCTTCCAGAATACATAATAGTGCCAGCATCAGTAACAGATAGTCAATTAACTGGCGCGGCCTCGCACTTCCAAGACAACCGTCCTCCAGTGTGGTCTTGGACAAACAATCGTGGAGCGACTTTAGTTAAAATGTCTGAACTGATACCAACGATAACAGAACGCACTCAAGAAAATATAATGCTAGAAAATATACGAAAAAGTCATCCGCAGAAACAACCAATGGCGGTAATTGATTTAAATAAAGACGTTAATGTTAAATCTGTAGCCAATGGATTTTCAAAATTTATTTCTTTATGCTCACCAGGTATTACTTGCATATTGTATGTGATATTTGTTATATATAAATTTAAATTAATATGTAATTGTTATTGCAGACAATATAAGACAGTTTTGGTTACAAGACAATAATTTTTACTCGTTATTAGAAAGCAGTAAATGGCTGAAATTTATTTCTTATTGTTTGCAAAAAGCTGTTGAAGCCAGTGAGCATTTAAATTCTGGTACTTCTGTTATACTGCAAGGTAAATTTTATCAAAACTACTTTATGATGAATAATATTTAATTTAAATAATTATTTTAGAAAATGCTGGTAGAGATTTATGCTGCGTAATATCAAGTTTAGTTCAATTAATACTTGACCCATACTTTAGGACAATAACTGGTTTCCAAACGTTGCTGCAAAAAGAGTGGGTAGCTGCCGGTCACCCTTTCTGTGATCGTCTAGGTCATATTAATAAACCCAACACCGAAAAGGTAATTTTTACATAAAATTATTTTTAAAGTCTAGTTCTAAAATAAAATTAACTGATTGCTTATCATTTAGTCTCCAATATTTTTGATCTACCTCGACTGTGTGTGGCAACTATGCCAGCAATATCCATCAAAATTTGAATTTACGGAGACATATTTAACAAGCTTGTGGGATACCGCTCATGTATCTATTTTTGATACATTTATTTTTAATTGCGAAAGAGATCGTACCGTTGCTGCGATGGTAATTGTCAATCACCGTTTAAATAAACTCTTATTTATTTACTGTAAGCAATAAAAATATTTTTTTTAGGATCCAAACAATCCATTGGTTCTCAGAAGCGTCTGGGACTGGCGCGAACAGTTCACAGATCAAGATATCCTGCTGTTCTACAGCCCGTTCTTCAACCCGAGTGACGAAGAAAAGTTCCTCAAGCCCCAGTGCAATGTCTCGAGTCTTGAACTGTGGACCCAGTGCTACTTCCGGTGGATTCCGCCCCTGGAAATCCGTAACGGTGGTAAAAATCACTCTGAACTGTACGTCCGGTTGGTACAGAACAGCATAAACCAACTGAAAATAAACGCAAACGGGAACTGCGGGTCTCCTGTTGAAAAAATAAATACATTTCTGGTTCAAATGAACATCGATAGCTTTTATCCTTTCGGTAACAAACGCTCGGGCAGTACCGTCAGTACTCCGATAATGAACAACTCGATGCTGATGACTGAGAGTTTTATTGACGCACAGTCGTTGCTTACTGCACCAGACTGATAATTATTTTTTTATTACTTATTTATTTAATACATTGACATTTTTTTTTTGTCAATTTTTAGAGGCTCTGAGATTTTTTTTTTATAATTAATTGATTTTTTGTATGGCACATGAGTGATTGTTATTTAAATGAATCTAATCCGTATGCAGAGTGAGCTGATGAAATAAAAAGCAGCTATTTTTACATCGGAAACGCTTTTTAATTATTAAATATTAAATTTACTCATTTTTATAAATTTATTTATATTATTTTTTTTTTTTAGATTCTATTAAAATATAAATAGCAATATTTAATTATTAATAAATATAAATATATATTGATTTATTTATTTATATTTTTTTCAAAGTATGGGAATAAATTCCTTTGTATTAAAAATTATTTTTATTGTCTTTTCTCAGACTTGATTATTTTACATTCCTTAGAACTAAATACAAAAAAAAATATATATATACATATATATGTACGATTACGGAAATTTTGTACTTGTATTTGTAAAAGGTAACAAATTTAATATGGCGGGACTGAGCGTTAATTTAAAATTTTTAAGTAATGATGGAAAATATTTAGCTATTTTTTTGATGTACTTTCATAATTACACTTTTAACTTCTGTGTAAGCTTCGAGTCCGTATTCGCCGAGCTCGCGGCCGTGTCCGCTCATTTTGTAGCCGCCGAAGGGCACCTGGTTTGCGAGGACATTGTAAGTGTTTACCCTGTGGATAAATTTAAATTTATTGTAATTGTTATCATAGATTTTGGTTGACTAGATAGAGATTATTAATATTTGATGTAATTAAATTACCAAACTGTGCCGGCACGTAATCCCTGGATTAAATGATTGGCTTTATCGATGTCTTTTGTGAAAATAGCGGCAGCTAGTCCATAATCTGTTTTATTAGCGCGTTCTATTACTTCATCAATTTCGCTGAATTTCAATATTTGTTGGACTGGTCCGAATATCTGTAATAATATTTTTTATTTTAAATAATTACAGCAATTACTGTCAGTAATTTATACGAGTATAAATATTCTGAGGCTTGAATTAATTTTTTTATTTAAAAATATCCAGATGGAATTTTTAAAATAATTTAATTAATTAATTAATTAGCAGAGGATTGAGATAATTAATTGATCTAGATTTTTTTAAAAATACTTACTTCTTCACGAGCGATAGTCATGTCGTCTTGGACATCAGCAAAAACAGTTGGAGCAATAAAATAACCGGCACTACCGACTCTGTCACCTCCGCTAACTAATTTAGCGCCTTGATCTTTGCCACTTTGAATCATTGTCAGAATTTTATTCATTTGCTCTTCATCAATCTTAAAAAAAAATATATTATTGATAATTATCGACAATTAGTTATTTAAAAATAAATTACTTGGGGTCCATGTTCGACATTTGGGTCAAATGGATCTCCTACGGTTCTTTTCTGAGCGCGGATAGCACTTTTTTCAACAAACTCATCATAAATATCATCTTCGACGAAAGTCCTGGACCCGGCACAGCAGCATTGTCCCTGAAGACGATAAAATAAAATACCAAAATATAAATTTAAAATGAATAAAAACTCACCATGTTGAAGAACAAACCAAAGTGGGCGGTTTCGACGGCATAATCCATATCAGCGTCTTTCAAAATAATATTCGGAGACTTTCCGCCCAACTCTAGAGTAGTTCGCTTCAAGTTGCTCATCGCCGCGCCCTGTTTAACCAACTTCCCGACTTCTGTTGATCCAGTGAACGCGATTTTGTCAATTTTCGGGTGATTCACCAGCGCAGCGCCAGTTTCTCCGAATCCGGGAAGGACATTTACGACTCCGGGTGGGAAACCGGCTTCTCTTATCAACGAAGCGAGGTACAGAGCCGTCAGCGGGGTCTGCTCTGCTGGTTTTAGTATCACCGTGTTTCCTGGACATTTAAATTTAATTATTCAACCTGAGTTTTAAAACTAATTAGTCACCAGCGGGTACCTGTTGCTAATGCTGGTCCTATTTTCCAGGCCATCATCAACAAAGGAAAGTTCCAGGGAATTATTTGACCGCAGACACCAACGGGTTCATGTCGCGTGTAAGCAAAGAATTTTCCGTCCATCGGAATGACTTTTCCATGATTTTTGTCAGCCCAGCCGGCGTAATATCGGAGTACGGAGGCGCTCTGGGGTACATCGAAGCCGTAAGATGCTGTGAAAGGTTTTCCATTATCCAGCGTTTCTAGAGACTGAATAAATAAATATAAATATGAGAGATAATTAATAAATCCACGTGATGACGTGCGTTATCGATGACTGATTATATAAATAAATAACTGATGATTGTGTAATAAACGTGTAATGTAAATAGATTGAGTAATAATTAAGAATGTGATGCTGATACGTACAGCAAGATATATATGATCACGTTCAATTAAGTCTGCTAATTTATGAAGAAGGACACCGCGTTGTGATGCATCCATCGTTCTCCATTTTGATCCCAATTTGAAAGCATTCCGAGCTGCTTTGACAGCCAGGTTTACATCTTCTTCACCAGCTTCTTGGACTTCTGCTATGACTTCACCGGTCGTGGGATTTATTGTCTTAAAGGTTTTGCCTGAAGCGGATTTGCGCCATTCGTTGTCGATGAATAGCTGGTTTTTTAATTATTATTTTATTAAGACTGAGATTAATTGATATGTAGATTAGATAAGAAAAATAATTACTTACCCCAGCGTACATTATTGAAGGATTTAACTCTGGTGCCGGTGGTGCTGATGCAAAAGCCCTCGAGAGCTGAATTTTTTTTAGAACGCGAAGCATCGTAGGTTTTTAATTGATCACGCGGTTACGGTTTTCAGGTTAATGATTAAGTATGATCTTGTTGGTAATAAACTTGATGACACTTGATGTGCGGTACGAGAATGATTGAAGATTAAAGTTTAAGAATGTCAGGAAATTACGTTGTGAGAAACAATGCAGTATCATGTGTGATATATTATGCGCAAGAAATGTGCGCGGTAGATTACTAATTTTTTTGATTTTTTTTCCCGCTAAGGAGGTTAAGAAAAATAATTAAAATCATTAATTTATTTATTTAAATGATTATTTTTATTAAATTCAATACTTAAATTCAACGCAGGCTTAAAAATAGTTAATACTCGTTAATTAAAACATACATTTTTAAATACTTGTGTTTTCATCAAAGATAATGCTGTAGTTTTTTAAATTATATAAAAAATCTTAACTCGTAAACTAATTAAATTCACGTGACAATTATTCGTGCAAATCAAAAAAATTTTTAACAGTATTTCCCATCCACTTAAAAAATATACAGAAGCCAGCAATCAGACAAAAATTAATTACGAAGAACTTGAAGCCCAAATTCTGCTGGATGATTTTCCGTTCCTTAGTTTTTCCAAGTTTCTCATACCTCGCCCTGTTCATGTGCGACATCATCATGTAGAGCGCAGGCAGGAAGAATATCAACAAGTAAATCCTCAAGAACGTCGGCAGGTGGAATGAAAAGTTCCAGGGGTTGGGCAACGCCACGTTGTACTTTTGTGACTCTTCAAAGTAGGGAATATTGCGCAGGACGATGATGCCCTCGCACAGGAACCCCATCGGGTAGAGCGGTATCCATACCGTGTATCTCAGCCAAGTTATCAGTGGAATATTTACCTTCAGCAATTGCGTTATGTAATAGGGATATCGGAAAATTTCAACGAGGCTCCAAACGAAAAACAGATAAAACACCACCGGCTTTGTTTGCATCCGCACTTCTGATTCGATCATAACAAATAGAATAAATGCTCGGCCACCGACTTGGACGAATGGTATCAGGGGATTGCCTCTGGTGTAGCCAAATATTGGATGCATTACTTCTAAAAACTGCATCAGTTGTACGAATTTCAGCAAACTTCCTACGCTCTTGTACGTCTCTTTCATGGAATCTAGTGGAAAATCAAATAGAACTGACTGACTATCATCCACTCGAATAATTATCACAATTAGTTAATTACCTGGACCATCTCTAGAGTATTTGATTCCCATGATTATCAAAATGTAGAGGAACCCAATGAATTGGAATAAATTATAGAAGACTAAATACACTTTTTTATAATCTTCTGCAAATAATCAATTAATTTAATTAGTAATCATGTAATTACTGTCATTCAGTTGTCCGATCAAATATTTGGAATTAATTATTGCTACCTCTCCTGTATCCCAGCTCCTCTTTATGAAGTTTGTCATACATGTGAGGATAATCCTCATTGATATCTCGCTTCTCAAAATCTTCCATATGGAATTTATTATTTAAGCCCGCGTACTCCTCGCTCAATTTTTTGAACTCGGGCTTGGAAGTTTTCTTCTCATTGCACAAACTTTTTTTTGTCATTTTGTCCGAGTCTGGAATAATCCACGAGGGATCTGTGTCCTCTGTACTAAGTCGGGGCCACTTTTCCTCAGTTTGTTTCCTCAAAATAAACTGCAATTGTTGATCTATCAGCTCGTACACATTTTCCTGTTGACATAAATTCGAATTAACAAAAAATAATTAATAATAAATAAATTTACTGACCCTACGATCAGTTTGCTTGTAAAACTTTAAATTAAAATAATAATTTATTGGTCCATTTTCATCAGGTTTGAATGCTGAAAACTGCATGCTGTCATCTTCGAAATGAATTTCCGATCCCTGTTTAAAAATAAATAATTAGTTATCAAATATATATTAATATTTTAAAATAAATCAATACCTGAGGATTATTAATATCAATTCTTAAATATATATCACTGTTTGTTTGATTCCAATAAACTTTTGGACTTTGTGCGTTGGACATTTTTTTAAAAATAAAATACTTGATATAATTATCTGCAATCAATAAATCAATTTATGTAACAAATAATAAGTAATAATTATTTTAATTACCGTAAAATAAATGTATTTATTTATTTACTTTTTAATAATTACCGGTATTATTTCACCAAATATGGATTTTTGGTATGAATTCTTCTTATCACATCTGGAGACTTTTCTTTTTTAGTGAGAAAAAATTAATGGCCATTTGCAAGATTCAATTTTTTGAATTGAAAAAAAGAATTATTATTTTAGAAGATTTGCCGAGTTATTGATAAGAATAGAATGTTTATTTCTGTCTACTGTTATCGACGTAGCAACTGGTGAACTAGTTGGAGTGATCAATACCAGTCATTTAGTTCCGGAAGTTGCCGCGACAACTCGCGGCGCGAGTGTAGTTTTCGGTATAATAAATTTAAAAACGTAAGTTCAATGATCTAATTCAACCCCTCGTGAAATAAAATTCAATGAATAATTTTATTAGATAGATTTATTCATAACAAAGTATTTATACCTATTGAAATTATATATTACTTGGGATAACATGAAGAAGCTTTTTGTTGATAATTTTTTTTATTCAATTAGAAAATTATTTTTTTAAAAATTAAAAAATTATAAATTTATTTTTTAAAGCCTTATTAAATATATAATAGGTATATTTATATTAATTATATATATGCATTTATGATGAATATCTAAAAATATATATACGAGTGCCCAAAAAAAGTTGTAAGTGTATTTGAAATTTTTAAAGCGGACTAAAAAAAAATTTTGCTCTTAATCCCTGATTTATATAATCTATTGTATAGAAAACCGTTGAAAAAATGTTTATTTATAAAATATGTTCTCACAATAACAAACAAAAAAAGAAGAAAAAAAAATATGACTCCTTGATTTGTCACAGTTTATAATACTTTAGCAAAATCGATGTAAGTTGGCGGGTAAATAAAAGAGCTGGCCACCGGAAACGGCTGCAAAAAGCCTTTTGGACTACTGACATATAACAAATGTAAGTAAAATATTATAATATTATTTTCCCTAAATTTTCCATGCATAAAATTTTTCACTCCATTCGTAGCCGCACCATTAATCCTCCTTTTATTTTACATGAAAAATTTTTTCTGACATAATTGGGAAAATAAAAACCGACAATTGTTCTCAGACATGTTCGATAAATCATTTAATTTGAAATCCTCGTGATAAATTCGTAGGAACGAAACATGTACATATATACATATATATATATATAAGGGAGCAAAGCTTTCTAAAAGATCATCTGGCACACGACAAGTGTGTTCTTGCAGCTGCTGGATGCCGGGTGCCGGTGATGGCGATGCACACACGCCCGTGTCATGATCATCACCATCACCATCATCATCATCATCATCAACATCGCGGTACGTCAGTTTATAAAATCTTTGACCTTGAGACGCGTGACTGCTGGTCTTTCAAGACTCGAAGCATCTTAAAAGTCATTTACTTACTGCACTTATTGGCAATTTTTGTTTTTAACTCGACTCCTTTGTGCGGCCAGAATATTACCTATACCTCATCTTCTCAACTTATTTTACACTCATTATCATATAATTTGGGGCTTCGTGATGCGTGATGTGTTTTCGTGATCCTTAAACCGACGTACGATCTTACAAGATAATTCCATCAGTACACGAATATTTTTTCTTATCTCTTCTCCGACTTGTCTTACTAATAAGAAAAACACTCGAGTAATTTATTCAATTATTAATTAATAACAACTTAATTATAATAATAATAAACAATACACCCATTTAACCCTCATCTTTATTAATTTTATAAAAAAACATATAAATTTTATTCCCAATGCCTCAGTCCTCATCTGGTCTTAATAGACACGTTCCAAATCCATAAAATAAATTTTTGTATAGTCATCATATAGTATCATGCGTGTAAAGATCTCCAGCAGTGGGAACTCTGGGTGGGTTACTTAAAAAATATATTTTCTATTTCCACAAGACATTGTTAAAATATATTTATTGATAAAATATAATGCACCGAGTCGACATAAAAATTTATCTATAGATATATATATATATAGGACTGAGATCTCATTTAGTTGATGGCTCAGCAGTCTGATGTCTGGTATCCTGCAGCTAAGTTTCACGTATCGTGCGGGTGCTCCGGTTTGTACAAAAGCAGCGTAACCCCAGGTAAAGCGTTGCTCTCAGGTAAGCCAGCAAAATATCCCAGGTACGCCAGGTGGTACCGTTTCCTTTTTTATTTTCACCTCTTCCTCTGTCTCTCACGTCACCTCACTTATACTCTACTTTACTCTGTCCACCAATACCATCACCACCACCAACACCTATACACATTCATAATATATATATTTTAGTTTCTCAACCAACGAGGACGACGAGGACGAGGTCGATGTAAGATCGACCAGCTGTTTCGGGCCCGAGTCTTAAGTTTGTAAAGGAGCCTTACCCTCATTGTCAACCGAACTCAACTGGCTTTTTTCTCCAGCCTCGATAAAAACAGTATATAATATTAAAGATCTAGACTATATATCGTCAGTCTCTAGCCATCGTTACCGTCTTTCACAAGAACTTAATCCCCCTTAGCTCCTATTTATCTTTTCTTTTCTTTTCTGAAAACATTTAAAAGCAAAGTCCGCCGCGACGTCGGCGTACCCAATTAAATATTTGGTTTAGGCGGCTACTTGTTAGTAATTTAACATTATTTGTCTCGACACAAGGTAGTTAATACACAAGTACTTTTAAAAATGTGTAATGGATGTTTGAACTGAAAGAGTGGAGGTTTTCGAGGAATAATATTATTACAGGAAATAAAATATATCGTGACATCTGCATAATTCGGCCGATATTTCCGACAACTCATGCCATATGCGAGCCCAAAAGGTTTTTTCCTTTTATTTATTTGCTGTCTCCGTTTTCTGACCTTTTTCATCGGGTGGTTGTGGAAAATTTTTAAAAAATGGGAGGAACGGTTGCGTCTGTTCTCATTTCTATTTTTTTTCCATTTCTCGGAGCTGTCCGGTGTGTGTTTAGAGAAAATTTAACGTAATATTTATTAATGGGAATGATGCAATGTAATATCGATTATGATCGACGTGGGGTAAACAGCTGGTGATTTTTTCCATTTTTTTTTTTCGGGGTTACAAAATATGTATGCATCTGCTACACTAATACCATTGTATTGTATTGTGTTATTTATTTAATCTGTATAGGATGTTAATGTTATAACGTGTTTGAGTCTCGTAATCGGTGTCGATGGGTGCCGTAATCGACTGTTGGGGACTTTCTCCTCTCCCTCAAACGGACCAACAATTTCGCCTCACTATTAGCTGATGTGAGTGCGAGGAGTCCAACTTATGATGTTTGGAAATGAGAAATGAGAAATAAGAATTACGTATATATATTTTGTGAGAACAAGATGTGTGTGAAAAATTTACACGTCGATCCGGGTTGATGAGATACATCTTTAGTCTTGTAGGCTGTGGATAGATATTTCTCTCTTTTCTCTTGTGTAATTTTTAGAGACCTTGAAAAAACGAAAGCATCAACTCAAAGTCCTTCGATGTTTCCGGTGTATCATTTCTCTGTGGATTTTTACATCCTGTCTATTGTAGATCGATTTTTTTATATTTTTATATTTATAAAAGGAAGCCGAAGCCGAATCATTAATTATATTCATTTTTTATTATTTTTGACGTTGATTACTTCGTTTGATTATCAATTAAATAATTCCACGCCCTAGCTAATGATCAATTTATATTTTTATTTACTTAGAAAAAATTATGGATGATTATTAAAGTAAATATCGAGCTGGTAAAATGAAATATTTAAATAAAATAAACTTGTAAGTCCTTTGTTTCATTGTTTGTCCCAAGTTCCAATGTGAGAGTTGCAAGTTTCGCAAATAACGATAATGATTGCAGACTAACCGGTTGCTTACGTTGAAAAATCTGACGACCGATCCAACAGGCGGTTGATGTTATTTGTTTGCTGGTCACTTAACACTGTATTAATGTTATATTGTCTGCATTAATTAACTTTATCGGGATATCAATCACTTGCTTAACATACACAAGAAAAAAAAATGGCTATTTTTACCATTTTCGAATAATTTTTCCAATTTTGACTTACGAAATTTTCCTTATATGAATATAGAAATAATCGCCACTTTTTTCCACTAGTGTAATGTTTCTGCAAAATGTGTTTCGGCATCTGCCAGTAAAGTCTCGCGTGAATTTTTTTTTCTCTGCAAATTTTTTTTAACTTCCCGCTACGAAAATTGAAAAATTTCGAAAAAGGGAAGTTATTGGTTTCGGTCTGATTTTCGAAAATTGAGTTTCCATCAGATCTCAACGTTTTGAAGTCCTAAGAAACTATTCCGGCTATTTCCGAGTGGACGTCTGGCCACGTGTGTCTGTCGTATCTAATATTTTTTTGAACTTGAAGGGAAGAAATTTTTTTTCATGCACTTCTAATATGTGCTACCGTTCTTCCAGAAGACTTGTCTGATATTCCCGAGGCCTTCAAGCTCTAATCAGACGCCTTAATTTTGATCCGGATCGCTGTCTAAGAAAATCTATAGAAAATTTATAGAAATTCAATAGGAAATCATAGAAATTCGATAGATAATCTAGACTCAGGGCTCGGTACTTAGAAAAAAAAATTTCCCTTTACCTATATGTGTACAAAAAAAAAGAACCGCTGCAACAGGACATGACCCTGTTCGATGGGACTATCAGGGCATGCCCCTGTGTGTCATCTGGTCAATTTTTTAAAAATCTTGCCTGCTAATTATCATTCCACAATATTTTTAAGGCTCTTCCATAGGGACATTGAATAGGAAAAATTTCGGTTTTTCTCCATTTTTACATGTGAATTACCATACTGCTATAAGAATGTTTACTATGCCTACATAGGAATTTCCCATATGTCAACATAAGAAAAATAATAATTTTTTTTGTCTGTGTATTTTTTTTTCCAACTTCGATAAAAATTTATTAAACACCTAAATAATATTTTTCTTAAAGTATTTCCCGGAAAAATTCCTCTCTTACTTTATACTTTTATTTTCCAGCACCAAGGGGTTGAGTAAGATAAATGTTCCTATTTAACCTATGAACCCTCGCTATAAATCGTTAACTGTAACTTTAAAAATTTATTATCATTATCATTATTATTGTTATTACTATTATAAATTAGTTATAATTCGGATTCAATAACGCTAGTTTAGTCTATTATTACAAGATAAATATTATTTTATTTTCGACATTTAGTAAATAAAAAATTTTATTTATTTTATTGCGTGTAATCGATTTTTTATATTTTTACCAGCTTTGGATTTTACAGCATGGAAAATTCCAAAACCCATTAATCACTAGTGCTGGTAATAAAGGACAATGGTAAAATTTATAAACGTGACAAATTGTATAATTTAACGTAAATGGCAATGGCTAAGAAGTTGTATTGGCTTGTGAGCGGAGTTTGCTGGCAGCCAGAGCGGAGGTAAAATGAGGGAGAGGAACAAGACGAAATAGTACGTCTATTATCAGACAGCATGGCTGAAAAATAATGGATGCAGAGAGACAGAGTGAGTAGTTTTGTACATGGGTAAGGCAGGTGCTTGAGGCAAAACCAGCACGCTGTACTGACAGCCTTGAATCTATAGCTCCTTGCTCCGGGTTTTACTCAAATACTAAAAATTTTTTATGCCATTACACATTTGCTGTAGACTTTAAGTAGAAAATCCTAGTCTACGGAACTACCGCGTGCGTATTTTTTGTAACATAAACTTGGACGTGTCATCCCACTGACACTCCAAAATGAGTAGGCACAGATACGGGTATAGGTATAGCTATAGGTAGGATAGATTCTGTATCTGAGCTGTGAAAAATAAAAGCGGTTGTCCATCACAAATACCATTGCATGCATTCCTAAATACAAAAATACTACAACCATTTTTCTTGGGTTCAAGTGAAACTCGCGTTGGGTATTGATGGACTCTATGGGCTTTGCTGCTCGAATCGCTTGGATGGGATTTGCTGAAAATTTTACCTGAACATCTCTTTGAAGACCGACAAACACTATACAATATCTCTATACAATTTTATGTTATGCATCAATGGAAAATTTTAAGAAAAAAAAAAAAAAAAAGAATAAAATACTTTAGATAAAAATTTATTATTGATAAATATTATTTTTACCAAGTAAATTATTTCAGATAATATTTTTTTTTTACATTTAAAAAATTTTATTACTTGTTAAAATATTTTTTTATCAAATATCATTACAAATTGTCAAATCATTAGAATTGAATTGCAATTTAAACCTTTGGTGGACCATCACAAAATCAATACATTAGATATTTAAATCTTTAGTATTTATTTAAATCAATAACTTTCAAGTAAATTACTTTATCATTTAAATATTCTAGTCTCGAGTATTTACAGCTTTAAGACACTACCGAGTTCTAGAAACTTCCATGAGGTTTAGTCTCAGCGTAATTTATTTACATATTTAAAACTTGAAAAATTATATATTTTTTTTTTTTAAATAATTATGCGGTTTTTCTAATTCGGTGCTGTTGGAAATTTAAGATAAACTTTTAGCGAAAATTCTAGCGTCATCTAAAAGGTAATCGTTTAAAATCAGCGGCAGTCGGCGAGTCTAATTATAACTATGACTAGGAAAAATGAAGAAAAAAAGGAAAAGTATACAATGGTGTAGGTAATTTTAAGACAAGTAAAGTAAAAAAATGAAACTTTAAACCGTAGCTGAGGCTAAGCCAATAATTACTCCGAAAATTCCTCCATCTGTTAAATAATTTCGGACCTCTTCTCGCTTTAGAGATAAGAAAAGCAGGTGAAGTTTTAAGAAATATTTTAAAGTTTAGTTATTTTTTAATAGTTACAACCCTAGTGATACTTTTATAACACCAAAACTCTTGTAAAAATTTATGTTTGACGGTGGTCTAGATGTCAATGACGAATTTTTTGTATCATCGCCATACGTCTACTTTTTTCGATCTACGACTGGGAATAGTAAGAAAGTACTTGCAAAGAGTGTAATTAGTTTTGTTTACTCTCAGACTAGACGGTGTGGAAAAATTTCATTTGCATCTGAATTTTTTCATCACCTTTTTTATTTGTTATTTTAAAATCATTTGTTTTATTTTACTTTTTTTTATTCTTTGCTACAAGACTGGAGACTTTAATTGGCGTTCGCTGAACAACATTATCGGAATTTCGTCCGTAAATTATCCGAAGAACGATCCAATTACCGAAATTCAACGTCCATGTAGCTTCATTGTAGATTTTCGGTCCAATATATAATAGTCTGGTATATAATATACCAAGTTACTGCTCACTGCTCTACTCGTCTTCGAAAGTTATCGGCCAGGAAATTCTAGATCATTTTCACAAAAATTATCCATCAATCTTTTATAAAACTTGATAATTAAAATATATCTAATATCATAACCAACTACTTCTCTATTTCTGATATCGTCCAATAACAACACAAAATATTAATAGCATCGACAGGAAATTAAAAAAAAAAAATTATGATTCGGGTATCGGTTTCAGGGGACGTTGAATGTTCATACTTATAAACTCTTATATTATTTTATTAAATTTTTTTTTTTACCGAGTATAAAAAGGAGTGCAGAGCAAAAAAACTCAAAAGCGCGCGAATAATCATAAACTTATTTAATTGCAATGTTTAAAAAAATTAAAATAAGGAGAGGGGTAACCGCGGATGCGCGACAGAGTCGGGATGAATTTAAAGAGAGGGTAAAAATGATGCGTAAGATAAAAAAATTAAATGGAGAATAAATAAGAGTAAAAGAGAGAGAGAGTAAAATAAAATAATAAAAAAAAGTAAAAAAATAATTTAAAAAGTGAGTGAGACGTATGTGGAAATAAAGACAGGGAGTGAGAAGGCGGAAAATAAGAGCGTGCGATGGTTGAGTGAGCAAGGGAGAACGCGCGGGTGCGCAAGTGTCCACACACGACACACACAGTGCCAAGGTTGGTTTGATCGTGTTGTGTGTCGTGTCCATGTTTCGTCGAGCTTTGACTTACTCCGGCTCCCACTCCTGCTGTCGTTGATTCTACACGGTCTACACTCTACACACTGTGTTTCTGTCTCAGCCTGCTCTGTCTCTGCCTCTGGTTCTGCTACACTACCACTAGTGCCAAATATCGATGTGTAGTACTGCCCGAGAGTGGGGGCAGGAATACATGGGCACGTGACTTCCTCTAGCCAATGAGAGGCTCCGAGAACCGGCGTCCGGCACATGGCGGTTACCGGCAGCTTGCCGCAGTCGCAGTTCGTCGCAGTAGTCAGTCGCAGTGACACTCGAGAGCGAGAGGTAGCCGTAACGCGTCTGTCTGTTTTTTCAACTCTGTAACACGACATTTAAGACACATTGTATTGTCAGTCAGTTTTTAGTCTCGCGCCAACACTCGGTTGTAATACATTACAATTATTATTATTATTATTGATATTAATATTAATAAAATAAATACTTACTAAAGCAACATTACTAGTGATACCGAATTGATAATATAATATTCCATAATCCAATAAAGTAAAAGTACATATATAATTACTAGTATTATCATTGCTAGTAATAACCAACAACAGCATTTGTCTAGACCACTTGGTACGCGTGTAGAAATATTATTCAACAAATTATTACGAATACACGCGAGTGTGCTAGATAACAAAAAGTAATTTTAAAAAAAGTGTATTATTTTATTTGTTGCAAGAAAATTTTTTTATGACGATACTGAAGTCTTGAACAAAGAAGAAAGTGGTTTTAAAAAAATCTTAAATCATTGGCAATCGTTACTTGGTACTGAGTAAAAGAGTAAAAAGCTACAAAATCTCAAGGACTCGAGCCTTTGCTACCAACTCACTTATAAAAAAAAAAATTTGATAATTTGAAATTTGAATAATTTATTTTTGTACGAAAACTTGGCTGGGTTTTTAGTTTTTAATACTCAGCATAAATCGTGGGAGCAGAAATCCTTTGTGTGAGAATTTAAAAAATCTACAGGTATTTGTAATACGTAATAACGCTCAATTGTTTAATTATCAGACGACAAATTAAAACGTGTCAGTGATTTAAAATTATAAACGATAATTGCATTGATATCGATATTGATATTTTAGAGTGATTGAAGGTGTGGATAATTAGTTGGTATATTTGTCGAATAAGAAGCGTGGAAACAAGATGCCGACAAGTTTATTCAGCGACATAGATCGCAGCGTGAGCGCTGGTGCTGGTACTCTGGAGGAACAACGTGCCCTCCAACTGGCCTTTGAGCTGTCGATGCTGAGTCTCGAGGGCACCCAGGGCTGCACGGGGAACGGAGGCTCCGGCCCCGGGAACGGAAATTCAAACGACCCGAGTGATCTGCAGGCGACTCCGTCTAGCGTCTTTGAGGAGGCGAGGTCCAAGAAGAGCCAGAACATGACCGAGTGCGTTCCCGTGCCCAGCAGCGAGCACGTGGCTGAGATCGTTGGCCGCCAAGGTGAGTACTCATATTTCATTCCTTTGTCATTTATTTCATTCTCCCCGTCAGTTGCCTATTTTTATTTCCACTCCCAAATGGCGGCTGTCAATCCACAAAATGGCGCCAAAAATTTTGAATTATTTAAATTACCGGTGTCGTAGAAAGTTGCTTAAAAGTTATTAAAAAAGGAGGCGGGATTTTTAAATTGAGTAGGTCATGGCGCGCGTGGCCGTAGGTCGTGACTACGGATGCAGTTTTTATATTTTTTGTCGGTTTGTTCATTAATATTGTCCATGTATGTTTTTTTGTATGCTGTTATTTTTTTTTATTAACAATTTAGAAAGGAGTTGATTATGTTGTCGGCTGTTGTTGTTGTTATTATTATTATTATCATCATTAATATTATTTTTATTGAAAGGTGGATATATAATTGTAGTTGATGAGTTGGGCTGCGGGCGTTGTCTTGCAAATAAATAGTCGGCCTTCGATCTACTCCTGTCTCGTGGGCCTCACCGCGAGCTAAGCGAGAAAATGAGAGACCCGGTACGTGGTACTTTTTTAAAGAAAAAGACTATAATAATGATAGCAACAATAATAATAATAACTAAATAAAAAAGGGGGTTAACCTTGAGAGGAAACGGCGAGACTCTTGAGGCCGAATTCTTCGAAACCGTCGAAATTCGTCGACACTACTCTGCTACAGGTCGAACGAAATCGCGTTCCCAGACTTTTGAATAAACGTAGCCTGGGTTTTGGGACCGGCTTCCTTTGTTTCTGCCTCTTGCTCTCACTCCCTCATCTCCCTCTTTCCCTCCTCCTCTATTTTATACATATTTTGTTTAATTCTCCTTTTTCAATCCCCAAATTGACATGGGTCCATGAACGATTATTCGTAATTTTTTGTCTATCATTAACCACTAAATCCCAAACTCCATAATAACAATAATCATCATCATCATCACCAACAATAATAACAATAATCATCATCATGTCTGATAGGGATCGCTGTTGTAATTCTCAAGTGATAAATTTTTTATTTTTTTTTTTAATGTAATACAGTAGATTGTCGCTTATATATTTCGAATAAAAAAAATCATGGGACAACTGAATAAAACTCACGAGTACGCAATACATTTTTTAAGTGACTACGTTAGATTATAAATAGAAACGACCGTAAGCAAGGACAAGTTCTTCTGCTCCATAAGAAGTTGTCTTATCTCTTATTTATTTTATTACACATATTATTATTATTATTATTGCTGTTACATTAATTTTTTTGTATCTGCTCCAATATAATTTATTTGTATAAAATTAAAATTGTCGATTGTAACTCCTCGGTTTTTTTTTTAAATTTTATTAGATTCGGAGCTAAAGCTAAAAATTTTTATGAGAAACTGAAGATGGAGCGATAAATAATTCTCGTCATAAACGTATCGGTTAATCGTACGTGTGATATAAATGTTAGTATGTACATACAGATATGAGTAGATATATAAATGATTGAACGTAAAATATAGAGATAGAATGATTATGAGTTGAGGTAAGCGCGGGAGGAAAGACAGGAGGAAGCAGAATCGATTACGCGTGCCATTGACCAATCCCGTGTTTCCTCTCTTGCTCCTCTTCCTCTGGGTCTCTCTCTCCCACGTTATTCCTCGGACAATCTCTGTCTCATTCGTTGGGTTATTGTTCTTCGTATTAGTGCTCGTACTATAACGACTTACGTTTCCTTTGATTCGTGTCCGTTATCGTCACTTTCTCGGCTCAGTTGCCCGTTCTCATACGAGCCACCTTATTTTATTCACCATTTTATTATTTTTTTACCCGTTATACCTTCGTCTAATAGACGAATAGAATACTAATACGATTTAAGGGAACCAAATAAATTATTTAGGTACCTCGTGGGCCCATTGTGCCTTGAATATTTTATTTTATTATTATTATTATTAGAATACTTTTATGTGAATACCAAACCGCTGATGAGTTTAATTTTCAGACAAAAGTGGAATTAATTCGTAAGAAAAAAAATCGATTATCGGGTCATGTTTCTTCTGCATCGTCACTGAATATTTAAGTTGCTAAAAATTTGGGCAATAAATAAAATAGATGAACAAGGGGGAATTTATCTTCCTCGACCTCGAACTCTCAAGGACTCGGTACCGAGTGCAATTCTCGTATAACTTGAAAACTTTCCCAGATGTTATTCCCCTCGTCTTTGATTTTTTCACCCTGCTGAGAAGTAATTCGAGGGTAGACTTGTATTATTTTTTTTTTTACTTTTAATTCTCGTACTTTCTATTCTCCTATGTAAGAATAAACATATATATAGTGTGTGATATTATATACAAAATATAGAGGTGGTAGTTTTCTCATGGCATACCGTGGGTATTGTGTTTCCGGGACGAGCAAACTCTGAAAGCCAGAGTGTAAGGAACCAGTTTGATTTACCTGGATATGAATCATCGTCATGGTCACACGGGCACGGCATTCAAATATATACACATATATATATTTATAAATCGACTTGCTTCAGCAGCCTCATATTTAATAAAACATCGTCACTTTTATTTAGGGCCCACTAATAGTTTCTCATGTTAACATTACATCGGATCAAATATTTCGTGTATCAGACACTCTGTCAGTTTGCTAGTAAATTAATTCGCCTAGAGCTAATAGAAAAATTAACTGGGATCTTGTTAGTTGATTTAGTGAGCAATCATCGGGTCTATGCAATGGTCATTAATAAATGAACGATGTTTGTATTTAAATTATTATATATTAGTGAGTAATAAAGCGCATACTCGTGCTATCGATCATGTCTAGATTTTCTCACTCGCTAGACCTCGATATTAAAACCGTCCTTGACCAGTTCACTGCTGGTCAAAAAATCCTGACCAAAAGTCATATATTTAATTATTTAATTTAACAGATTTGAAAATTTTTTTTTCGTTATTGAGTTCAGTGTCCGGAAGATATGAGTACGGACGTCCTTATTTCCTGTCGACGCCACGTGGTTTCTTATTGTGTGTGTAAAATATAACTAGTATATGTATATATGTGTGTTATATTTCATTCTTTATTCTCCTTTACGGTATACTTATCTTACTTGTTACTTTCTATCCTATTTACACGCTTGTACGTACACATTATTCGCCAGTTAGTTTACTCGTGCAAATGGCGACCGACTTACGTCACGTATGCTCTTGGTGTTGATATAAATGTCAGGGTAAAATGACCACTTGAAAATTCCCTTATTGATTTTTAAAAATAATATTTATTTTTAAGTTACCAAATATCAAATATTACATAAAATTTTATTTTAAAAATAAATTAATAAAATAATTTATCACGACAATGGAGCTCAGCAGAAGCTAATGAGTTGATACGCGGTTCTATTATGAGGATGTGCCTAGTTGGTAATTTAAATAATATTAAGAATATTAATATATTATTTAACTTTACTATCGTCCTCGATTTTTCTCCCTCACGATTCTCGATTCGTATCGTAATCGCGTCGCGTGAACTCATCTCACTCCACCGGAAGTACCAATGACTGTCTCTGTCGCCAGACGTCTCTTGAAAACGTGGACCAACTTACGATTAGTTTAGTTTTTTTTACAACCGTTTCCACTGGAAATTTATCCGTTATTTAATGCGCACTTGACATTATTTCTCCATAAAAATAATTACACTGTAAAAAGAGCGGTGTTAAAAATGGACTCATTTTAACTCCGCCCGGTGTTAAAATAAAATTACACCGGTGTTAAAAATACCGGTGTTAAAGCGGGGTAACCGGTGTAAAAACGGAATAAAATCGGTGTAAAGGCGGGGTAACCGGTGTAAAAACGGAGTAACATCGGTGTAAAGGCGGGGTAACCGGTGTAAAAACGGAGTAACATCGGTGTAAAAGCGGGGTAATACCGGTGTAAAGGCAGGATAAACTGCGTCCGCTTGGAGTATTAACTTTAAAGATTATAAAACATAAAAAAATGTCAGTTCTTTATGAAAATTAATAAAAAATATTCTTTATTAACAAGTATAGTGATCGAGTAAGTAAAAATATTCACAAAATAAAATATTTTAACACTGGTAAAGAATGTCTACACCGGCGGCGGCGTTATCTTAACACCGGTCTAGAATATTTACACCGGTGGCGGCGTTATTTTAACACCGGACTAGAATATTTACACCGGTGGCAACGTTATTTTCACACCGCTTTCGGGGGTAAATTTAACACCGATAATTTTAACACCTACACCGTTTGGACTTACCCCGGTGATTTTTTACAGTGTATTTATAAAAAAACAAAGAGATATGTCGCTAAAGAAATTAAAGTTGTTGACGTGTGCGTTATTATTGCGAGCTAACGTATCTCAACAGTCGGAAAAAGCCGGTAAACCGTCGTAAGGGAGAAATAAGACGACAAAGATAAATATATATCTATGAGAGTGTATGCGTGTACATACAAGTAAATATTTCGTGTTACTTTTATAAAACATTTTTTTTTCTACTCGTATTCAGAAATTTACTGGCAACGACACATGGCAACGGGATGTGTGTTGGTTTATTCGCTTTAGTAGTTCCCCACTTGTGTGTATGTTGGATTTTTCTCCTTTAATTTAACTCTCTATCTCTGTCTATCTTGTGCTGGGTTATATATTTTTTAGTTTGCCGCATAAGACTCCACTCTGGGGAATAAATGAAAAATAATGAATGAGATGATAGGATGAGAGCCCGGTGCATCTTCTGCATCAACTCCTACTTGTACTCTTTATTTATTATTTTTATTTTTACAATACACTGAGTAATAAAGTGGCGACTTTCTCCTCATCTAACCCCTTTATTTTTCCTTTTATTTTTTTTTGGAGTAACCGCATAAAAATAACGCCGAAAAAAATAACACGACCGTGTGTTCTCACGAAATTTTCAAATTATTTTATGTGAAATACTTTTTTTTTGCCAAGTACACTTTGTTACGGCAATAATATTTTTTTGTATGACAACCGCAAGGTTAACCGCAGCAAATTATAAATTTTTACGGAAGAAGGAGGAGTTACTTACCTTTGTACTTAAATATACATATATGTGCGTATTTTCTTTCAATATTTTATATTTTTTCTTTCTCCGATTCTACATTTCTATGCCGTGTATCGCACAAAGGAACAGGCGGTTATTCATACTCTTATACACTTTACAAAAACTTGAAAAAAAAAAAGAAGAAGAAAAAATAGGGCAACGACTTTTATTACAAAAGTAGAGCAAATTTTATTTAAATTCATAATTCATTATTTTATAATAATTATTAGAATAAATAAATATTACGTAAAAACATCATTTACTTGCAATGGTTAGTAGATAAGTTATCAATCGTGGTCACTGCCAGTTAGTCTGCCAAGTTAACCGGAAGTTTTTCCGTTCATTTTATTATTACATTCAATATTTATGACTTTTATATACGAGATTGTTTATTTACTTGAGTATCTAGAGTTAAATTTTGAAATGGAAAATTTTTTTTTCTGAATAATGAAAGATGAAAAGTCACATTACATGTAGTAGATGTATACATATGTAGTATAGTATGTAGTTACAGAATTGTTTCAGACAAGAAGTGATGTTTAAGTTTTGTGCCAGTGGTTGTTGGCGCCTTTTGTTGGCCTCAGCCGCAGCTGCCGTCGTCGATGATATTCCAGGGGCCTTCCGTTCTCATGCTCTCGGAACTCGATCGACCCTCAACTTTTAGTACATATATATTTATATATATATATATATATGTGTGTGTGAGTGGTATAGAACAAGAATCGAGAGAACCTTTCTCGTCTCTTCTTCATTTCTCGTCTCTTTCTTTTCTTTCTCTCGTACACTTTTGTGCACTTAAATTCTCTTACATTATATTATATTGGCATACACGCGACTGTAATCCTCATGAGAATTACCGCGAGTTGATCATAAATGTTCATAAAAATCACAGCTCAAAAATTATACATTTAACTCTTTTTAAAACCACAATTGCTCTTTTAAATTTATCGCTCCAGCAGATGGTCCCAGCCCCAAATGTATATATATTTTTAAATCTTTTTTTTTTTTTACAAGTTAATTAATTTATCAGTTGACATTAGACATTTTTAGTTTAAGCTGGTTTTTAATTTAGTATTCTTGACCTGAACACGTTTTTTTTTACGGATACACTTAAAATTTCATGTTTTTTGTTAAATTTAATTTTATAGATTTATCATGACTTTTAAATAAATATAATTTATTCTCTTTATTTAAATTAAAATTCCATAATGTCTCGTAAAAAAAAATTTTAAAAAACGGACGGTCGACTCGCGAGGAAAACGGACGTAGATGATTGAATCGCGGTAGCGTATTCCACAAGGGAATAAAACGAGACCTCGGCGTGTCCTTGAATCGATTAAAATGACCGTGTTACACTGACTTTTAATCTTATTCTCTTAAAATTATTATTTTTTATTAATTTAAATATTTTTTATTTTTATTTTTTCATTTTTCATTACCGTGTGTACTTAAATATTTTATTAAAAATACGCATGCTGTTATTACATACATACTAAAGTCCTACATACATTATTCACTTTATAATTAACGTAATTATTTAATTTTTTTTTCTTTTTTAATTGCATTAATAATTTAAATTCAAAAGTAGCAAATGTACTTTCTTGTCGGTTTACAAATGGGCGGTCATCGGAAGTGGAAAGACTTGCTCTTTGTTTGTGGACGTTGCACTTCGACACTCGAGCTTCATGCATCATGATATTGAATAACGGCTGTACCTTTTTTTTTAAGTACACACTGAAAGACAAAGAACATAAATAAATTTTTAAATTTTAAAAAATTAAATTCGTTGCAATCAAAACCAATATCCGGAAATATTTTTTTATTTTTTATCCAAGTATCAGATTCGTTGACAGGAAGCGAGCGGTTTCCTTTGTAAGGATCCACCCACAATTGACCTGACGACGAATTATTTACTTTTTTCCTTCACTTAAAAAATATAAAATTTTATTCTTTAAACAATGACACATTATATGTAAAGTAGTATTGAATTTTTATCGTAATATATAAATTTAAATAAAACTCAACAATGAATAAGATCAAAAGATTGCTGACGTTGCGGGCGAAAAATAAATATATCGTAAAATATATATTTCGAGTGGTTAAAAATAAACACAAGGGCATGTTTTTAAAATTACATAAATTAATCGATCCGCGAGAAAATAATAAAATAAACGCATATATGAGTTGCTGCTGCGTCGCGGTCGGCTGTGCGTGTCCTAGGTCAAGACTCGTCGACACTTACTGTCAATGCCCGTCTCTATTTGTCCTTTTTTATTTTACTAAACTTATATTATGGTTCACACTAGCTTCTTTGTCTTCATATATATATATATATATATTTGCTTACATGTTTTATTCATTTGTATTAACACTCGATTTGCGACTTAAATTAATTATCGTACAATAAAATTAAAACTTTTTTTAAAAATATTCAAATAAAAATTTAAATAAATTAGTTAATTTCAAATTCCGGTATCGATAACAATAGATTTTTTTTTTTAAATAAAATTAATAAAAAAAAAAAGCACCTGCCGTTTAAAATAAACCGTTTACAATCTCTTATATTTTTCCCATCAGAAACCAGCTGCCTCGTCATCATCTTGTCGGCTCTCTCTCGCGACTTATTCTAAGCGCCGTTTTTTCGCTCCTTCACTCTCGATCTCGACGGCAAGTAAAAGTAAACGGTCTGTAAGGTGTATCAATGTATAGTCAGTGTATCGTTGACTACACTCGCTTACATACTGTATGCTCTCTACTAGCTGATGACCGTCACGAGGCTAAAAAATTTTAAAACTCAAACAAAACTAGTATCGCTACTCCAGTAAAAAAAAAAGCAAAAAAAAGTGTAGGCGGTAATGAATCCTTTCTTCAACTTTAATAAACTCCTTCACCTTGAATTATTTATCTCAATACTTATTGACGTATTAAATCAATAACAAAATTATACACGTGTTCTAATAATAATAATAATAATAATAATAAATTTGTTTGGTCTACGTACGTAATATTTTAAAAAAATGCGTACGAGCAAATCGGCTGTTCGATGGAAATTTAATTAATGGCTCTCTAATTAACTTTATTGATTGATGGCGCACGTACACACAATTATTATTATTAAATTTTCAGTAAATAATGGAATTTCATGATTGATTTAATAGTTTACTCTTCATATTAATTTATTATTATTATTATTGTCTATTATTAATTTATCTAAGAAATTTAAAACTGTCAAATGAGTGACTGCTATAATTATTTTTCTCCGACAAAATTAATTAACGGAACGAGGACAGCAACAATTAAAAATCAATAAGCGTAAAAATTTTATTTTTTTAAATTTATATTAATTGAATTTAAAATTACAGTTGTAAATAATATTTTAACGCAAGCAAACACTGGGTAGGGTGAAAAAAAAAATAAAAATCGTTTGCCGGTTATTTAACATTAACGTACACACGGTAAAAGACGGTGGTAATTTTTTTCGAGTTATCGTGACACTGACCCACTTCCGTACGCAGGACCTCTGAGGAAATGTTGAGAGGTTAAAATTATTTTTTTTAATTTTAAATATTTTTTATTTCACTGTCTTTATATATATTTTTATGCAATTCACCAGACGGCCTCGTAATTATAATAATTTATTTTTAAGCCATTGTTACAAGGGCATTTTTATATATATATATCTATATATATTTTTTTACAAATAAGTATCGCGTTTATTAAGATTATTATTTTTTTTATTACATCGAGTGAAAGTATAAATGAATTGATACCTGCCATTTAATTTAGGACTCACCTACACAGCGGAATATATATACATGTGTATATATATATATATACAGAATAATGATATAATGTAACAAGTATTGAAATAAAATATTAAACAAGTGCAATGACGTTTTGTACCGTTGGAAATGTGATATCATTGTTACACTCATTTATTAGCCATCTAAAATATATATACATATATATTCATATATATACTTGATTACATTACACATGCTAAGTCACATAACACATTACGTTTGCTTCTAAAAAAGTCTATGTACAGCCAATTGGTCATTTGTAATCAGTAATCATTTATATACATATATATTTATATATACATGCATGTATGTATATGTAGACCTGGGTTTAACGATGTAAAATGAGTACTAGTTAAATAAGTAGGACGTGTTATCAAAAATACTAAACGATACCGAGCACTTGCCTCGGATATTTTATTAAATTTTAAAAAATCCAAGGGAAAATAATTGAGCATTAAATAAATTACTTGGCGTGACGTCGGTTTTTTTTAAGTTCAATGAGAGAAAGAGAGTGACAGTACAAAAAGTCGAGTGAGTTTATGAGACAATTATAAAAACTAATTTCACAATTGACGGTGCACGTGTCCAAGGACTCGGATGAGGATCGTCACGCCTATTCCTTATCACGTTGCTCGTGTAATTTTTTTTTTCTTTTCTTTTACTCCAATTTAATTATAAATTGCGATGAGTTAAATACGACGGATTGTTTGTAAGAAATTTATGTAAAGTAATTTATAGCGGCACGTGGTAATTAATCATTGAGCTGTTGAGTCAGTCAGTAATTAATCAATCGGTAGAATAAGTTTTGTTAATTATAAATAGAAGATAGCGGTGACAGTGATAACGTGAGAGGTAGATACTGTAAATGAAAATTGAATTAACGGATGACACGTGGGCTGTTTAATGTACGTAAACTTGGGAACTTGGGTATAGACAAATATTCAGTGACTATCAACTGAATTCGCGTATGGGTGATGTTGCTCCGAGTTAAGAGTATCGAGAGATGCTCGAGCAACTGGAGTCTGTAAATTTGATCTGTCTGAGGAGCAGCGCTCGCCTTGAGACAAAGCCAGAGTCTCTGCCCTCATCATCTTTCTCGGTCGGTCTCTCCGTCCCTCAGCTGCTGCCGATGCTCTCTATTATTAAGTTTTTTGTTGTTATTTATTTGTGTCTGCGTCTTTGGTGGGTTCTAGGGCGATCCTTTTTTCGTCCTTTTCACTTTGCCATTTTTTTATTCATTTACTTTTTTTTTACCAAATCTTCCTCTAACCGTCTATACTCTCGGTCTTTCACCGTCTACACACATATATATCTATATATGTGTGTATGCATTAAGGCTGGACGGTTTTTTTTAAATTTAATTTTTTTATTTTTCTTGCGTGAGGGAGTCGACGTCCTTCCAAATCACCGGCGGGCTTTGCATCTTCCGACAGGTGCACATCGTACATTTACAATTCAGCGTGGGAGAAAATACCTGCAATTCAAACTTTTATCACAGCACAATATTATTGCATATTTTATTTAACATTAACATCAGTACTTGAGATTAAAATTTTATTTTAACATATAAATTCAAATTAAACTCCAAAAAATTATAAATCTTATGTTTTTTCATCCATCAGTCCGGAATTAATTTAAATATTTATAAAAATTATTGTATTTTTTTTTTTTTTTACAATAGTTTTATGTACTGATAACTATAACACACTTTGTGAGCATAACAGTACTTTAATAATTTTGTAACAAGACGAAAAATTTAACGGAGAAAGTCGTCGTATTGAGTTGCTATGGATAAATATATTATATATATGTATATTTATATATTTGACGTCGATATATCCGCACTCGTTTTGGGCCCCAAGAGAAATCGAGTGGGCAATTCTTTAGTTTACATTAAAAAGAGACAAATATATTATATATGTATGATAAATGTATAATTTGGCGCCGTTTCGAATCCAAGTCTGAGACTTGTCAGCACTTATTGCTGCCGAAAAGTAATAAGGTAACGCAACTTGTCGGCATTTAGGGATTATGACGTACTACATATATATAAATATATATTATTCTGAACAGTTGTACCGGAGAATGATTGAGATCGCGATCGCGACCGAAAAAATTTAGTAGAAAGGTCGAAACTTGAAACCGTCTCCGAGAAGCAAAAACCGAGAATTGACCGATGAAATTTTTTTTTTTAGTTTTCTCGGCATACCTGCTGCTGGAACTTAGTTTCTTAAATCTTTAATTTGTTGTATTAGTGTAGGTACTGGTCAACTAAACTACCTGAGCGACCGAATTTCGCAAAGAAAGACGTTCCTGCCACGTTGGCATTAAGTTACTACTATAATTTATTACCGTACCTTTATACTTATTTCTCCTCCGCTTAGCTCGGCCACTCTATATTCACCTTGTCCGTAACTTTCAACAGCGAGTAGTCCAAAATAATAAATTTTAAATTCGGTAAAAATCGTTAAAATTTACTCCATATTAGGCTTTCATCTCCGCGCTCATCGATACTGTAAATTATTTAATAGATATCGATATTTTTTTTTTTTTTTCAAATATTTGTATGGTAATTTTCTCGAGGAACATTTATAGTTTATTTAAAAAATACGAGGCATTGACGGCATAATAGTGAATAACTTGGTGTGAGGAAAAACGGACGGAAGAAGACTGGCGGCGCGTGCTATGAATTTGAACGTGCGTTAAACTAAAAGTACATATACATATATATTTATATATATATATATATGGAGATAAAGATAAAGATAGTGGTCGTAAAATACAAAGACAATGGATAGTAGCGTGACATTGTGTTGAAGTAATTGTACTTGGGACAGCTCGCAATGTCTTTGGTTGTCTGATGTTAAATAATTTAAAATCTACATGACTGGAGAAATTAGAAATGGAAAAAGTACAATAGTTGTAGCAAATGAGATGTTTAAATTTTTTAAAAAATAAGAAAAAACAGCGGGAGGATCTTCAGTAGTATCGTCTGTAGTCGACCCCATTTCTTGGAAGAATTCTACCATTTTTATTTACCATGGCCTTAACCATACCGACTTTAACTAAAAAATTTATTTTTCATCTTTCTCACTCACCACTCGTCCTCTTTCCTCTTCATATATATATAAATATAAATATATATACCACTTGAGTTTATCTTTTTTTTGTTATTATTTAAAAAATTTTATTTTATCGAGAGCGGGAGTTTGAGGGTTCGCTGCATCTCGAAAATTTTCGAAAAAAAATGAAAAAATTTTTAGCAAATTAAAATAAATTATTTGAAACAATAAAACGGTACGCGGTATTTTGTTAGCGGTAAAAAATGTATTAGTGTTAAGGAGTGGTTGAGATGAATCACAAAAGAGAAAATGATGTTTTATATTTTTTATTTATGGGTGTCTTGAGATTACTGATGAGCGGATGAGTGAGTGAGTGAATGAGTGACTGGTTGCTGGGTAATATGTAAGTGCGAGGATAGTGTAGGAGTAATTTTGGGCAGAGGGTTTTAATGTAGTGCGGATGATAGTTGAGAAACACTGGGACATCGAATCGTTGAACCACGGAGTGGTTCAGTGGCTCCAAGGCCGGCGGAAACCACGGGTGGGATGCGCGACCGACAACGGGGGGACCCCGGTTACACGCGCCGCGATGCAGTTTGCCACCACGAGGTCCGATGCACACAACATTTAAGCCTCCTACTCAGCTTTGCTTATAACTATTTATCAAATATTATTTACTACATTTTTAATCTCCTTTTCTCACTGAATTATTGCAGCAAAAATTAAAAAAATAAACAAATTTACTATTCCACAGAAAATATATATGACAATAATTAAATCGGGTAATAAAAAATATATAAATATATTTATTGATGAAATTAAAAATAATAACGACACGTTTACAATTAAAATTTGAATTTAATTTAATTGCTATTTATAAATTAATTTAAAATAAAGTTATTAAATTTATAATTATAACCAGCAGTAAAATTTAATTTCTGTTAATAAGAAATAGTTTATTATTGATGATGCAATTAATTAAATATTTATGGATATTATATAAAGTAACATTTGATCCGCCGACGCCATCAGATACCATTATATATTTATATATATATATCTTCATCATTCTGTTCGGACAGTAAAGTCGTGTTTCAGGAAATGGTACTTCTGCGAAATAATGGACACTCGGGTGAGGTCTTTAACAAGAAACATACATGTGTGTGTGTAATATATTAATCTTTGAATATATGTAGGATTTAATTTTTGTCTCAAACGATTACCGAACTGGCCTCTGAAATGAAAAATTTCGTAAGCTATATATATATATATATATATATATAAATATATACACTCAAGGATAAAAGTATTTGATTTCGCCACTCGGGTCTCCTGGGGCCTTTCACGATCGATCCGTGGTCGTTTCCTTGTCGCGAAAACCTGCCGCCCACTTCGACCCGCCAACTCCGTAATCCCAATAAAATTCTTCGAGTGAAAACTCATCTCATTGTTATTCGTCATTAATTATAGGCAACTATAGGCCACAAAAATATTAGACTTTTATCTCAAAATTTAAATTCAAACTCCAGTTTCCCGCCAATGCTTGACATTTTTTTATATAATTCGCTATTTTGATAATTAAAAATGAGTATTTTATTTTTTTACGTAATCAGTCTACTTTCACATTTGAAATCTTTTTGGCTAAATGGATGAATCATCGTAAAAAAAAATATATATATTTATATTTATACCTACCGCAGAGTTTGAGTAAACGTTAGAACATAAAATTTTATGTACGAAATAAAATAAAGCCTAATATTTTTTTTCAAAGCCATTACTCTGGTGTTAATTCGGCAATTGGGAAACGCATTTAGCATATTAATGCATAATAAATATATATGCAAATATGGTACATGTCATATGTGGAGTCATTAGTATCTAATATATATATTATTGATATCACGAATTGTGCTGGTGCACATAAATCAGGTCTCGGTGATGACGCGTTTGAAAATAAAACGACACCGTCCAGTAGACGTAATTTCTTAATCGTAATTTGATGTAGACCAGGCAACGTCACTCTGTATCAGCAAAAAGTTACAAAGTTGATTTACTCTCGTAATCAGGTTACTTGCTATCATTTTCCAACGTATTATCTTCAATAAACAATAACTAATTTTATTTAAAATCTCTAAATATCATTTTTTCATTATCATTTCCCACTGATTACATTACGCCTGTGGTACTAAAATTTGTGACGTAGTGCACTTAAGTTTCCTTTGACGTTAAATCCAATTAATTGACTAAAATAAAATTTTACATAAAAAAAAAAAAAATTCTATTCTCGTCTTACACAGAAAAAAAAAAATTCTCGACTGAAGGTAAATATTCTTGATTCAAGAAAATTTTTTTGGAGATCTAAATTTTCTCAGTAAAGTAGAAATCTTCTCCGACTAAGACGAATTTTTTTTAACCAAGACAAATTCTCTTGGCTCAAGAAAATCTTGACTTGGTTCTCGAAAATGTTTGTCTTCAAAAATATTTTCTTGACTCAAGATAACTTTTTTTCTGTGTAAAAAAAAATTTGTTAATGCGCACAAGTACACAGAAAAAAAGGATTTCTTGGCGCAAAAAATTTTTTCTTGTTCTAAGAAAATTTTTACTTGACCCAAGAAATTTTTTGTATTATAAAGTGAAAACAAAACTTTTCTTGGGGTAAGATAAAATTTTCTTGGAACAAGAAAAAAATTTTTTAGGCGAGAAAAAAATTATTGAGCCAAGAAAAATTTTTGTCTTCAATTCATAATACAAAATATTTCTTGCGCCAAAAAAATTCTTTTTTTCTGTGTAGAAATGAATTGACGCAATAAACAGTCGCGACAAAAGAAAATGATAAATAATATAAAGTATAAAATGAATGAACTAATATTGGTAATTATTTGAGTCTTGATCGATGGGCTGCTCGGGTCCGGACAATAAATGAAAATAAAAAATGGATGTCGCTAATGAGAATCTACAGGCAGGGAATTTCTTTATTTGCGTCGCGCGCCAAAACCGGTAACTCGTACGATCGTTTTAGTCTGGAGCAGTTTCGAAGACATACCACAGGAGCACATTAATCTGTTAATACGGTGTGCTAGTGGTAGTTGTTTCCATTTGGGTTAAGTTTTATAGTTCTTTTCTCTCGAGTATTTCATTCTCTCTTCTCTTACAAGTTTTGTTATCTTTTATTTCTGAATCGAGCACCAGAAAAAAATAACGATAGTCGACATACGATGAGACGCCCGCTCACGGTTGTTTTCTGTCGTTCTTCATTCCTCCTCTATACATATAAATATATCTATATATATATTAAAGAAAGAGTTCCCATGGAAACCATTGGCGTACTTCTTACTAATCCGGTTTTTCAGATGTACAATAAACTCTTTCGCGGCCATGTCTACTTAACTTTGATATTTTTATTTTACTACACATAATATATATACGCAATAGTATATTATATCTAAACACATACTCACGCACGCACAATCGATCGACACACTCGTTCTAATTCCTTTTTATTTTTTTACTCCGATTTCGGACCTTGAACTTGTCACACCATTCATATTTAAACATTAATTACATTTAAAATAATATTATATATATGTATATTTAATTTAGATATTTTTTTTTCGGCTGGTTTAATTTATCTCGACTGTCAGATGCTAAATAATGCGGGTAAAAAATTCCATATATCGAAAGAAATGACAGAAAAAAGTCAGCGATTGCTTTCCGAGTTTTGGATTCTCTCCAAGGACATTTTTTCCACTCGCTCATAATTTTGTGTCCATAAATTATTTTAAATCGTTGCCAACAAATTATCGACTTTATTTAATTTTCATACCCACAAAAAATATATATTCGGACAAAAAAATATTTCTACAATAATATCTCGTGTTTATTTTATTATTTTTAATCAATGAAGTTGATAAACTCGAATTGATAATCTCGATTAGAATGTACAATCAATAAAATCGGAATAGAAACGTGGTTACACATATTTATCTATTTATATATATGTATATACATGTATAATATAGAGACACGTGGCGTGACTGTCGACTCATATGGTCCACATATGTATAGCTGATAAATACAGATTAATATATAATAGCTGACATATATTAGAGGCGACTTAGAAAAAAAAAATGATGAAAAAAAAAAAAAATGTCAGCTTGATTTGATTAATCTAATTTTTAAACTCATGCATAATTTCACCCGGCGTTTAATATAAAAAAAAAAAAAAAAAAGGAATAGCCGTATCGTGAGTTGACGCGTGTGTATTCCAATGAATGGATTATTCCAATCGGATTTGCGAAGCACTATAACAGTATACTCTTTCTCACTCATGTGACACGAGAGGCTCGCGTTTTATTGCCAGCGGATTTACTATCGGATGGGCCATTGATTAAAATTCGCAATTTTTTTTTTTATTTTATCTTTACTTGGGAGTGATTGATTCAAATCTATGCATCGCGCCGTAGATTTAAAATTAATATTTACTCATGTTTGCTAAACACGATTCCATTCATTCATTCATTCATTCATTCATTCGCAATATTTATAAAAATTTATTCCCAGTAAATTGCCGATTAAAATATTCAGACATATAGAAATAGAGATATTTAAATTTTTGAATAAAATTGCCCGCGCAATCAGTTGCTCAATGAACGATATTGCAGCGAAAGCGGTCAATGTGCGTAACGGGCGCAGTTCTGTTTTATTTTTTTGTCTTTAGTCCACAGTAGCACATACACATTACATACATATTTACAGACGAGAGTAACAACAGAATAGTAATGCAAGTAATTCTGTTTATGTCCATTGTCCCCACGCCTTTTTCGCTCAAGCAATTCCAATAGTGAGCTACCAGTCAACGTTCTCTTGTGTAAAATTTTATTAACTTCCTAAACAAATAATCGACTCAACAAAATTCAAATCTTCGATACTCTGAATCCCACATACTCAAGAGCGAACTCTTATCACCTCAAATAAAATTAATAAAAATTCTTGAATCGTAAAAAAAGTGTATGTCGGTTCGGCGGTTCTGGGAACAAATTAACATAAATTGCTTCATTGATATTTAGTAAACAGCTCTAGTGTGACTAAATAACTATTGAAATATAAAACTTTATATCGCGCATTAATGCCGACCCAGACAATTTTCTAGGAATTAATTTTGTAATTAAAATAGTAAGTTTTATTATTTCAGTAGACGAAATAATAAAAAATGTATAGATAAATGTTTATATTTAATATTTAGATATTTATATTAGTTTAGCAAGATTAATATATCCTGAGTGCCAGGTCGGTGAGTCAACTCGCGTTCTCGAGTCCTCCAACCGGTCGCCTCTATTTCGTCTCTCGAGCTCTTGTACACGTGTTAATATATAAGTATGTACTCACATCAGCTACTCTAACTAAACTCGGCTCCTACATACATAAATATGTATAAATATAATATACATGCTACATATATATATATATTGTATACACGACCAACGCGACGTAACGGACGCAGCTGTTGCGACTCGGAGCGAAATTAAAAGACTTTGGTTACTATACATCATTGATATAACACTGAACGAGCTCCGAGTACCAAAAAATAAGAAACTAAGTCCAACAAAGTAAAGATACAAAGCCCAAGAAGTAGGATAAGGGGGTGGTGGGGGAGGGGAACAAAAGAATCGGGTGAAATGAGGGAAAAAAAATAATCGGCCTCGAATTTCATCTGGTTTTCGGGCGAAAAAAAAAATAATTCAAGCCAACACACATGCATCTGAGTGTGTAGGCTGTAGTGAATTGTAGTGAGGAGGTTGAGGTCCTTGGGCCCGAGGAGAACATTGTGATGAGGACTCGAAGATCCAGGATCGCCCAGGGGTGGCCGTCTTTGGGACTCGTTCTAAATTCTGGGCATCTTGTGAATCTTAACTTCTTTTATGCTCCGTGTATACTTATAATTATTATTATTATTATTTGGTCTTATAGTCCTGCTACACTCTTTTCTCTTTTCACGGTCCCAAGTTATCTCCATTGTGCGTCACGGCAATAGTTCCTAGGAACACACAAAACCGACAGTTTTATTATTTATTCACATGGATATAATCTCTTTTCTCTCCTCTTCTACCTGATTTATCAGCAGACAAACTTGCCCAGAAAATAAATTCATCTTTAAATATATATATAAATAAACTGTTACACTAAAGAGCTAAAATTAATAAAAAATAAAATAAAAAAATAAAATAGCTGGTGACAATAAAATTAGTCTTCCTGGTTCTCTCTAGAGAAAGAGTTACGAAACAGATAATAGAAATTTCCGGTCAACTTGAGAGCATTTGTAGTGACTCAACAAACATATTACAGTGTAGGGGGAATATGTTGGTACATATATATGAGACGAGGAAACTGGTGAGCAAAAAGGCTGTTATAGGTGGGCAGTTACCAGCGACCATAACTATTAACTATCACCATAGCTCACCTCACCACAGCAACCCGAGATTAACTGACAATAAATGGTACATACGGACAAATAGACAGACACCCGAGCGAATCGTAATAAACCTCCTCTCTCAATAGAATATATATATCTAGTAGGCCTCTTATTTGCATTACCAACTACATATTTATGCATTACCATCTATGAAAACTCAATCGACCGATTAGCAACCACTTCACAATCATCTTGTTTCATCATCGTATTGTCTGATGTAACTGACCGGCAATAACCTTCTTTTATTAAATTAATACTCTGGTCTTGTCTAGTCCAGTCTAGTCTATTTTAATTATTATACATATATATATACACTGTAAAAAGAGCGGTGTTAACAATGGACTCGTTTTAACTCCGCCTGGTGTTAAAATAAAATTACACCGGTGTAGGAGGAGTAATTCACCGGTGTTAAAAATACCGGTGTTAAATCGGGGTAACCGGTGTAAAAACGGAGTAAAAGCGGTGTTAAATCGGGGTAACCGGTGTGAAAAACGGAGTAAAAGCGGTGTTAAATCGGGGTAACCGGTGTGAAAAACGGAGTAAAAGCGGTGTTAAATCGGGGTAACCGGTGTAAAAACGGAGTAAAATCGGTGTTAAATCGGGGTAACCGGTGTGAAAAACGGAGGAAAATCGGTGTTAAATCAGGGTAACCGGTGTAAAAACGGAGTAAAAGCGGTGTTAAATCGGGGTAACCGGTGTGAAAAACGGAGTAAAAGCGGTGTTAAATCGGGGTAACCGGTGTAAAAACGGAGTAAAATCGGTGTTAAATCGGGGTAACCGGTGTGAAAAACGGAGGAAAATCGGTGTTAAATCAGGGTAACCGGTGTAAAAACGGAGTAAAAGCGGTGTTAAATCGGGGTAACCGGTGTGAAAAACGGAGTAAAAGCGGTGTTAAATCGGGGTAACCGGTGTAAAATCGGAGCAAAACCGGTGTAAAAGCGAGGTAACAGGTGTAAAAGTGGAGTAATGTCGGTGTAAAAACGGAATAATATCGGTGTAAAAGCGGGGTAAATTGCGTCCGCTTGGAGTATTAACTTTAAAGATTATAAAACACAAAAAATTTCAGTTCTTTATGAAAATTAATAAAAAATATCATTTTTTAACAAACATAGTGATTGAGTAAGTAAAAATATTTACAAAATGAAATATTTTGACACCGGTACAGAATATTTACACCGGTGGCGGCGTTATTTTCACACCGCTTTCGGGGGTAAATTTAACACCGATAATTTTAACACCTACACCGCTTGGACGGTTTTTTACAGTGTATATATATTTATTTATTGTCAACGAGTGAGTGGATGGATTAAATAAATACCGAGTGTGAAATAGTTTGCAATTATGTTAATTCACTAATACGTTGGCTCGGGTCAGTGCTCGGTTGATATTAATACTCTGGTTAGTCAGGAACACGTTGAGGTACTTGAGTAGTAGTATCTTGGGGACATCCCGCTGTGAGCTGTGAGCTGTGAGCTGTGAGCTATATGGATAGAATAGGAGGGAGTTTCAGCGTTAGAATGCACTGGTTGTTATGTATACCGCGAATATACATACTCATCAACTATGTGTCCATGTGTGAGTGAGCAAAGAGAATGATAGACTGCATAGCTGCTACTCCAAAGGTACTTGGTCTAGTAAAGTTACAGTACTGAATTGTAAGATGCTCATCGAGATGCGGATATACTCCAAGTAATTAACTGCGTGTCCAGATAGATTATTACCCAGATATTTTCTCCATTGTAATGAGATCAAGAGGGATATTAAAATATGCAAGATTGATTGATTGATTGATCGGTTGATAAGTTAATTAATTGATAAACTTAATAATGGAGATGAAAAATAATTTAAAAAGGTTTGTTACTCATCGAAAGGCATGAACCGGTTGAATTGTCGTAGTCGTTGATGTCAGTAGAGTTCAATCTTAATATAGTGTGACCCCCACTGTCATTTGCTCACTCGTTCGTCTCAGCTACGGAGTCTTGATCGTCGACGTTGAGTAAGGAGCTAAAGATAATATAAAGAACCGACGAAAAAGCTCGTCCGCATGTCATGGGATAGGAGTAAAGAGTTGAGGGAAAGAGAAAGAGAAAGAGAAAGAAGTTAAGACAGAGGCAGAGGCAGAGGCAGAAAGTTACTGTGCGTGTGGTGTAGACCCGTACTGCTGGATGGTGAAACAAACTAATGTAATATATGTATAACTAAACGGACGAACGGACGGATGGACGTGCGTGCATGCTTGCGTCCATTGCACTTTATCCAAGCCCGGTTATTTCAGCGACACTATATAACTACACCACTGGCATAGAACTTTTCTGCTGATGATGATGATGATGATGCTGCTGCTGCTGCATGAGTCCTCAGTAAAACCCAATGCATCGACATATATATAACACTTACTTACTCGCTTATTTATATACATATATACATATATATGAAAGTAAAACGCAGTGTACGCACTTGTCGGGTCGCACACGCTCTTAACCAAAGAGATAAAAAGATAAAAATAAGAGATTGCTTGCTCGAGTGTCATCGATCTATTTACGGAGCTGGAATTTCTGGCCTTCGTACCAGAAGACTATCAAGGAAACTCAATAATAGTATTTACTTGTTATTACCAAAATAAATTATTACATTTTATTTAAAAAAGTAGACACGACAGTTTTAAATCCTTTGGACATAAAAATAATACACGGGCTTTAAATGCATATATATATGAGTTAAATAGAGTATAAGTACAGAAGCTATCGTCTGAGTGTGTGGGGAGCATAATGTATAAGTATATGCTACAAGTATAGAAGTAATAAAAGAATAATAATAATAAGAACAAGAGTTGCTTTGCAACGGCAGCACAGTAGGGAATGCCCAGTTGAGTCTTTTATCAGGTTTGCGTGCATAGTAAAGTGGGTATGCACGTAGAAACGAGATTCTCCGAGGTCCCGTGCCGGTCGTCGCCTCCTTGGCGAGGTCACGGAAATCGATCGCACTCTCCTCCTCCGCCACTCGACTTCTTACCTTCTTCTTCTTCTTCTTCTGCTGCTTCTTCTACTTATATTTTATACCCCTTTGCGTTTTATTTCTCGGCGCAACCGCTCATACTTAAAATTCATCTGCCAGCCCGACTTATCAAATAAAAGTCAACACAGACTCCAGAGCTCTGATAGACGAATAAAAAATGTGTTGATAAAATTTGTCAAGTCTATCACACGCGGAGACGAATAAATAGACACAAGTTATTTCCAATAAAATTTATTTGTACTGAGCTATTCAAGCTGGATAATGTCTTTTGGAAGATGAATAGAGCACTACTTGTGCTATAGATCCTCAGATTTCTGAGACGGTCGTTATTCTCTAGAGGTTGTAGTGTCATTCTTCTCCGGGATAATGCCGTCGAGTTCATCATCGGGCAGGTCTATGCTGCCATAAGTTTTGGTATGGAACGAGGAGGGAGGAGTGGGTGAGAACTGTTATGTGTCGATGCTAGAGTGCACGTACGTACAATACAGGAGGGGAGTTGGGAGTTGGGAGTTGTTAATGTGCGGGGGATGTGCCCGTCACCAGTGTCGAGTATGTTGGTGGGGATGGTGTACACACACTAGAGTGAGACAGAGAAAGAGAAAGAGAATTGCAGAGAGTGTATAGCACTCTTGGCGGGTGCCTCCTCCTCCGGTCGGCGATGCATTGTGGGGGTGTTGGCCTTCAACTTGACGGCGCAGTTTCACTGACCTGCCTGAGAAACTTGTACTCGCGGCGGCTCGCGACTCGTGCCCACCGACGACGGTACGTCCTGTACTCAACAAGAATATCCTTTTTATCTTCCATTGGTTCTTACTTTTATTATTTTTATTCCTCGGCAAGGGTTTTTCTTTATCATTATTTATCTTTATTTCTGCTACACTTTAACTCTCTTATTTTAACCTACACATTTTATAGTTTTGTTATTACCTTTATTTATTGCCCTTTTCGTAACTAAATTACTCAAGAGGTATTTTGCTTACTTTTTAAAACCACCACCATCTGTCAGGCCGTTAAATTTTTATGCTTTCCATTATTATTATTTTAAAAAAAAAAATTTTTTTTCGTTACAATAAAAATTTAAACGAATTTTCTCGGAAAAAAGGGAAGTTTCTCCTGTTTTTAATTGATTGACAAGCGTTTATAATTTTTAAAAAATAGTATAATTGTCAATGTGTTTTCATAATGACTTTTTTTACGGTAAATTTCCATAAAAATGGTTTTTTTCTTTTTGTTGGTCTTAAATATATGTAAATTAGTGGGTTTTGTGCTGAAGAGAAACGAGGAGAGAAAGTAATTGATGCATTGGCACCGAAATCAGTGTGCCGAGGAGCCACTAAACACAAAAGAACTCTGTTGCAGTGGTATTATACGAGATACTTAGCTCTATACTCCACAAGAGCACTGCAGCAGACACGGCTAGCATACAGAAAAGGCCCTGGAATTTCGGTAGGCGTTCTCCATTTCAAGGGGAGCAATTACTAAAGTGCCGCGCGCACGCAGATGGCTTTTTGGTTACTATTACTTTTTTTTTACTCATAATTTTCTTTTTTTCTTTTTTCTCTTTCTCTTAATCTCGGCCTTGTTTTAAAAAAATAATAAAACCGCCTGGACCCGGACCGCGATGATTTTAGAGAGACCAGAAACATTTCGAGCTCGTTTGTCGGCCGATATAATTCCCTCTGCTCTTGAATAACTGAATTTTCTGCTCAACCACTCGTACAAGATAAATTGCTTACAATTGCCGTTCTCCCAATTACCATTTTATTGGTAACATTTACTGTACAAATGACAAAGTTTTAACCTTAAACAAGTCATCCTGATTCTTTTTAAAAAATTCCACGTGCATTTATCGACTCACTGTCTATTTGAAATACCAACAGCTATATATAAAAATATATATGCGGCAACACGTATACACGTATACATACAGTATAGTGCACAGTACAAGGGCTGGAAAATTCTAGAACCTCGGGAAAATAAGAGAGATAGTGATACATCAGCATTGATCGCAACTCTAGCTCCAGTGTCGTTATAGTTTCTATCGCTCTCGCTCTTTTTTATCTCTATTACTCACTATCCATAGCAACTACGACTATTTTTCTCTCCATGATATGATGTATCGTGAGAATAAAGTCAACCCGTGAGCTTGACTTATACCCATTATCCCAGTTCACAGGCTAATTTTATTGAATTCTCATCCTCTTATTAAAATTTATTCAGCGTCTCCATGTTCATATGAGGAAAATTTTTTTTACTTTTTTTAAAATTGGTCGTCGAGTGTCGCGTGAATTGAGGCATGGGTTTAAATGCGGGTGTTCTTGAACGGAACACTATACTGTAGTCTATCCACATCTACGGTTTCTCCATCGAGCGTAACGTCAGAAGACACGGAGGACACCGTTCGAGAGTTGTTTTATAGAAGCAATATAACAGAGGAGTAGATATAAAAATAATTTAAACAGTAATAGAGCGAGAGAAAGGAGGAATGAGAGCTCCTTGGTTTTCGCCCTTCGTCTGTCGGTTAATTTTGCCATGGACAAAGCAAAACCAGCCCACAGAACACATCTCTCTTTCTCTCTTATATATACTACTCGTATTCCACACAAATACACTTTACTTGTATACACCCGTTCACCAGTTCGTTGGTTCGTCCGTTTCACCTTGGCCGCGGCCCTTCAACTGTCTACGACCCACGCCCCCTCTCGACGCGTTCTTTCTTCGTCGCGTGGACACCTAACCACTATTATATATACATACATATATATATACCCATCTTCGTTCCTCAACTGAGGATTGCATCCCTGTTATATTGCCGTGTATCATCATTGCCCCTGTGAGCAGGATCGGTATGCCCATAGGTTGCCTGCACGAGCTCAGAGCTCTCACCTGCCTCTCGATCCCCACATTCGCATCTCACACATGCTCACAGACATCCATGTGCTGCTTGTTGGCGGTATCAAAGTGTCTGCTTGACCCACCGAGTCGACGACTTAGTTCTTGAGGTCTTTCCCCTTCGACTTCCTCCAGAGTCCAGAGCCTTCTTACAATTCCATCGATATCCACTTTACTCATTACTTTTTATTTTTATTCCTTTCATCTGAAGCTTATCCTTTTCATCTCCACACATATTTTTCAGCTTACACTCTATACATATTAGTTAAATTATTCACGATTTAATGAGTCTGTAATTGAAGATGAACAAAATATTTCCAGGTGTGCAGGTTCTGCTTGGTTTTAAATCCAAGTACAAAGGTCTCTTTACTTTCCCTTGTTATTGTTGTTGTTGTTGTTGTTGTTGTTATTGTTGGTAGTGATGTTACGTGTTGTCTGTTTTCACCGATTACTCACAGTTGGTATCGTATTTATGTCAAGATTGCTGGCTGCAGACTCCAAACGGCCTTGGGGAATTTAAAAGCTTCGACATTGCATTATTATGTATATATTTTTTGTAATTTATAATAATTATAAATTAATTAAACCTCGATCCGTGTATTTATTTATTAATATTGACGGAGATTTTATTGGGAAAGAGTCTGGGAACAAAAATTATTTATACTTTGAGAGGAAAATGGAGTTGAGGAGGAGTATGCAGTTCGAGTAGAGGCTTGTTGAAGAATAACCAAAGTATAGTATATATATATATATATATATATATATATATATATATATATATATATATATATATAAAATAATAAAACAAAGACAAAGTCGGAGAATATAATAAGAAATAAAGAATAAAGAAAGAAATTGCAGACACGCGATGGAGTAGCGGCGAATACACATTTTCTGTTTCTCTTGAGTCGAGTCGGTCGCTCTCGGAAATAAGACGAGTTTAGTAGTTTTGCTGCAGTATATCGGAGCGAGAAGAAACAATATTAAGTGGAGAGTGGTTCACCTGCATTGCTAGCATTGCGCCGACTCAAGGCCAGAGTCTGCGGGTCCAGAGACCGGGTCGCCGATGCTCTTCTTCCTTTACTTCCAGTTTCCTGCCTGCCTGCCTACCTGCCTGCCTGCTTAGCTAACTCCCCCCCTGCTCCTCCTTTTCAGCGCTCCTTCACCTCATCCTCGGGGCGATGCCTCATCTCGCGTCAACAATCGCTGGCTCTCAGCTACGAGATCTTTAAACGGACCTTTAAAATTAAACGCGCTTTCCACACTCTAGATAACTCGTTTTTTAACCTCCGGTTGTGATTTTTGTCCGCATTAATTATCCCAACTGTTTATCAAACATTGCAAAATAAATATTTTAACTAGAATAATTAATAAATTTTGTTTTTTTTTTTATGATTCCAGGTTGCAAGATAAAAGCACTCCGTGCTAAAACCAACACCTACATAAAGACTCCAGTACGCGGAGAGGAGCCAGTGTTCGTGGTGACCGGACGCAAGGAAGATGTAGCCCGTGCAAAACGCGAGATTCTGTCAGCAGCTGAACACTTTTCACAGATTCGGGCTTCACGTAAGAGTTCATTGGGCGCACTACTGGGAACACCACCGGGTCCACCAACATCAGTGCCCGGCCACGTGACTATTCAGGTACGCGTGCCATACAGAGTTGTTGGTTTGGTAGTTGGCCCAAAAGGTGCGACAATCAAGAGGATCCAGCACCAGACCCACACCTACATCGTCACACCCAGTCGCGATAAGGAGCCAGTCTTCGAAGTTACCGGTTTGCCAGAGAACGTCGAGGCCGCGAGACGTGAAATAGAAGCTCACATTGCACTCCGCACAGGTTCAACCAGCGGACCGGGTGGTCTCGTAGGGGACGAAGTTGATTTGCTTGGGGCTCTGTGTCGCGGCGGACTAGGGTCAATCCTCGGCAATTTGGATCCACCTGGGTCCAATGGGTCAAACGGTTCCACCAGTGGCGCTTTCTCTAGCAGCGGAAGCTGCAGCAGTTCATCAAGCAGCTCCGGAGCACCCGGACTCAACGACCTCGTGGCCATCTGGGGCGCGGGCATCGACCGCGACGAAGGACTTGGAGACTCACCGTCATTTGAATCTCAGACAGCATCTGCCTCATCAATATGGTCATTCCCGGGAGTAACACTACCATCCCGACCATCGCCACCGGCTTCAGCGAGCCCTGCAAGCCCCACGGATTCACTACTCGGCACTGGAAGTGCTGGTGGACGTCGCGAGTGTGTCGTCTGCGGAGACAAAGAAGTTACCGCAGCTTTGGTACCATGCGGTCACAATTTGTTCTGTCTTGACTGCGGGAATCGCGTTTGCGAAAGTTCCGATCCCAGTTGTCCTGTCTGCTCGCGACCTGTTCTCCAGGCGCTAAGAATTCTGTCTTAAGATGCTTCATCCTAAACTATCTTCAGACTATTTAAAACTTAATGATGATGATGATGATAATGATGATTATTATTAAAAAAAAAAATAAAAAGGAGACGATTGTAAGGATAACATGAAGAACGATTTAAATTATCGAGAAGAGAAACCAACTTCGAGGGACCCTTGAGTCTGGAAAGACGCGCACAAGATTTAAATTCCACTGCTGCTGCCAATATTTATTAACAAAAAAAAAAAATTAAAAAAAAATATGAAAACAAAGATTTTAAAACACACATTTAATTAAATTTAATTACATACATATTTAAAAAACTTAAAATTTAACTACACAAAGAATTTTATGAATATTAATTACATTTAAAAAAATAATAATAATACTAATGACAAACAAACAAACAAAAAAAAAAATTAAATAATAATGAATAAATATAACCGGGGATTTTGATGCGTTCAACGCTCGCTGATTCCCGCGCCAACCGGATACAACGAATCGATTAAATATGCTGTAGGTGTAGACTCCCCGACTCGCGGCGCGTCTCCTATCGCCAGCTTTCTCGCAACACTTAAATCTCACATGATAATAACAATAATTACTAACAAATAATTATTATTATCACACAGAAAAAAAGGATTTCTTGGCGCAAAAAATTTTTTCTTGTTCTAAGAAAATTTTTACTTGACCCAATAAATTTTTTGTCTTACAAAGTGAAAACAAAACTTTTCTTGGGATAAGAAAAAATTTTATCGGAACAAGAAAAAAATTATTTAGGCGAGAAAAAAATTCTTGAGCCAAGAAAAATTTTTGTCTTCAATTCATAATACAAAATATTTCTTGCGCCAAGAAATTCTTTTTTTCAGTGCATAAATACTTAGCATTTAAAAAAAAAATTTTTTTGAAAACCGTTGAGTGAATTCGATAAAATTAAAAATATAAATGCAGCCAACAGATTTAAAATTATTCCATTAAAGTCTAAGACTTGACGATTATTTATTTATTATTTTAATTAAAAATTTCGAGTTAATAAATAATTGTTTGGTCTTATTCTTTGTAAACAAACTAGTCGCGCCGTGAATCCTTTTTAATGAGATTTATATGTAATAATTAATCCTCGTAGATCTGTGTGTGTGTCAAGTTCGCCAATTTAGTGAATGAGTTTAAAAACAACAAATATATATATGTGTATATACATATAAATATATGTATATGTATATATATATTAATAATGATAAAATAATTATTATTATTGATAATAATCATAATGATAATTTTTTATAATTTAAATAAAATGAGATTAGGAACAAGTGTTGTGGTATATATATATATTTAACGATTTTTAGAAGTCATTAAAATGAGTAATATATAAATTAAAATAAATAATTATTTAGATTTTAACGCAACCCCTCGAGTCGCCGGCTCGCTGAGTGATTAAAAGAAATTTTTTTTTTATAATTAAATTTAAATTTATAACAAATTGATCACTAAAATAAATATAAAAAAAGAAATCAATAAATAATTTATAGCTCAAACGGCGCGAAATCTTTTACCGGACATCCCTCGCTTAGAGTATTATCTTTACCTTTATATATATATATTTAATAAGCGATAGCAATTTAAATAATATATTAAATATATATAATTAAAAAAAATATAAACATAAATATAAATAGATAACAAATATATTATTATATATATATATAAAAAAATAAAAAAAATAAAAAAAAAAAACAAATATAAATATAAATATAAATATATGAATATTTTATCGAGAATTTAGATTTTGTATTTTTCGCGTGACGGGATGACCGGCGGAAGTTACACAGCCGATTATATATATATATATTTTATTTATGAATAAATTCGGGGGGTGGGGGGCGGATGTTTATGAAATTCGGGGGTGAGAAAAGTTAAGGCCGCGGGGTTGCGGTTTTTTATTATTATTATTATTATTTTAACTTGAATATATATTTAATTATCAGTTGATATAAATAAATATACATTCGATATTAAAAAAAAAATATATATATATAAAATTTTTAAGCAATTGCTCCGCGCCGTCTTATCCCTATTATTTAAATTAAAATAATCATATATTATTATAATTTTTAGTTTAATATAACAATATTTTGATACATTTTAATTCAAGTAATTGATATTTTATGATAATATATGATTGATTAATTTGATTATTATTTTTTTTTAAAACGCAAACGTCTTTTGCTTTATTTTCATTTTGAGAGACATTTATATTAAATATTTAACATATTACCATATATATGTATATGTATATGGATATAAAATATTAATAGAGAAGAAACAGAAAGAAAGACTTTACACTCTCTCTTTATTATTCATAAAATAAAAAATAAAAATAATAAAAATAAAAATGAAAATTAAGAGAGACCAAAGCTGATTTCGTGAAAAGAGGAAAATTCCCGCAGGTTTTTTTTTTTTTAATTAATATTAATTTAACCGGGCTCTTTTTCCGAAATCCGGGGGTTTTAACTTTTTATTTTATTTTTAAAAATCATTATTTCCAAATAATTACGAATAAAAAAAAAAAAGAAAAGAAAATGTGAGATACGGATTTAGAATACCCCCACCTGTGATTACCATTTTTCATTACACGTCTTTTTTTTTTTTCTATATTTTATTTAATTTATAATTTTCTATTACATTTATATATTTTTTTAAAATCATGTACAGCCAACGTTGTCAGACGTGAGTTATTTGTCATTTAAATTTATAAAATTATTATTATTATTATTACTATTATTATTATTATTATTATTATTATTATTATTATTTTCTTGTCAATCGTTGCCATTTGTTAAAATTAAATAATAATGAGAGAGAATTTTTTTTAAAAATAATAATAATTAGTAAGACGAGATATATAAATATATATGTGCTCAAATATCTTTTATCTTGATTATAAAAATAATAATAAATAAAAAAAAAAAATAAGCCAACGTGCTGAGACCCACCGGTGCGAGCGAGTTTAAATAGTAATAATTAATTATTATTTAAAAAAGTATAAAGACAGTGTGTTATTTTATAATTATTATTTTTCTGTAATTTTTTTTTATTATTATTATTTTAAATAGTTTATATTTTTTTTGTCATATTTTATATTGAGTATTTAGATTAATCCGTAGCGCGAGAGGTCAGAAAATGTCTCACCCGTAAGCAAAAAAATAAAAAATTAATTAATTAATTAATTAATTAATTAAATAAATAAATGCTTTTTCACATATATATTTTAATATAATATTTATACGTTCGTTAACAAATATTGGTCCGCACTTAAAGTATATTATTAATATATATATAAACAAAAGTCAAAAAAAAAAATTAAAAAAACAAAATAACAAAAAAAATTAAGAGTTATATTTTAAGTTCGATGGCAACAAATTATATATTTTTTCTACGTTAATGTAAATGTGAAATAAAAAAAAAAAATTAAAATTACGGTGATGACGATATTTGTAAGTTAATCTCCAGTTCCGATTTAAAAACAATAATTAAAAATAAACTAATATTTAAAAATTAATTTTTTTTTACGTCTCTGCACTTCATAAGTCTGATAGAAAAAAAAAATGTTTTTTAAAAATTATCAACGGAATAGAGCGGGCGAAATTATGAATTAAAAAAGAGAATGATCTCGAGCGCGTTTACGTGAGTGATTGGAGGTACGACAGGATTTAAATTCTCAATGGATATTAATATATTAATAGTATGAATGGTGTTTAATAAAAATGATTAATCTATATATATATATATATATATATATTTATATGTATTTAAAAAAAAAGGCGCGGAATCTCTTTTTTTAAATTATTTTTTTAGAGTAACTTTAAGTTGAGCGAGTCTTTGACTGTCTCAGGTGCGAGCGGTTGCCGTTTTTTACTTTATTTTTTTTTTGCTAAAGACTTAAGCATTTAAAATTCAGGGTTTCATTAATTCATATAAATTTATAAAATATTAAAATATATAACTAAATAAATAAACTAAGGCGTAGTATTTAAAGGAGCTTTTGATTTAGACTCGATGTCGAGAACCTCCGCTAGACATGGAGGACTCTGATTAATTTTTAACGAGTTTCTTAATCATAAATATTAATTAATAATGATAATAAATTTAATAGTAATAAAGAAAAAAAAAAAAAAAGTAAATAAATAGCCTTCACTTTGGCCGAGGTTCTGACAGTCTCCCTTACTATTTATTTTGATATTAAAATTGATGTTTATTCAAATGCAAATGCAATTCTCACCTTCGAGTCTCGTTAATAAAAATCATAAAAATAATAATTAAATAATAAGCGCAATAATTATGGAGATGAGGGACTAAAAATAATAAACCCGCTGTGACCCTTTGACATACTATTTATTATAGGAAAAAAAATAAAAAACAAAAAAAAAAAATTAAAAAAAAAAAAAAGTTGAAAAAAAAATTAATTATAAAGTAAATAATAATTAATAAGCTTACGTAAGGCATTAAGCGTAATATTTATAGCCATTGGCTGTGACCGATAACTGCCATTTTTCGTATAAAAAAAAAAAAAAATGAAAGAAAAAAATAAAAAAATAATAATGAAAAAATAAAAAACATGACAAATTGAGTAGACGCGCGAGAATTTGACCAGTGATATATATCGGGGATTTAAAAAAAAAAAAAACAAGGGATTGAGTTTTAGCTCAAGCTTGCGCGTAGATGAGTTTTTTCAGTATAGCAGCAGTAATTGTGGATAAGATTATTAATTAATAATAATAATAAAATTAAGTAATAAATAAATAATAAAAAGTCTGAGGGATGCAGAGAGTGAGAATAGCAATTGTCAGCCTCCCGATCAAATCCCATTTTTTTCTACCCACTGATTTACTCCCGCGTAAAAATATATAAATACTGATAAATAATAATAATAATAATGGAATAAAAAAATAATAATAATAAAAAAAAAGAGTTTAGAACACGAACACGACGATACATATCTCAAAGAATAATAACTAAACGTAAGATTTTTAAAAATAATAATAATAAATAAATAGTTTTTACGGTAAATAATTAATAATAAAAATAAACTTAGGGTTAATTAACATTGATGATAATTATAATTATATTTGAAGAGAAAACATATAGCGGAAGAGATAAATTGTTGTTTAATTTAAAGAAACATGTCATATTCTATTTAAATAGTTATGTATTCTTATTATTATTATAATTACTTATTATTATTATTATTATATTAGTTTATTAATGTGAGTTTTTTTTTTTTTCATAATCAAAATGATATTTTTTAACGAAATGTATCTCGCATTTTCTTAAGCTGAGTCTCTATAACGATCGATCTATTTAATAAATATATGGATCTAAATAAATATATATATATATATATATAAATATATTATAAATATAAATATTAATATGAGTATATATTATTATTATTATATTATATTATATTATTATTATAAATAAATAAATATAAAATAATATATTCGCAGTTTTCAAATGTTAAATGTATAAACATTTGTCTTTCCACACAAAAATAATTAAAAAAATATATAGAGTTGCCTATCTAGTGTGTCCGGTATTTTTGATATTCCAGATTATTATTCGCAAGTAGAAAACAAAATGTATGGGAATGATTTTAATTATTAAAAAAAAAAAAATATAATAAAAATAACGATCGCTCGTAATGAGACTGAAAATTGCGTTTAATTAAATTAAATATATAAATATATAAATTAATATTTTTTTCTTTTTTTTACACATTATTATAATTTTTTAATTATTAATTGGTGTTGGTGCGAGTTGCGGAAATTTTTTCAAAATTACATTTTTTTTTAAAATCAAAATTTCCCGCCTTTTGATTCCGCGCGCTTTTCAAATATTTGAATTATTAGCGACAATTGCACTCGACTAAACACCGATTTTTAATTATATAAATAAAGTATACATTATTATTATTAATTATGTTTATTATATTAATTACTTATAATTAAAGAAAATAAAAAAATCATATATTATATTATTATTATTATTATTATTATTATAATTTAAAAGCGTTTTGAGAATTATAAAGTTGAAAAGTGAGAAAAAAAAAATAAATAAAATAAAAATTAAGTGAATCGTATTATAATCGTAACCGCTTACTTATTTACCTACTTAATCAATTGTCGAAATCCGTAGGTCTTATTAAATAGGATTATTATTATTAATTGCGGTAATAAATACCTGTGTTATTTATTAGCCTCGATTTAACTCTAATAATAATAATATTAATAATTAATCCCAGTGTGTGTTGGGTTTAATATGCATGTTAGTTTATCATCAATGTAAAGTGTGTATTTATTTAAACCATATATACATATATCTATATCTATATTATATATATATATATATGGGTGTTAGTTATTATTTTAATTATTTTAAATAAATTAAATTTTGTAACTCGCAAATATTTAATTGTATCGATAGTTACTAACACTGCTACTAATATATGTATATATATATATATTTATATATATATGTATATTATGTAGACTAAATTAATACACACGCGCGATAATTATTAACGAATGCGGCTTTAACGCGCAGCTCTCAGCCCACAAACTCGATCTCATTTTAAAAATATGCCTGACATTTTTTTTTTTCTTCATATTTAAAAAATCTTATAATTATTTCAATTACTAACTTTTAATTTCCACTAACCGCTTATTTTTTTTTTTGTTATTAAATACAACTTGAATTTTTTTCCGTTAATTTGTGCGCGAGTCCAACGGCAACCGCTCAAAAAAATGAACGAAAAATTAGCGACCAGTATTTAAATGATCATGATAACAAAAATAAATAATTTGATTACTGATAACACTGATATTAATAAGACGATTCGGGGTAAATTGACGCCGCGTAATAATTAATAGATAAATAAATAAGCTATCAAATAAATGATAATTATTTATCCAGGCATTACTTATATTAGTCGTCATATAAAAATAAAAATAATAATATTGTTGGTACCCGAAATCGTCAGTCATTAACATGAGCATTAATATGTAGCCGATATTTTATTACATCACATTTATAAGCGACTATTGTACTCGCAGATTAGCGATAAATTATAATTATTGCGTTTACATGACAGAGAAACGACGGAATTACTTAATTAATAATATTTAAGAAAAGCAAATAAATATATATAAATATATGGACATATATTTATATATATTTAATGAAATTTTTAAATGGAGACACTTGTAATATTTATAAACAACTGTACGTTTCCGTGTCATGTGTTTTTGTTTGTTTGTATATAATTTATCAGGCAGATATATCTAATCGTCATATTTAGTATTCCTCTGGCGTATTCTCGGTGGTAAGAGATTTATTATTTTATTCGGAGCGAGACATTTTAATTTGTTTATTGTTTTATTTAATTTTCATTTTTTTTTTCAATTATTGTCTTTGAAATTTTATTAAGCTCATATATTTTATTCGCAAATTTCTTTCATATTTTGTTTATTGATTAATTATTAATATATATTATAACTATATCTAAAATTTGTTATTTTTTTGTCGATCCTTAGACACGACTGAGACAATGCATTTAAAGACTCTTCCATTTAAAATATAAATTTTATTTTTAACAAAATTTTATTTAATAAAAACAAAATATTGGCATTGTCAGAAATAATTAACAGAACATATTTATTTTGTTCATAAATAAATAAATAAATAAATGTATACGTAAGACTCGTTTCCGTATAAGATTTAATTGAAAAATAATAATAAATATAAATATATATATATATAATAAAAAAAAAAAAATATGTACGCATAATATAAAACCATAAAAAAAAATATATATAAAAATGAATAGCAAAGAAAATAGAAATAAGTGATAATTATTTTCGAGTGTTGGGAGAGACAAAAAAAGAAAAGTAATATGAAGACATATATTATAGCAAGTTTATTATTTTCTATATTTTTTTATGTAATTTTACGAACACGCGATAATATATTATGTCTATTATATTATTATTAATTATTAATTATTAATTATTATTATTATTAGTATAATTATTATAAATATTTTAATATATAATATGATTCAAAGATGTTTACTTTTGTTTTTTATTTTATTTTTATATTTTACCTTTCCCTTATTTTATTATTTTTATTTAATTATCTTTAGTTTTTTTTTTGGAGTAATTATAAGTGTCCATGTGTAAAAAAAATTCGTTCCAAAAATATTCCAAAAAAGTTCCGCATGTGGAACTTCTAAACATGAGACAGATTATAACTTCGAATGGAACTTTTTTGGAATATTAGTAATTTTGATAGTTAAAAAAAAGTTTTTATGAGCAAATTTACAGTCAAAAAAGGACGTTTTTGGAATTTTATATGGACTTTCCAAATAAGCTCTAGAATCACCACTTTTGACTTTTTTATAGACTAAAAAAGGCGTTCCAAAAACTTTCCAAAATCACTACTTTTGCATCTTTTGAAGACTAAAGACATTCTAGAAACATGCCAAAATAGTTCAAAAATCTATTTTTGAATTTTTTATGAAACAAAAAAAAAGTCCATGATAACTTACAAAAAAGTTCCAAGAACGTCTTTTTTTTACTCTAAATTTGCTCATAAAAACTTTTTTTTTACTATCAAAATTACTAACGTTCCAAAAAAGTTCCATTCGAAGTTCTAATCCGTCTCACTTTTAGAAGTTCCACGTGCGGAACTTTTTTGGAATATTTTTGGAACGAATTTTTTTTACACGGGTCATTTTTTTTAAGTTAAATATAAGTATTTGTTATTAATTTAATGGCAATGGCATAAACAATATATATTTATATATATATATATAAAATATCGAGCGAACTTTCAGTAGAATAATCCAGAGCAGCTCTAGTCTGAGGTCTTTGCCCCGTGAACTCAACAACCCCATCATTCAAACTCCCCTATCATCCCCTTGGTAACTTTCCTAAAAAAAATCTAATTTATAAATTTCTTCCACTCTTACCTCACAAAAAAAGCACTTGCCTAAATTCGAAAAAAAATCCCTTAAACAAATAAAATAAATAAATGATTCCGCGGTCGTCGAACTTTGAACCCGTTCCGGGCACTCCCACTTACAGACCCGAGCTCTCTGTAAATTAACAAATCGGATTTATTAAAAAATCTAAACAAATAATTTTCTAATTAAATGTGGAAACAAACCAGTAAAAAATTATAAAAAAGTGTTGAGACAAAAGGAGGGTTGCGGTGGAGGGAAAGGGGGAGAGTGCCTGGGGCTGGTGTTGGTGCAAGTAAAAGCAAAGTTTAAGCTGAAGAATTTTCTCGATCGCGAGGGCTGTTGTCCGTTGGGATGGCAACGTCGCATTGCAGCAGCAGCGTTGGGGCTGCGGTCGATGCCGTTCCAGGGCGGCCCTGGGGGGTGACGGGAGTTTGTCGACGTCGGCAGCGAGGCATGTGCTCCCTCGTTGCTTATAGCGGGTAGAGCTCACACACTCACACACACACTAAAGTATAGAGAGCAACCAACGGCCGCTACCATTCTTTTGCACCCTCTATCATCCCTCCAGTCTTTCCTGTCCCTCACTCTTCGCTCCCTTTCTCCACTCTCTCTTTCTCTCGTCTACTCTTCTCTTCCTGCAGCGAATCGATACCACCAACAGACTACTCATGCTTTAGTTTCTCTTGTTATAAAATTTAAGATAAAACTTTACAGCCAGTTCACTCACAAAAGTAGTATAGATGTTAACTATTCCAACTTCGTCTATTACTACTGATGCTGCTGTACTTTATCCTGATACTTTAATGACAAATCGCCCGCGGTTAGAGCCAACACACAAACTTGTTTCATTTTAAAATATTTATTGTTACTTTAAATCAATAAAAAAAAAAAAACTAGCCCTTTTTTAATCTGACAGTCTGTAACTGTCAGCTCTACTGTGACTTCCGGGAGCGAGTAAACTTTTAAATTTTCTGGCATCTCGGTTCATATAGACGACAGTTGAAATAAAACATCTCGTTATTTTAATTGTTATTATTATTTATATTTTATCTGACAGTATATAAATTTACAAAAAGTCTTTAGCTTCTTGCTCTCTCGTACGTACAAACTCTCGTCGTTCCGGTCGATAACTCGTGGGGGTCGCGGAAGACGAGGCGACGCCCTGCGAACTCACCCCCTCAACTCAGAGGTTCCCAATCTCTTGAGCTTATCTCCGAGTTTATTTTTTATTCAACACAATCTTGCCATTGTCATCTAATTAATACACGATCATTATTAAAAATAAATAAATAATTTTTAATTTACGCGGGAACTATTTTAAATTCAAAAATTCAAAAATGAATAATTGACTTATTGAATTGAAATGAAGGCGCATCATTTATTAACACAAATATAAATATATGAGACTAAAATAAATATGAATAAAGGGATTACGTGGTATGACGTGTGTCGTATTGATTAAATGACGTCTGTTTCTCTGAGGATTTTAATTTTAAAACTAAAAAATTGTAACCTTTTTTATTTTTTTCATTTAAAATTTTTATTTTGCCGCAAAATATATGAAATTGTATACGAATCAATGAAATTTGAAAATATAAAAAGTAAATGCGATAGGAGCGCGTGAGGGATGTTTAGAACTCTAGCTTAGTGGCCTCATTTAAATTTAAAAATAAATAATAATAATAATTTATAAAAATATTTAAAAATGAGGATTGGAATTTTTATATTTTACTATCGTCATTTAGGATAATTTAGGATTTAGGGCACAAGATCTGACAGGTTTTAATATATATCTAATTGTAATTGAGTGAGCAATGGGTTTTATGATGAATTATTAATTAATTAACTAATTAATTAATTAATAAATATATTGAATATAAACTTGTATGCGTATGACATATATATATAAATATATTTGTGTTGGTCGGGCATGTGTAAACATATATAAGTATATTTATTTATATATATTAATATTAATTATTAATTACTGACTCTCGCGGGATAAATAATAATAAAGATAAAATATTTAGATTTTTCGTAGTTTTCCAATTTTCCATAAAAAATAATAATAATAATAAATATGTGGGAGGTATGCAATGTTATTATAGATTTGTAGGTGGAAAAATCTTCGTTAATTCGAGTGAGAATGATTAAAAAAAAAAATGAATATTCAAAAAATAAAATATTAAGAGTATGTAAAAAAATTAATTTTGTACTTTTTCGTGTACTTTGTGAAATGCTCAACAAAAAAAAAAATAAATAAAAGTGTCGTATCTATCGTATTTAAAAATAAAAAATGAAAATATAAAAAAAAAACTGGAGATATAAAATTTTGTTGGCGGGAAAAGTTTGAATTCGTTTGAGCGGTTGTTTGAATTTTTTTTTTTGAGTTGGCGGGTAAAGTTTAAATTGTTGGGTAAAAGTAATTTGTAATTATTTGATACAACGTCTAAGTCTTCCGGTATTGAGGGTATTAAAGGAATGGAATAAAACATATTGAGACGTTTTAGTTTTTAAAATATTTAAAATTATATATTTAATTGTAATATTTACTGAGAAAAATAATAATTATAATTATGGGAATGAGATAAAAAAATTCAAACAAGCAAGAACGAATTTTGTTATTGAGAAAATAAATTGTGGGAGTAAGATTTAAAAAAATAAAAAAAAAATTATTTATGCTGATGATCTGATGAGCAATTAACGGCTTAATGGAATTGTACATGAGGAAAATGATTAAAAAAATGTTAACAGTGGGAATAATAAACGGGAGTGGATCGAAGAATTGACTAAAGTTTATAATGAAGAGAAGGGAAAATAAATAAATGGATACAAAAAATAAATAAAATAAAAAATATTAATACCTAAATGCCCGGTTTATTTTTATATTTATTTTTCGATCTATGAAACGTTATAAAAGTTTAAAAGTAGTATTAAATTTGAGAAAAAAGTGAATGATTAAAATAATTACAAATACATATATATGACGAATAATTATTATCTTTAACTATATTTATATCTAATCTTAACGAATATATATTTAAAATTCATTGAAATTATATTTCTTCAAGTAACAAAAAAAAAAAGAAAAAAAAAAAAAAAAATTACTCACTCGTAATTACAGATTGATATTAAAACTTCCATCTACGTGGCGACTTGCCGGTTATTTTTTTCTTTAAATTTTCTCGTCCCTTTCTCTAAAAATGACTTGTAGTGTCTAGTGTCTAAGTCAAAAAAAAATTATAATAATAGTAAAAAAAAAAAAAAAAAATGTTACATTTTTGTCATTTAAATGAATCATTGCGTTGTCTATATCCTTTAGTCTTGTACGAATATTAATAATAATAATAAAAAAAAAAAAATGACAAAAATGTAATATATATTTAAATTACTGCCCAATGCTCCTTTAGCTTTTAGTCTGCAAGACAGTAATAATTTTTTAAAATTTTAAATCTCAAATTAAAATTATTGCTGTCATTGTTCGAAGTGATAGGAAATTGTGAAAAAAAAAATATAAAAAAAAAAAAAAAAAAAAAATGTGTACGATCTAGCTGTGTAACCGTGTAGCCTATGTCATTGAGATCGATTAATTATTTGTGTTTGTCGTAATGTATGAGTCCAATGAGCGAGTGAGAATTAAAATAAAAAAAAGAAAAAAAAAAATCTCACTGTCTCATTAATTAAAATAAATTGTAATGGCTAACGTAATTTGTGATATATAAATATATTAATACACAATATATCTATATATATTTGAAGTTACTTTGTATATATACATAAATATATATATTTATTAATTTGTGATTTACACAACGAGTTTCACGATTTATTTATTTTGAATTCCGTTCATTCGCGCGTTTTATTGCTAATTAGTTTAATCCAGTATAATTATTATTATTATTATTTTTTTTGCGTGGATGCGATCGTGAAACTTTGTGTGAAAAAATATATACGCATTAGCTTTGGACTGACTATCGTATGGTGGAAAATATAACGCAGCTACAGTTTAATAAAACGCACATGATAAATTTTCGTGCTTGGCTTTGTCCAAAAATTTGAACTTTTTTTTTAAATCGTTGCCAATTAAAACTATAAAATTGTGAAATTGAAATTTGAAAAATTCGATTAAACTAAATCGTAAGTTTGTAATTTTTAATTGACGGTGTCGGGCCCGCAAAAAGTATTTTTGATAAATTGGGAATCAAATTCCATAATTTCCGTTCCAAAAACGGAATAATTAAAAATAATAATTAAATTGGGAAAAAATTGAAAAATAAAAAAGCATTTAATGCTGATTCGTACTTTTATTACATATATATAGGCCTAATATAATTATTTATTTATTTAAAAATGGATAACATGGACACGGATACACTGATAGATTTTATTTCCAAAAAACTTAAATGATTTTAAAAAAATAAACATGTAAGGTTATAAAAAAAATAAAAAATAACATTACCAATATATATTATATATTTAAAGTATATTATCTATATTAAATAATATAATATTAATATTAATAATTATAATAATAATAAAAAAAAAATATTTATATTCAAACAATAGATTCGGCGCAAGTCTGCCATGACGTAATCGATTTTTAATCCTTATGGAAATTTCATTGACGATCGCATTGGAAAATATTTCCTACTTAAAAAAAAGAAAACTAATTAATTCCCTCATTAATCCGACGTTTACTCGGTGTTACGTAAACAACATGTCTTCGATATGGAATTTCAAAGCAATAAGTAATGAAAATATTTAAAAATAGGTATAGGTATGTGAGATGATAATTTAAAAAAAAAAAAATGGCGAGAAAAAACAATCTCTTAAAAATGAACAAAATAAATCATATTAATTATATACTTATATGACTTATTTTATTTAATTATTTTTATTGCGATAAAATAATACATATAATGAATATATTTAAAAATATATATATATTAATAAATAAGTTTACTTTTATGTAATAATGAGAGATGCAAAAAAAAAATTGATAAATTATTAAAAATTGATATATTTTGTATTTTATTATTTTGTACTGACGTCAAAACCTTTCAATTTTTTTTTACCCGATTTTAATATTCAAATTCAAACTGCAGACGATCAAATATTTGTTGTGTTGGCGGTAAATTTTTTTTTGAAAAACACTGCAATGATTTTTTTTAAAATTAAAAAATAAAAAATTGGAAAAATAAATTACGGGGGTGGACACTCAGGTTTGTAATAAATAAATAAATAAATAAATAATAATTAAAATTGCAATTAATAAAATCTCGTTAGAGGCCATATCAAAGCTTTCTGTGATTCACCAAGACTGATGATCTGTTTTAAGAATGAAAATTTAAAAAAAAGTGAATTTGATTGACGAGATATAAATTTTTTAATCAGAAAAAAAAAACATTGCAGTGTAAAATGTCATGGCAGTAAATATAATTTTTTTGGCAATTTAAGTTCTCTAATTACTCTAATCTGTAATTATTAATTTTCTGTCATTACTTTGAATTATGTTGGCATTTTATTTAATTACCTCAGTATTTAATCACCGAATGAAATTTTCATAAACATTGACACCATGTAATGTTTTATGAAAAAAAAAAAAATAAAATAAAAATAATATATTATGGAGTATATTGACGATAAAGTTATATTATAAGATATTGAAAAAAAATTAATATTATTACAAATAACAAAAGATGTATTTAATTTTTCCTCTGTTTTATATTTAGAATTTATATTTCAATAAAAATATATACATTTAAACATAAAAAATCTATTTATTTTTTTTCACTGAAACTTTTATTTATTTTCAATTAAATATATAAATCACTAGCGAAATTTCGACACGCGAAATAAATGATTTTCATTTCGCTATCGAGCTAGAAAATTTTTTGGACATGTGCGATTACACACGTGCACATGAGAAACGACTTAGACATGCCGGATTGACAAAGTGTTAAAAGTTTTACTTAAAAAAAAAAAAAATTTTACATTTTAGAGTTCAATTAAAAAAAAAAGTCATTCAATTTTTTTCGAGAGGTAAAATCCTGCAGTTTTTTGAACCAGTGGAAAAGTAATTTTCTATATATTATATATGATATATAAAGATGGAGGTATTATATAAGCACAGACTAAAATGTCTGTGTATCGATCGTTATATTTCCGACTACACTTACTCTCTTATACCATTACAACAAAGTACACTAGACTACACAGTGTGTATAGCAAGTAAGGAGAAAAGAAATAAAAATAAAAATAAATAAAAAAACCGAGGGAAGAAAAAATATTCACCGGCACCCTGTTACGGGGTTGTAATTGCGCAGAGACTTTCATTCTTTATTACTATTTGCCTTTTTCTTATCCCATTTTATTATTTTTATTTAAATTATCAAATTACCCCCACTAATAATAATATTGATAATTACTGAGTCCAGTAATTGGAAAGCAATAAATATGAATCATAAATTTGAAGTAACAAATTTTAAAATTAGTGCCAAAAATATGTAGTCAGCTTGATAAATGTATGCAATTGGTAATTAATTATAAATAATGATAATTAATAGACAAATGAACGAACGCCAATCGAAGACTGAGAGCGAAATAAAATAGCGCGTGTTTTTGAAACTATTTAGCGACAGTTAAATTTATAAATTGAGGAGAGAAACAGACAATTTTTGAAATAATTATTATTTATTTGGTGTATCGGTGTCTGTGGTGTCCAAAATATATACATATATATTTGTTTTTTTATAATTTGGTGACGGCTAATGATACAAAAAAGATCGGCGAGGCTACAAAACACAGTAATTTAAATAAAGTTGTTGAAGATTTAATAAAATATTTGAAAATCTCCCGCAAACTCGAGGTCCGTGACCCTGATTATGATTAATCCTTATAAATTTATTATTATTATAATTATAATACTACTCGTTAGGTTGTTAAATCACATCAAGCATCAAAAATTGTATTTAAATAAATAAGATTATATATATAAATATATACATATATTTTTTCAACTGCGCAGTTAAGATTGGGATTTACCATTTAGATGTAATTATTATTATTATTTTTATTTAAACTCCAAAATGAAGGAACTAAATAAATAAGTTGGGAAATTTAAAATTAAGGAAGCGCGTCCTCGTGTAAGGGAGAGGATTTTAAAAGACGATTCAAAAATAGCTGCGATCTTTGATGTATAAATCTAGGATATTAATTTGCTGAGTGCAAGAGACTACGGAGTAGTCAGAGAAAATGGGCACTTACTGTTCGTTAATTATTAAATAACCAGAGAGTGAAGAGACGTTTCATTTAAATGCTATACTATAATCCCAATCTATCAGGGTTTCGTATATTATATTATATATTAATATAAATATAAATATATATTATATATGTATGTTTTAATAATAATATTGAAAAGCAAATATATTATGTATAAAAAATAATAATAATAATAATATTATTAATATATCGGTATACACGATAATTGTATGTGTGTATATATATATGAAATATATTATATTAATAAATAATATCATATCTACATTTATATTTATATTTATCTTATCCTTAATGCCATAATCCAATCACATTTATAATTATTTCAATTTTTTTTTCAGATTATTATTATTATTATTATTTTTGTTTAGTGCCTCTCTAAATATGAATTAGTGATTTTTCACTAATTTCAAGTGAATATTCACTAATTGTCAATGCTACAATCGTACCACGCAGAATTAGTGAATATTCACTAAATGAATATGTGAATATTGGAATTCACTGATTTCATCGGTGAAAAAAAATATTATATTGCGAAAAAAAATATAAGACACTTGTAATTAGATCCGAAATGTGATTAATGTATTAGAATCATTACTAAGAGGAAATATACATGATTTTGATTGACGAAAAAATCCCGGTGACTGCTGGGCTCGAACCTGCGTCCTTCCGATTCAAAGTCTTTGATGCTATCCACTGCGCTAGCCTACGCAAGTGATCGCGTGAGTGTGAATAGTATATCCGTTATGATACCAAACAATAACTGATGAAGAAATAAAAAATCTGTGATGTTATGATTGACGTACTCTTCATATAAATATATTATTGTTCTGTACTTCCATTTTTTTTATTTTGAAAGTTTTTTATTAAAATTTTTAAAAATAGTACCATAATTATTAATTTTATTTATATCTAGTAAAATATTTAATTATTTGCTAGTTAAAGTTACTAGTGAAATTGTGAAATTCATAAATTAAGAAGTGAATAACAGTTCCACTTGTAGAAATTATGAAAATATCGCTAGTTCAGTCGGAAAATCACTAATTTGCTAGTGAAAATTATAGTACTAAATTTATTAGTGAGAATTCACTAATTTGTTATTTAAATACACGGATTATGAAGTGAATATTGCTTCACTAACGTGATTAATGAAATTTCCACTAATTCATGTTTAGAGAGTCTGACGGTAATTATTAAATTTTACAAAATGTAAGAACGCGATGCGAAAGACCCGGGTTCGATTCCCGGCAACGGTAAAAAAAAAAAATTTAGAAAATTTTCTTTTACGTTTGAAAAATTTTGATTTTCCACGATTTCTAAATTTACTAAATGACCTAAAGATTTTCGGACTTCATCAAGAAGCTTAGGAGAGTTTGTGATAGTTTGTAAATTTTGCAGAATATTCTCGAAGGTCCAGAAAGAGATTTCTAGATTATTCCGAATAATTCAACAAGTTTATGGTACATTGTGATGCAAATAGTTTCCAAACAGTTAAATTTTTTTTTTAATTAAAACTTTGAAAATTGTCACATTTTCCGGGTTTATCAAAATACTTTTTTTTTCATGACTCCATTAAACGCTCATATTTAAAACCTTTTACTAAAATGATATATTTTATTATTATTAAAAAACAAATTTTTTTTTTTTTTATTTCAAGTAATAAAAAGGAAATTCTTCAGTAAAATATTTCATGATTTACATGTATATTATATAAAATATGAACGGTATAGTGCATTTTTTATTAAAAAAATAATAAAAAATTTAACGGGATTTCATGCGAGTGAAAAAAATTTAAACGCCTTATCGGAAAATTTTTTATTTTATAAATAAAATATTGCGAGCCGCGTGTTCTAAAATGAAAATTTTTTAAAAACTTTGCCGTTTTTATAAAACATAAAATCACTAAATTTTTTTTTATTTCAAGGGTAAAAAAGATCCCGCTCGACAAAAGATAAAAAATAAAATATCCTTTCATATATTTACAGCGAGAGCATACACGCGGATTTAAAGTGTGTAATAAAAAAAAGCTTTTGTTTTATTATAGAGTTTATCGCTTCGAAACGCAAATGTTTAGAAAAAATCTTCAAAGCCCAGCATACATTTTTTTTTCTCTTACAAATATCCAGTTGCAAAAAAAACCGTCTCAACGAAATACAAGTAAAGTATCACAGGTTGAATGAGCAAGCCAATCTATCTAAGGACCTCAAAATTGGATCAACTGATGCAGAGTTAGTGCGCCTCGATCAGGAATTGCACTCGAGATTTTCCATCATAATCCCCAGCAAAATTCAAATCCTCAGCTTTCAATCTCCCGCTGAAAATAAAAAAATCCTCTCAGCCGAAACTTTACAACTTAAGTATTTTTATCAATAGTCTATTGACTAAATAAATTGGCTAACAACAGTAACAAGTAAAATATTTTAAAAAATGAGCACCACTGTGAGCCGGCGGATTTAAGCGTCACGGTGCAACAAACGCCCAGACGGCGCGGGTTTTGCAAGTTTCCCGTCAGTACCACCGCCACCACACAACTACATTCACTCTACTTATTACTACTAGCTAGCTTATACACTACATACTACATACCATACATACATAAGTAAAGTATAGTGTACCAAGTATGTACCAATGCACTATTACTAGTACACTAATACTCGTACGCATTACCATGATCGCATATTCCGGGGGTTGTTTCTCTTCCCATTCAAATAACTGACTCTCTTTCTCTCTCTGACAGTCAGCAGTAACAGTAGTTGTAGTGCTTGTACTTGTACTTGTACATGGACATGGACATGCAGACAGTAGTATATATATATAAACAGAACACAGAGACACAAAAGGTTGGTTTCGACAGAGTAGTGTATCAGCAGGAAGAGAGGGTGGGATATATGTGTGCGAATCTCTGTCTAGTCTGGAAGCGAGTACGGTGTCGCCATAGCAACGTACCCAGGGAACCCAGCCGTACTCTCTCATCGCAACCCTCAAACTCTCTCTCCCTCTATGCCTCTAGTACCAACGTCCCTTTCCACGGAGCGACGGCTGGCTGGCTGGCAGGCTGGCAGGCAGGTTCATCCACCTCCTGGAACGCCAAGTATTAACGTACTCTTCTGCTATCACATCATCCTACTGATATATGCCTCCACTGACTCCCGCGGGTTCTGCTGACGGTACAGACTGCCGTTAGGTTCGCACTGGCTCTACTGCAGGATCTAGATCGAGAATAAGAGTACCCATGCGGCGTCGAGAGTACTGCACCCTGTCCGGGCGCAACCCTCTCTCTCGCTCCCTATATTTTCCCGGGTTCGCTCCCGGGCAACGCCCGCCGCCGTTTTAATTCTTTGGACTTGACAGCTCTCGAGAATTATAGCTACAGATATTCTGCTCACCAGATCTGTCGTGATATTACAGCACCAGCAGCAGCACCACCACCACGACGGTTCAATTATTTTAAGTGCATATCCGCTACTACCCTTTTACGTTTAATCATATAATATATACATACCTCGCTTTTGGTTTTCATATCACATCATATTTATTATTTATCAAAGCACCGATTTCACATTTATCACTTTCATACTCATACTCATTTATTTTTTTAATTCATTAAACGTTAAACTTTATTTTATCGCCCGCTAATTAACCAGATTTTTAAAATCCTCTTAGAAATTTTTTACTCTTCACCTAGACCTCAGAGAAATAAATTTATTGTAATTTTTTTTTAAATTTTTCCGCCTAATTTTGGAGTAGCCCTTTTATGGATATATTTATATATGTATCAATAAAGTCTAAGTGGTGCTCATACACGCCCATGTATACATATATATTTACGAATGTATAACAATATAGTTTACACTAATACGTTGGATTCCGAGTCTTGAGGAAATTGCATTGCAGCCATAAACTTTATAATGGGAAGATTGCAATTTTCATGCAATGTTGTTATGCTCGTTATGCAGTATACAATCACATTTATCTACATACATATATATGTATATAATAGATAAGTTTTATTGTAAGTTCATCTACCTCTCAGCGTCTGCTGCTAAGAAACAGGGTATAGAATAAAAAAAAAGCCTGTTGGGTTTGTCATATATATATATATGTAGCAAAGAGGGTAAGAAGGAACCCCTGCGCCGGCGCCGATCCGGAACTCTGTCGCCGGAAGTCCGCGTAGGAAAAAAACTACCTTCTTACCTCGTTCTTTTTCTCTCTACCACCCCTTGCTCCCTTCTACCCCCTTTCCCTCGTCCCTATTCCTGGTTCCTTGCGTCTTGACCTTCGCCAACCCGGACTTTGTACCTTCTCGATTTATTGTTAACATAAAAATTTATTTCCTTTCCTCCGACTTAAATTCAATTTAATTAAACAAATAACCCTCGACTTTTAAAACTCTAAAATAATAATTTAAAAAAAAACCGCCATTATTTAAATAATTAAAAGCGTAACTTTTTAATTATGCACTTGCGTAATTATTTTTATTTTATAATTTTCTTTACTCAACTCGTGCTCCTTTCACATAATGGAGTAAAAGCAACATTATTCAATCTAAATAAATAAAAAAGAAAATAATAATAATAATAATAAATAATAAAAAACCTCCCCTCTTTATACTACTCGAGACAGAGTCTTTTTATTTAGTTTTATTATATTTTATTTTATTTTATTTTATTTTATTTTATCTCTCTTCTCTCGGTTTTATTTTTTCATATCCCGTCTAGCTTTTATTCTCGCCCCGGTCGATTTGCAAGCTTCGCCAGCAACATCAACGGCATTTGTATCCAGGATTCATGTTGTAGCAAATACGTCCCCAGCACATTCAACACATCCAACTAAATCCACACAGAAAACAACACAGGCACACATCCCACACATCACCAGATACTCTCCGACTGCATCAGAGTCTATAGCAACCCTTACTCATTTTAAAACTCCCTTATCATCCCTTTGGATATGCCGTTCGAATGAATTGGAATACGTATTTCTTTGACTCATCGTCTCTCCTGTTATATTAATACCCCTACATATATATATATATATATTCCTTTTCAACATTTCCAATCAACTTTCTCAGTATATCTGTTTCTCTAACCCTTTACGCTAACGCGCTCGCGTATTTCGCATTCCCTCGCAGACTTGCATACGAAAATCACCCGAGCTCAATCCCCCATACGGAATTCATTCTGTTTTATTTTTTTTCCTTTCGTTTGTTCATTCGTACAGTATTTTTTTAGTAATTTCGCTTTGCGCTGCTCGCTCTGGTTTCCTGGCAGTTAAATTACCCAGGGTATCGATTAATTAAAAAACGGACGGTAATTTTGAGAGCGATTGTTGTTGCTATTGAGAACTTTGGTGTGTAACTGTAAATACTGGGGGACGTCAGCACAGCACTGAAATAGTAGTCAAAGTAAAAGCTGCCTCAATACATATCCCGATACAATGCAACTGTTTATGTATATGACTGATATGGTCTGTGAACACGTCAGTGTAGGTGCGTACGTGACGAACAGAAGGGTAAATTTACCCCGTATTTACCAAAGATATCTCAGCAATCTATAATTTATATTTTAACCGCCAGGATTTTAATTGAATTTAAACATAAGTAAAAATAATTATTGTTATTGAAGGTGGGATATTACAAAAATAATAATAATTGTTTGCTCGAGTGATTCGCTGGTGTTTGATCAGGGATTATTTTTAGTAATCGAGGGAATAGATTTTTCTTATGCTTGAATTATTTATGCTCCATTTTGTTGCAGAGTGCAATGACGTTGGATTTTCCCTCGGGGTTATTCTCTACCATTTCTAGAGTGTTTTCAAAGATTTCCATCAGAAAAAGTCTCGAGAATTTATGTCGAAAAGATTTCCAGTGATTTCTTTTTAAATTTTTGGAAAATTCTATTTTTTTTTTATTTTAGTGCACCGGCGATTTTCAGTGAAATTATTTATAGTCAGACATTTTTTATTGGACATGGTTTAGTTTATATATTAATATACAATATTAAATTATCCCTTGTGAAATGCTTTCAAAGTTAACCCAAGTGTGTCCATTAATCGATTAGTGAATAGTTATTTTAGACTATAAATTATTTATCATTTCAATAAAATCCATTCCGATTCACTTTATATTAATAAATAATATAATCATTTATATACCAAATTTTCATATTTCATTATCTATCAGTCAATTGTAATAAACTTCCATAATCCCTTAAATTTTTAAATGATTTTAATTTTACTCAACTTGCTCTTACCCCCACCAAATTTTTCTATCAGCTGATTCCCCCTCCCTCCGCAAAATTTTACAACTTCACAATTTAAATACAACTCTTACAAATTTATCTCAGCATGTCTGCAACGAAAATTCTGATATGTAATTTCATAAATATCAAAATCAACTCCAAGACAAGTACAGCTTTTGAGGTTACGTACCTTCAGGTTGCCATCAACTGTTTCCAGCCGCCATCTTGTCATGTCAAGTTCTACAGATTGCACAAAAGTTTTAATAGTTAACCGTAAACTTTAACGACAAATATTTCATGGTAAAAATAAATAATTTTGAAATGTTATATAATTAAAAAAATAATATATATTTATATTTGAATAAATGGCGTCGTATATATATATAAATAAAATTATACGTTAAAATACAGTGTACGCCCTATCTAAATAGCAACCCTAACTTTCCAGTCGATATTCCCATTACCACGATAATTAATCCGAGGCATATCATATATATATATATATATATACATATATATAAACGGTAACATATCGTACCCAGACTGGAGTCGAGGTGATTCGATCTGTTTAGTTAATCGATAAGGCGACTCATTGTCAGAGTATAATATTAAATGTATATATACGTAAACCTCGACAGTATTAGTGTCGGGTCTACATATATAGGTCCAACTATTGGTATCATTGTTATTGTTATTGTTATTGGTGGTGTTGGTGGGTTCTGTAAACTATAAACGTAATATACATCAGAGGAATTTAACCCCGCAGTTTATGGACTGAGTGTTACAGAATCTCTTGTGCCCTCATCTGTGCTCTCGTGCATCATACACTTAATATATTTCACACAAGCTTGCTCTCACCCAGACTCTCTTTATACCTGGATCCATCTGCTTGTTCTTGTACACACATCAACATGCATACATCCTATATCTATAATAATACTGCGCTATAAGAAATAAAAGTCGCGGCGTGTGTTGGATAGAGTAAGAGTTGAGTCGGAGTAAGAGGTGACAGCGGTTTAACGGGTCGTAGTTGCAGGGTTTTACACTTTACGATTCAACGGTCTTTTAGGTAAAGCGCTGCTGGAATCAACTCATCGATTTATCTTGTCGATGCTTTTTTATCTTGTTTTTTTTTTATTTTTTTCCCGAGGCTTCTACTCGACGACGATATCGTGATTTAATCCGATAGATAGATAAATGACCCTTTAGTGTTGGTTTTACTTTATACACTTATCGTACCCGAGTGTTTTCGAGTGATTTAGTAATTTTTATCCATTCGAGTCTTGAAAATACTCCCCTTGCACAACAATAATCCTTAAATTTTATCACTGATAGACAGAGCCCACGGTTTTACATAAATTTCATTACAATAATTTATTTTAAATACTTTTAATGATATTACTCGTATTTAAAATATATAAAAAAGTTTTACGGACTTTAAATATCGAATTTTTTTCCCTTCGAATGAGGGTAGGTCAGTACGTAGAAAATTATAAGGGGTTGTAAGGCATCGTTTCTTGTTACTCGTACGTGTCCCCACTTGTACTGCTCTATACTCACGCACATTTATATATTTATGTATAGATATAGATATGTGTTTAGGTGAAAGCCTCGTCGAACAGAACAGAGTGATCGGCCCTAAACTTATCCCCCATCGGTGAATATTTTAGGGAGCAATTTTAAGCCCCTCGAGACAGACACAGAATCTCCCTACACTACCAGAGTTTCTCTTTTCTCGACTCGTGAATACACAAAACCCAGTGCAATTAATAATCCTCTCTCATTTTCATCATCCACCCCAAGTACTTTTAATATTTTTAAATAAATCCATTGTAAAGTTTTTTTAAATCACGACTAGAGAGCTCGGATAAATAATATCACTGAGTTTTTATTCACTCGAATGCTAATGCCGACAATTATTTATAATTATTTAAAAGCAAAAAGTATCAGCAAGTCAGCTGTCTAAAAGCCGCGTGATGAAATATCAGGATTTTAAAAATGAAAAAAAAAATTATGGGCATGTGCCGATAGCAATTGAGTAAAATGCAATGTGCGAGTTGTCGTCAGGTGTCTTTACTTGAGCTCGTGTCTTGTCTTTGCCTGTTCAATTACAATTACCTTAAGCTATATACATATATATATTAATGTATGTATAAAAGTATGGAACAAAAGTATACAAGTACATAATAATAGTAATATCCTTAAGGCGTGCATCACGATGTAGCAAACGATGCACCTGCTGAAGGTGCACCCGCATGGGATGTCAGTGTCAGTGGATACGCGTCCAGGTGTCCCGTGGGCAAAACTCCTTCCAGGCACTCGGATGCTCTACTCCATTCCATTCTACTCTACTCGACTCACATCACTACAGTTTACAGCTGAATAACACAAGACAAGAACGGAGACACGAGAGCCTCGTCTCGATCACGTACAACGAAGATAAGAAATTCGAGACGCCAAAGGATCGGTCGGTTCTTAAAAAACTCTCTCTTCCTCACTCACTTATCTCTTTTTTTCTCGTCTGTCCCTCTCCTCAACTGAGTACGGGGAGGAACGGGGTGCAGAAACAGGGGCAGGTGTTGAGACCGTACGCCTGGCAGCTGCCTCCCACCTGGAACCTTAACCTTTACTTATTATTTATTCATTTACTTTTTTATTTTGCTCCCCTGTCTATAGTTTATAGTCTGTGGGCTATAGTTTATACACTTTCCTCAAGTTATCTCGAAGAATCTTTAGTGTATTTGGTTGGAGGATCGAGGCATTGGATGGTGGAGCATCGCAGGAACCAGAGACAATGGAGAAATGGTCCTGATGGCCAGACGCCCGCACGCGACTGAGGTCTACCACAATCACTATTATGTTTATTAGATATGTATGGATGTACTTGCGTTAGTGTAATACCAATAGTGCAGTAGTCTGGTAATACACTGGAGTGAACATACAGCGACCGCATACATACGTTTCCGGGTTGATTAACGAGCCATGGATAACTGTCTTTTGGGGAATAGGAGAGACTGTATATCTAATATAATAGACGAAGTTGACGCCTTTTCATTGAAATTAACATGACGGTTCTGGTGTAAACATAACAGTCAGTCAGCCATGTTTAGTACATACGATATTGTGCCCTACTTGGTGTTGAAGAATCAGTACTTCTTGTTGGGGATCTGCAGAAAGTCTGACGATCGCGAAAAATTTTAGCAAGAATGAGGTTTATGGGGTTTTTTTATTTTTGTAAAAATTCTCGAAATACTGGAGAACTTTACTGATCTTGAAAATTGTTCAGAAATGACGCAAATCTGCAGACTACACTTCATAAAAATGTAAGACAGTATTATCTTCATTCATCCTCATTTATCCTCATTCATCCTCTTATGGACCTGAAATCAAAAATAGAATTTTTCCTAGGACTTTCTAGGGTTTCTTCTACTCGAGGACATCATAATGAACAAAAAACGTTTATATTGTGATGAGTTATTTCTAACAGAAACAAAATTACGGGCTTCTCTACACAGAATTCCATGACAGAGGCATCTTCCCCCATCCTCCCCCATGTTCACTTATTGTCAAATGGGTTTGAACTCGAAAATAAAATTCTTCTTAAGGCTTTTTTGGGTCTTTCCTACTAGAGGACATCATAATGAACAAAAAACGTTTATATTGTGGTGGATTATTCCTAGCAGCAGCAAAGTTACAGGCCACTCTTCATAGGAAATCATGAACTGCCTTATCCTCATTTATCTTAATTTATCCTTATATGGGCCTGTACTCAAAAAATAAATTTTTCTCAGGACTTTAAAGGGCTTTTCCTACGAGAGGACATCATAATAAACAAAAAACGTTTATATTGTGATGGGTTATTTCCAATATTAGCAAAGTTACAGGCTATTCTTCAAAGAAAGACATAGAAAGTGTCATCTGCCTGTATCTGCCCGACGTCGATCACTCAAAAAATAAATTTTTCTAATGACCCTTTGGGGTTTCTCCTACTAAAAGACACCATAATAAACAGAAAACGTTTATATCGTCCGAAGTTTGTCTCAGTAGAACAAAATCTTTCATTAAATTCGGGCTGAACTTTTAGCAGTCATTATTATTTTCAGTTATCAAAGTGTAGTGTTCTATTGAAACCATTCTCATCGGTCAATCAAACGGCGTTTTACCGTTTCAATATCAACCAATTACATTATAAACAGTGAAAATAATAAATTAATCTCCCTGTATCCGGATTTCTCCTATCAACTCCGAATTTACGACTTTTTACTCTCTCAAAGTAAGTAACATAAAATAATTATAATTCCCCAACAAGTATTTCCTCGATCAAAGGTATATCTATACACCTATATATATTGCAGTTATCAACCAGCTGCCAATGGACACGTAAACATATTAGTGGATAGTATCACCTGCCTGATTAAGAGCCACCGTTTTACTGTCGAGAAATTCCAACTCCATCTAACTCTCCGATCAATTCACATTACATTCGCAAACTATTTACCTGTTCTGTACCCAATAAATTAATAGCCCCCACCTCAAGTTAAGACGCTGAAAAAGTTTTAATTAAATGGAAAATTTTTTTATCCGAGCTAGAAGTAAGACCGCGACCGCGACCAAGTAAGAAAGACTAATGATCAAAGCAGCGGGAAAAAAGCCAACAAAAAATATAAATAAATGCACGTGAGGAAAAAATGTTAAAGCGTCACGGTCGTTACCTACATTTGGGCGGTGGCGTGTTTACGAGGGTTTTAGTCGAGGGTGAACAGGTAAAAAACTCGGTGCCACGTGTCTCCGACAGACGTGTGTTTTCAGTCTAACGCGTGCGCGTGCTACTTATTTTCGGTTAGATCGCCCTCACTGCTCTGGACTTACACTCACTATCCTTAATATCTATACCTGTACCTCTATATATATGTGTATATATTTATTATCCTCGGTGGAAAGCTTGTCTGATGCCTGACCATCTTGTATAGCAAGACACGAATCGTGCCACTGTCTTAAGCTGCGTCACCTGCCGCCTGTCGCTGATTATCCTCTTAATCTTTTATTTAACCTTCCGTTAGCTTCGAAACCCTTCTTTTACCTCTGAATCATCTCCCTTTCCCTCTTGCGAGCTCTTTAATTCCCCTTAAATTACTTCAACACTAATTTTATATTCAAAATTTAAATTTTAAATTAACCTACTAACGTTTATTATTATTTTCATTCTTAATTATTAATGTCATTGCTCTTTACAACTTTTAATTAACCCATTATTTTTTTCTAACGACTTCTCTTTGTAAATTACTATTTTTTTTTACCCATTTTTTTAAAAATATTTTTAGTTTTCAAGTTTCTAGAAATTTTCTGAAAATTTATTAGCAGTTGCAGAACATGACGAGTATTTCCGCCAGTTCATAACTTCCCGCAATATTTTAAAGTATTCAAAAAATTTTTCCAATGTTTCAGAATTTTCGAAATTTCTATAATATTTAAATGGCGGAATTTTTAAAATTACATTTAAACGGATCTTCTACTAAAAATAATTCAAAAAATGTGAGTAATAAATTTCCCGCAAAAAATTTAGTAGCTTACGGAGCGCAAAAGAGTTCGTCTAAAAATACCGAATTTCTTTGGGAAAAAACTAAAGAAGAAAAAATAAAGTTATTATTTTTTTTTTTCTTTAATGAAAGTTACAAGACAAAAGAGAAGAGCTACACTAGATTTGGTTGGATATTAATGTTAAATACCCTAGAGTCTCTTCATCGTACGACTCTCGTCTTAACGAGTTCCCTGGCATTGTCACTAACCCAAAGTACTCATATTTTTTTTTATTATTTTTATTATTTCCAGTTTTTTCTTCCTGCTATCATTATTATTATATTTATTTTTCTCCTTCTCATATCTTTTGTCTTACATTCTCTTTTAGCCCCTGGCCTCACAATCAGCGAATCAAAAATTCTTTGCCGTACAAATACGGTTCCTAGACAGTACGTAGATCCTCAGGGCTCGGGGCTCGGGTACATCAGCTCTCTAGACCTGTAGTGTTACGGAATGAGGACAAGCTAAAAAAAAATAGTTCCGAGTATGAATGAAATAAAAAAAATACAAAACGAACGGGGAATTAAAAATCTAGTCCCAGTGGAGGGCGCGCGTTTTTTTATTTTTGAATCCTTACGGTCTTTATCTTTTCTCTCTCCTCTGGCCCGAGTTGGCCAGACTCTATGCTCCTCATACTCGGCTGGATTTATACGTGTTTTAAAAAGGGTAGATGTAGAGAACTGAGACAAACCCAAGACGGATACCTGGCGCGTTTGCCAAACCTTGTATTATACCTGGTTTCACCTGGCCCCTAACAAAGGATCGCACCAAAATAACAGAACTGAACGAGCTAAAGTGTAAGCTGAAGCTAAAGGTAAAGGTAAGGATGTTAAGGAGAGTGTAGACTGAGATTACGCCTCGGCTGTATACACAAATACTGAAAATCTTAGAAATCCAAAAAAAACAGCTTCGGGCTCCTTGGAAACATAAGTAATCCTTTTTTTTTTTCTATTCATTGTTGATATGAATACAATATTAATTTTCTGAAATACCTTGGGTGTATTTTCTTTACTTTTTAAAATTTTATTGCTTGAAAAGTTTTATATTGAATAATAATATTTATTAGCTATTTAAATATATGCGAATATGCGGATAAATTTATTATATATGCTGAATATATTTAAATATGTTTTAGATGTTGACTTAATTTTTCACTAGAAAAAATACAAATTTCGATAATTATTTTTAATATTTTACAAAAAAAATTTTAAATACTAAAATTGCCGCGCTGCGGACTCGACCCGCGGGCTCTGGACTTGCATCCACACGCTCCGAAAAAATAAACTAAGAAGAGAACAAATTGTATAATTTACTGTCTCAAATATTTGAATTTACGGAAATAATATTTGTGAAAAAAATAATAAAATTAACAAACAAATATTATTTCATCCCTTATTCATAATCTTCAAAGTACTCAATTTAAATATTCAGCCATCCAGAAATGCGCGAATCCACGATAAATTTGCTCAAGTTCTTTCATAAAAAAAAAATACACATACGCAAATTACATATATCTACATTAATCCGTCTATCCTCACATGTATACATAAAATCCGCATGAGAATATCCATATATTAAACCCTCGTTGAAACGCATATGCTCCCACACGTTTGACATTTAATAATAATAAACCCTGGAAAAATACTGAAATAATTTTTTATATTTATTTTTTTACTATTTGAGTAAATATTAGTGTCGGTAAATAAAAAAGAGAAAAAAATAGAATTATGCCTTACATCAGAAATATATAAATCGAAAGAAATATATTAAGATACAATCAATAGACATATATATGTATGAAGTATGAGCGAGCAAAAGAGAAAGAGAGACAGGGAGAGAGAAATAGGGGGAAGAGAATGGTTGGATCGTTGGCTGCCGGTAGCAACGACCCTGGATGTGCATCGACTCCTGGGGGTTGTAGTTCGACGTCGTAGGGAATGGGTGATATGGGCGCAGTACGGGGTTCAGAGTACGGGGGCTAAAAGCTGTAGAATATACCAGAACCAGAAGCAGAAGTAGAAGCAGAAAAAGCAATGACGATTGAGCAGAAACGTACATTTTTCCTTCTCTAACATTTACTTTTTAAATTATTTCTCTCTATATATTTTCCCTCCACCTTTCTGTGCACGATCCTCCATTCAACTCACCCTCTCGCGTCTTCCACTCCCTTGTTCGGCAGCGCCATCTCTCTCGGACTCCCTCGGTCCCCATCGCTTCGTCTCATTCCGGTTGGGAACTTCTCAGTTCACCGAACGCCAGTCTGTCTCGCTTAGTCGTGCTATTGATCCCACACAGCATCCACCAGCAGCGCGGATAGAAACGACTACAACGCCCCCTACTTGCTCGACGACGTTGGCACTAACGGTGCAAACTCCCGTTTCAAGATATTTATGTGCAACGTTGCAAGCTTTGCCAAAACCACAGACACACATATTTTTATTTAACCGATGCCTCCATGTTTATTCAAATTAAATATATTTATGTTTTATTTCATTTTATGCAATCCAAATACTCCTTCTACACGTTTATCGAGTTATCGCTGATATTTTACCTACGTTATCTACAAAAAAACATATTTGCGGGAATATTTTCCGGGGAACTTGGAAAAAAACCTTTTTCACACCCACGTCCCCGGGCGCGCGGTCGTGGGTTCGATCCCCTGCGGCGGAACTTTTTTAAAATTTTTATTAATTAACTGAAACAAAGTTTCCATGTTAATTTTTCAATGTATATTAAATGTTTAATTAATAATAATCACAATTGTTGTGGGCGAAACAGCAAACCCGAGTACTGCCGCTGATTAATTTTTTTATAATTAAATATTTGCCATAATTATGGTTACGGCTGTAATGAGAGGTAATGTTAATTATCAAGCAATTAATTATTTCGAGTATCTGGGAGCTCTGAATAAACTATTGCTTTACACTTAAAGTATATCAAGTATGCATATAAATCCTCGAAACGCGGATAATCAAATATGGATTTAAACCAACTGCAAATCCCTTTAAATATTCAACGTACTTTTCATTTTTTTTTATCGCTTAGAAACTGAAAATAAAGTTAAGTACTTCCGTGTTAAAATAATATTTTTAAATTATTCAGAATTAAAGATTCTTCATATAATTTCTTATATACACAGAAAAAAAGTATGTCTTGGTGCGAAAAATTTTTTCTCACTCCAAGAAAATTTTTACTTGACCTAAGAAATTTTTCGCATTATAAATTGAAAACGAAAATTTTTCTTCGGGTGACAAAGAATTTTTTGAGGTAAGAAAAAATTTTCTTGAGCCAAGAAATTATTTCTAGTCTTGAGAAAAATTTTGTTTTCATTTTTTAATGAAAAATTTTTCTTGTGCCAAGAAATCCTTTTTTTCTGTGTAGATTTTGGAATTAATTTTTTTGAAATTCGTAAAAAAATTACCGGGTTTTTAGTCAACTGGTATCTAAAAAATGCACATACTTTTGTCAAGCGGGTTTTAATGATAAAAAAAATAAATTGAATTAATTATAATGATAATAATTATAATGAGTTTTTTGTTGTATGCAGTTTTTTGTCGAGCAAGTTATATTGAAGTTAGTTTTAAAAGTGAGCAAGTGAGAGCGCAAGTATGAGGATAAGTATAAAGAGAAAGAGATAAATATATATGTATAGATATATATAAACAGAATATTCAGTACTTTTGAATATTAATTCAAAGCCAGACAGTCAGAGAGTGAGTTTAGTGATCAAGAGAGACGGAAGTTACGGAGATGGAGAGAGGGAGAGAGGGAGAGAGGGAGAGGGAGGGCTAAATCTCGTGGTTATATTGAAACAATAGGATTGGTTTGAAATTGAATATTTGATCTATATTATATACACATATATATAGACAGTATATATATTTATCCATGCATTTAAACATATACTGTGCGGACGAGGAGATATATTATTGCAATCAAATGGAATTGATTTTACGCAGTGCAAATTGTAGGGAAAATTTATTTTAGTGCCACTCTGGTTGTAATTATTGTTAACTAATTTATAAAGTAATTAAAAATCTCCAGGATTTTTAAAATAACTTTTTAATTAAATCGGGAGCTATAAAAAAATATACCAGCGTAAAAATACGTAATGAGCGATATTAAAAATTGAATAATTAATTTAAAAAAAAAAAAATTATATTTTTTATTTAAAATAAATATGACGGAGGATGTATAGATGTATCGGAGGACGAAATAAATCGTTTAGATTAACGAAAAAAAATGTAGGGACGTGATAATACTTGGAATGCAGGCAAGCCACCCTTCAGACTTAAACTTTCACCCTACGACGTAATTTATTTTCATGGTTTTCCGGGTAAGGGAAATAAGGGAGAGAATGAGACTATGGCGAATCAACGAGAAACAGGAGTCATCGTCCTCTGAGGCTGGCTTTGGCTTTTTGGATACGGTGACGAGTGACTCGATTCCTGGCGAGGTTATGACTCGCTGGGGACAAACAGGACAAAATGTCATTTCTCACGCGTACAAGCGCGGTGGGTTAGTTTATGGTGATACCATCGGGCCAAACTCATCTTTCGGGATCACATTTTGACGGTTTTGCTGCTGACATTTATTCATTACATAAACGTTTATCTGGATTAACTGTTAAATAAATATGGGTAGACTCTATAAATATTATTTATTTGCCGTAAAAAAATGTATACAATGAATATTCAAATATTTATCAATAATCATAACAGTCAAAAAGATTTTAATCAAAATTTTGACTGAAATAAATCAAAATTTTTTCTTTGAATTGAAATTGGAGCGAAACCATAGAACTTATGGAAAAAGTTGTGAGGAACTTTTTTACATGAAATTTAACCCTCTACAAAATCATACTCATATATTTTTGTCGTATTTTCAAAAGTTTAGACACAAACTAAGTTCAAAAACAAAAAATTAATGCAACATGACTCCAAAACTACTGACAAACTTTAAATTAAAATTATGAGTTATATATCAAAGATACGGTAAAAATGCACGAGATCAAATTTGTAGGAAATTAAATTTTCTACAAAAAAGGATTCTTTAACTTTTTCCGTAAATTCAATACTTTAAAAGTTATTTACATTTAAACTCCGATAAAAATTTTGTAAAAATAATAATAATTAATAGGATTAGTTAAATGCTAAAAATTTTTTTTTTAAAATGCCTGAGGGTACTCAAATAATTCTTGTGTTTTTGTTCCATCTCCGTTCACTAATTGGTCTGGAACTTTACTACCACATTTTTTTTGTTCATTTTATTTCATATCTCTTTTTTCGTATTTATCACTTATAAAACAACGAAAAAATATAATGACAAAAAAATTTTCCCCGAGCTAACGATTCAAAAAACATAAAAATATTCCCTCATTGTCTGAATGCGTAATGCAATTAAAGCATTCAGGGTCCAATTAATTATAAACGTCCATTTAAGATTTTATTTCAATTAAACACGGAGTGAAAAAAACAACATATATATTTACAAGTACATATTGATCGTGGTGAATGCATCGTAGATTGTGGTGTCAAGACGGTGTTGAGAGTTGAGAGTAAAAGGAGTGAAGAGTGTTGTCGCTATCGAATATAATTCGTCGTCTCAGTTGGCTTAGACTTAACTTATTCAGCCGGACTCTTAAATACAGGAGCGACGGTTGACGAATTAGCATAACAGGGAATCGACCCAACCGCCGAGTCAACCCTTAGCTACCTTCTCAATACAGTAAAGTACAGCAGTGCACAAGTATTGAGTCGAAAATTAAACAAACCCCCTGCCAGGCTGTCTCGAGAGCCAGTTACAGACATCGATGCTGCTGCTGCTGTTACAAGATTCAATACTCTACCTAAAATCTTTACTGAAACTACTATTTATATATATAGACAGAGAGATTTAATCCTCTTAAATAATTCAATACTCTATCAAGTTTATATATAAGTCCAGATTCAGGTAAAATAGTTGAATATTTATAAAAAAATCTATTTTATCATTTGAATAATCACCTAAAATGCAAATGCGAATTTGTTATTTATAAAAGTTGAGACAATAGAATTTAAATCGCGAATAAGTTACAAATATCCGCGCAATTATCGGCATTGAGGATGACTCGTTAATCTCATTGTCCTGCTGCGGCATTCGAGCCGCGTAATGAAACCGACACTCGGGATCCAACAGACCAAATAATACACAATTTTAAAATCTGATTGACAAAATAAAGATATTTAGTTTTTGAAACTGAAGATTTAACGATAAAATTGAATTAAAACGTCTAAATCAATTTAACCGAAGCAATACTGCAGGAGCAAAAATCCCCTTATATAAAAATAAAATTGCTGATAAAAAAAATAAAATCGTGGACTCTTGGTAATTTATAAGACGACTGCAGTAGTCCCGGGCAAGTTGGCAAAGGGTTGCACAGAAGCAACACAGGGCCGGGGTTTCGCGTTAGTAAGTACCGGCCCTGGTCTTAAGTTTAGTTTATCGTTGATTTCATGATTTTTGCAGCGCCCCCTGGTGGCTGAAGAACTGCCGGAACGGTTGCACCAGGGATGTATCAATGCCCCGATGACTAACACAACGAATGGAAGCCAGGCAGTACAGGTTTTTACTGGAATCGAGTCAGATGGTAGTGGCTCGGGGTCAGTGCCCTCCGGTAACATTGAACCACCCTCTGATGCAGTCATGGGCGAGTTTCGGGCGCCTGCGCAACCCCATCGCCCATCACCCATCACCCTCTGCCCGTTCTCCCTCCCGGTCCCCGCGAGTCGTCCGCGGTCTACATTTATCTCTTTCTATTTATCTTATTCGGTCCTTCAGAAGCCGTCCTGGTCTCTCTTTCTCTCGGCAAAACACCGGAGCTTCTTCTCTTTCATGTTCCCACGTCCTATCGTCATTTCCTCCCTCAGGACAATGTCCTACCTCTTTTGGTTCAACCCCACAAGGCTTCCTCGTGTGCATCAACTCTATACTACACGCGGTATCCGATTCTACGTCGTCGCATCAATTCACTTCCCTCCCACTACAAGAGGATACACGAGAGCTCTTTGCTTGTATGTTGCTGGCTGCTGGTTCTTCCTCCATAACTATATACATACATACATACATGGACACATATATATCTATATTCATAATGCTTTGTGTAGTTACCAACACCCAGTGACAGCCGTGACAATAATAATATTGTCAGGAAACTTAAGACAGACAGAGTATTCAATAGTTTGACATGATTAGCTTGTTTAAAACCAAACTTTTATTTCCATAAAACTTTATTAACTATTAAATACCTCAACAGTTCATATATATATTTGTACAGGTGATAAAAAAAATATTAAAAAGTTTTGCATGCGAATGAAAAGGGATTAAATATTTAAATATTTATATTGTTAATAAAAAAAATTGATTTATTAATGGCGACTTTATTTGTGAATGCGGGGTATAGGGGAAGGGGGGAGGGGGTACCCCCAAAATTTGATAAAAAAAAATTTGATATTTTAAATGGTTTTTAAAGATTCCAAAATCACTTCTGTAAATATAATTAAGCGTTACTTTGAATTTTTTTTGGTAAACTTTTTCAAAAATCAATTGTCAGATGAAAAATATTAATGACGTTTGTTTTATGATAAAAACTATTAAAAATTTTTTTTCTTCTTTTGTATCCAATAAATATGTAAAAAATAATTTTTCTTCAGGTAAATTACTTACAAAAAAATTAAACTTAATCAAATTCGTTTAAAATCCAGAAATTTTTTTTTTTACCTTTTTTAGGGGGTTCCCCACTTTGCCCGCAAAAATGAAAAATTTTTTTTTTTCAACGGTAACTGAAAATTTCTTCTATTTACTTTGAATATCATTAAAAAAAAAAAAGATTTAGCGTATTTGAGTCCTCGAAAACTTGGTATTTCTTTAAGTACCCCCTTTTGCCCCTCCCTCCCCTATATTTTAATTAATTAGTTTTTAAATTTAAAATTGGAGAAATGAAATTGAATATAGAATTTTATTGGCGCGCGGGATCAAAGAAAATGGGGTGAGAAATTAAATTGAAAAATTTATGATAAAAAATATTTGTATGTAATTCGATGTGTGGGATGGATTTATTAAAAAATTAATTAGCTGTAGAAAAGTTTGTATAAATAGTTTAGTGTAAAATAAAATATAATATTTGCAGGGGAGTATATATATATAAAATACGGTACGCAGTCTCCATAAAAAAATGAGAACGTTAACTAATGTATTGATCGGGTCATTTTACCTAGAAAATTATATACATAGAGACATGTTATGCCGAGAGTGAGTAAAGAGTACTTTATAGAGTGAACGTGTATAGAAAAAAAATAATAGTACGGAAAAAAGAAAAAAAAAATGGGGGTACGCTGTATGGAAGTTCGTCCACTGAACTCTCATAGATGTCGAGTGTTCTAGAAATGCTGCTCTACGTATAATATTACTTTTATCTCTCTCTTTTATAAGGCAACCGGTATTCTCATTTTCATTTTCAAGTTGCAGTTTATGAACTGACTTTTATTTAAAAAAAAAAGATTAAACTTTTTTCCCAATTCAAAGTTCCTTCATTTTAAATTGTGGCTTTATTATTATTTTATAAGTCAATATTTATACGTTGAATTATTTTTAAAAAATTCATACGTAGAAAGTCACAATTTAACTGAAATTAAAAAAAAAATTATAAATAATTTATACTTTGATTAATTAAAAATTGTGCGTAAACTATCAACTTTACGGGCAAACTTAAAGAAATCTTTTTTGTAGGAAATTTAATTTTCTATAAATTTGTATTCTTATATATTTTTGATATTTTTAATAGTTAAGCCAGAATTTTAATTCAAAGAAATCAAAATTTAAACAGAATGAAATTTAAAACTTGTTGATAAACCGGGTATACATAAATCAAAATTATGAGTTATTTATTAAAGATACGACAAAATTGCATATAAACAATTTTATAGCCAATAAAATTTCCTATAAAAAAGTGTTGATTTATTTTTTCCATAAACTCAATAGATTGTAAGTTATTTCCATTTAAACTCCAATCAAAATATTTTGTCAACAGTTTTTTTCTATATTAATGAAAATAGTAATAATAATAATAATTGTAATGGAAATATAAATTTTCAGATCACACAAAATATATTTCTGAACACAAAAGAATACGAACAATATATAGTTACATTGCACATTTATATTTATCTCACAACCGGAACCGAAAGGAGGATACGTGAAAATTTGGACTAGCAGTTTCACGTACCCAACTCTCAGCATCAACGTAATTGTGTACAACATCCTCTTCTCTTTTACCCTCTAGAGTAGCACTCTCGTCATCCCCTTACAATCTTCCATACATGCTATCTGGTTTGTACGACATGATTGATATCATCATCGCACGGATCACGCCAGGAACCGTCCCAATCAATGCCGGAAATAAACTCCTGAAATTAAATTTCCCACCGTGCATTGATCTCTGGAGCTTGAAAAAAGTAAAAAGCATCCCCTGCACGTAGCGCATTTTCTCGGCGGTTTATCCGCGCCAAGTCATCTCGATCTAAGACATGTTTGTGTATTTACATAGCGATTTTTTTATTTATAAACGATTGGACTTAGTGTGTTGATTGGATAGACAGATTGAGTGGCGTGTGTGTATCGTAAGGAGGGTTAATACTGACGGAATCGTGCACCGAATAGAAATCGATTCTGAGTCTGGGTCAGCAGAGGGCGTTCACCCCCCGATGCAGCCCGGGAGAGATGACACCAGGGTCGTAGCTGGGAATTTTGCGGGGGATCTAAAGCACCAGCTAGTCCTCCTACATCCCGCACCACTCCCTATTTTGATGCTGATGCTGATGCTGATGCTGCAGCCCAAGTACCTGTACTTACACTTTACCAGTACTCGTATTCCTACTCGTCCTTACATTTACACTAAGTGCTAGTAGCAGTAAGCACTCGGACTAGCCATTACATCCCAATATTTCCCTACTAAATCGCTAGTAACATTACCTACAGGGTTTTGGGTGTCCATATATCCTCATTAGATCTATCCCCATTCTCTCGGGTGTCCACAATCTTCAGGGTTGTCGCGCTAAGTCCCATTGATTCCCTTAATCTCTTCAGCTGCTGATACCCAACCGCCCCAACCGCCAGATTATATAAATTATGCAGATTAATTATCCCGTTAATTACATTTACAATCATCAATTGAGTCTGCTAAATATATTTTTGAAGCCGTACCACGTGATTCGAGAATCGATATTTGGGTAAATTATTTATTACCTTTTTCTTTTATTTTTTACAAAACTACTGATAATGATAGTGATGGATGTGTGAAGAATAGGGAGGCGTAGTAAAAAAATAGCCGACGAAAGCTGTAAAACACAAAGAAAAAAAGCGGCAAGGGATGAACTTGAAAAAGAGCGTGTCGGTACGTCGACGTCGAACGGAGCAGTGTCTCTTCCTCTTTAACCTGGCTGGTCCTGAGGACACGAGGTGAACGATCGACAGGGCGGGACGTGACCTTTTGCAGGAAGGATAACATACCACCATCGGTATATATAGTTATATATATATGTATGAATGTACGGAGGATGAAGAGGGCGAGGGGAGAGAATTGAGGGTGGTGGCCGTTACCACTACCATCACTGGCACCTTCTGCCACCCACTACCACTACCACCACGAAAACCACCACCAGTGACGGCACATACGTACATTAACCCCTCGAGCCGACTACTGGCAGCCAGCCACTCCCTGTACACTGCGGTCGTGTTCGCATTCACGAGGTATATTAAATAAAATAAAATAAAGTAAAATAATATTTATTTATTTTACCTATGATTAATTAACATTAGACTTAAATATATATTTCATCTTAATCTCTGCTACGTGTACGAGTGCTTGAACACGATTTACCTCTACTCTGCTTGGACATGGACAGGAACCCAGACGTCGACATGCCCATTAACCAGGACGTAGATGTTATTATTAATTCGAGTTAATTAATTTCTGTAATAATATGATGATATTACTCAGTTTAATTACGCGATTAATTTTTAGTGGATTTATTTGAGTTCTAAGCTGGAAATATTAAAATAAAATGAAATGGAGTTTAGTTATCAGAAAAAGCTTTTGATGACGGGCGGGAGATTTTTTTAAATGAAGGGGGCTCGGGAGGGAGAAAGAATCGATGAAATGCGATGCATAGAAAATAGTAATATCTGTATGAAGTATAGAGTATGGAGTATGGAGTATGGAGAGTAGAATACGTCGTAAATCAAGCCTTAACGAGGGCTTTTGCCGCAGTGGTTTGTCTATCGATTTTATCATCCGCATGTCCGATGGAATAGAATGGAATTGAGAATAGCTAATGCCAAATTGTTTGGCACAACTTGCCTGAATATTTGATTAAACTATTCTATTTTACATATTAAATATATAGACACATATATTTCGACGGGTACAGGGATGCTGGGCTTGGGACAGGGGGAGTACGTGCGGGCTGATAATACTAAATTTTCGGTGGGTTTTGTTGGTTTAAGCTGGTTGTTGATTGTTGATGGATTAAGTAAATGCTTGTTTATATTTATTAGCTGTAAAGTGCTGGGATTAGGGGATAAAGCTGCTCTCTCTGCGGTCGAGTTTAGAGCGATGGGTTGCGACATCTGTTGGCGAGTGAAGTCGAAACGAGTTGGTAGTAAGGAAATTTAAGGCAGTCAAGAGGGAAGTGAATGCAGGTAATGTAGGAAGTCGTTGGATAGAGAGAGATTTATGGATTTTCAGAAAAGGGTTCAAATTCATCATCCGAAGGGCCGCAATCGTTAACGGGCATCCTACTACCATCAAAAGATAAGAGACATAGAATATCAAAATTTGGTAATAGATAATAGATGAAATTGCGTGGCCAACCCTGATAGCACGAATCGCTCGTCGAAAAGGTGGTATTCATTAGTTTGCGACCAACTTGACAACAAGTTGCCGACAACTCTAGCTTTTGCAATTTTTGGCTACAAGTTACCGCCAACTTACTGAGAAAATTCGCGCCAGTCAAAAGCCGCAATTCGAAGGCAGGTTTCTGAGAAAATTCAAGGCAATTTTCCGTCAACTTGAAAGTTTCAGAGCTGACTAGATTTTGGAATCGATTCATCGAGCATATTACAAGCTATCAAAAAAAACATTTTTGAAAAAATTTTGTTTTTTGAATATCTCCGAACCCACCCTACTGATCGAGCTCAATTTTTTTAACAGCTTCAAGATATTGACAAGCCGCGTCGAATGTCACCTTGACGATCAAAATCGGTTCATCCGTTCAAAAGTTACAGATATTTACATACGTACGTACTGCTCAGGCGCGTTCAAGACGACCCCCTGTACAAAAAATATAACAGCAATTTTTCGATACTTTTATCTGTATAGTATTGAGTACTATCCCAGACAGTAGTGAATAAAGTCTCAAAAGCATGCAGTACTGCCTGAATTTTTTTTTTTACAGAAAGTACTCCAGTACTATCCCAGAGAGTAGCCACTACTACGTATTCTGTTTTTTCCGTGAAGGCATCCAAAATTTACTTTTCTACCGAAAATCCACTTACGCCATAAGAATTTTTCATATTAATAAAAACAAAAATCTTATATATATAGAGATAGGGAGCAAGTAAATAAAATAAGACGACAATATATTTTAATAAATTTTTTATTATAAGTTTATCACTTTTTCTATTTTTAATATTCCTTGAGAAATAAAAATCATTTTTTTTTTCATCCATTATTATAAAATACAAATAAATCTTTATTACATTTATGTAAATACCCTAAAAAAAATCTCCTCAATAATTTACACTTGCGTTTAAAATAATAATAAATTGACAGAGCCAGAAAATATAAATAAATAATAATAATAATTGTGTGCGACAACACTGAGTATTGAATCTCTTTGCATCCAACAGATCAATTAATAATACATTTAAAACTTATAAACACTTAACCGTTAACTTAAGCCCAACAAAATCATGTTTTCTATTACTAAAAAATATACAGTTGTCATATTTATTTTTTAAATTTATAAACTTTCGTTGCTGGATTTTTGAGTTGTTTGAAAAAAAACTTAATGAGCAATTAAATATAAATAATTAGTCATTAGGACGATGCGAGCCCAGTGATACTATATATTATATTTTATTTAATTATTTATTAATAAATTTACATAGACGTTTTATCGTTTGTTTACTTTAAAAAGAAATAGATTTAAAAGCTGTAAAAGAATATCCCATTTGTACAGTTGATTTGCAGCCATAATAAAAACTATTGAGTCTTGTTGAGGTATCGTTGTTTCTATTGGTCTATTATTTTAAATAGTTATTAGAGTAGCAGTCGTTTTATTCAAATTATTAACAAACAATTTCACATGTCTTCATATAAATGCTTTGATAAAATATATATAAGCATAGACAATAGACATTACGATTATTTTAATTGATTGGTAATAATTAATAATTATAAACAACTGCAAATTATTATTTCTTTTATTTTTTTTTATTTATTCCTGTAACAAAATATAAATATACGGTATTATATATATTTTTTTTGTATCACGCGCTTTGCATCATCTATATGTACCTTGTAGAGGCCTCGGGGAACTATTTGTTTTTATTTTTTATTTTTTTTGTTTCTTTGTTACTTGAAAAAAAAATTTTGAACATTTTCCTAAACTCGGGCATTTTTATTTTTTTTTCAATGATGGATTTTAGTCATTGTAGGGTAGGGTGGGCCGAAAATACGCTTTTTTTTAATTTTCATTATTAATACCAAAAATATTTTTCTTTGTACAAAAAAAAAATTTTTCGAAAAACAAAAAAAATTTTGGGTCGATATCTTCGGCTCGCCAAATCCCGTTAAAGTTAGAAGTTGTTTAAAAAATTTTCCAACTTATTTTGATCGGAAATTTAATTCTCTACTGAGATAATTGCAATTTTGTTCTAAAAAATATAATTTTTCAAGATATTATCACTTTTTCAGGGTAAAATATGAATTTTATCATATAAATTTCATGGAAAATCAAATTTCTTACAAAATTGGTCTTCTGGTAAAAACTTGAAATTTATAGTTATTCAGAAACTGGCAGTTTTATGTTTAGTTTTATGTCACATTTCTCGTTATTTGGTAGTTTTCACCAAGAATTGCTATTATCTTTGTAACTATCAACTTTTAATAAATTTTTATTAGGTCTGTTTTGTAGAAAATTGAATTTCCTATGAAATTTATATGATAAAATTTATTTTTTACCTTGAAAAATTTCATCTTTTAGAGCAAAATTGCAATTATCTGAGTAACTATCAACTTTACGTAATTTTATTATAGGACCTTTTTTGTAGAGAATTAAATTTCCGATCAAAATATGTTAGAAAAAAAATTTTAAACAACTTCTAACAAGCGGGATTTGGCGAGCCTTAGATCGACCTAAAATTTTTTTTTATTTCCGAAAAATTTTTTTTTTGTACGAGGAATAATATTTTTGGTATTAATAATGAAAATTAAAAAAAAGCGGATTTTCGGCCCATCCTATTGTAGGGTTGAATGTTGGATTTACATTCAAAATCATGTCCCTGTAATTTTTTTGACCCATTTATGGTCAAAAAAAATTAGTCCATTAGCAAAATTGAGGAAAAAAAAATTTAAGATCTAAATTGATCAGTAAATTAAAATAGATTTAGATCATAATTAATTTTTTCTAAGACATGGAAATTTTTTAAAAAATCAGAATTTTTTAAATTTACTTTGACTTAAATTTATTTTTTCCTGGCGATTTTTAAAAATGCCGAGTTTTGGATCGTTTGGATTTTCGAATTAAAAACAAAAACTTAAATTTTTTTAAAATAAAAAAAGCGAGAAAAATATTTATAAGTAAAATTTTATATATTTTATTAATCAGCCACAATTCTAGTAATCATTTTTTTTTGTCTAAAACCGAGCAATAAAATTAGGCCTTTACTAAAATTTATTAAATTTATATAATCGAATTAGTAAGAAAATTTATATTTATAATTTATCCATAATATGATTCTACTTTAAATATATATATTTATTTTATATATATGTGTAATTATAAACAAATCGTCACATTAATCTTATGATTGTAAGTATTTATAATATAATACACGTGTCGTTAATTTACTCAACTCCTCACTTATATTTATTTACTTCTAATAGACAACTATTTATTTAAATCTGATTTTAATAATTATGTGCCCTTACAATCTCACTTGGTTAAAATTCTATATATTACATCGGGCGTTATCACGATTATCCCACTGTTTTAATTATTCATCAATATATTTATAAATAACGGTGATTCGTGTTGTCGATTTATGCTTTCATCAATAAAATAAACTGCTCGGATTTAAATAGAGAGACTGAAGTAAAGGTGGGGGTGATAATTATTGAGTCAGAAAAAAAACCTCACGGGTTAAATGTGTCTCTGACCTTAATTGGTCTACTTTAAAATAGATACCGAGCATATTTATCACTTTGGGAGTTTATTTACCCGCTATTATTATTATAGTATATCAATGTAGATCCTTTATTATTATTATTATTATTATTATTAGTATTATTATTATTATTATAAATAATAACTAAAGTCTATAAATATAACAAGCGTATCGAAGGTATATTAACAATATTTATTTTAGTATATCACTTCATATACGGTTGCCTTTTTGTCTCCTGATCCGGTGACAATATACTTGTCATCTGTGGATATATCGCAGCTTAATACTGATGATGATTCCTTAGACTGTAATCATAAAAGAAAAAAAAATTATCAGTAAATAATTGTAAGAAGTATCAACTTGGATAAATAATGGATGCAGATTAGGGTGTTTCAAAAAAGTCGACTTTTGTTATTTCTTCAAATGGCCAGCAAATTCTTTCAGAGAATGCCAAAATAAGGACCTCGTCAAAGTAAGAGTTCTTAATTTGAAGATTTACAGGTCGCGGATCGTAATTTTCTATTTTCCGTTTAAATAACATGGGAAAAAAGAATTTTTATTTTTTTATTTTTCTAGCTCGGCATTCGCACCTCATATAAATCAGTTTATAGCATATTTTTGTAGAGAATTTAACGCTCTACAAAAAAGATCTCTTATCATTTTTTGATAAATCCATCCATTCGAAAGTTATTGGAGCTGGAAGTCAAATTTATAATAAATTTCCCGATCTTTTTACTTTTTCAGCAAAACTATCAGACTTATCGAGAAATATTGTAAGATCTTTTTTATAGACAATTTTATTCCCTACAAATTATTTTCAATGAAATTTTTTGAAATTCAGCATTTTTTCTAGTTATTTTCATTTTTATGTTAAGTTCTCAGAATAGATTAGAAGACTATTATTTTTACGAGCTTGGTATTAAAATGAAAATAACTAGAAAACAATACAGAATTTCAAAAAACTTCATTGAAAATAATTTGTAGGGAATAAAATTGTCTATAAAAAAGATCTTACAATATTTCTCGATAAGTCTGATAGTTTTGCTGAAAAAGTAAAAAGATCGGGAAATTTATTATAAATTTGACTTCCAGCTCCAATAACTTTCGAATGGATGGATTTATCAAAAAATGATAAGAGATCTTTTTTGTAGAGCGTTAAATTCTTTACAAAAATATGCTATAAACTGATTTATATGAGGTGCGAATGCCGAGCTAGAAAAATAAAAAAATAAAAATTCTTTTTTCCCATGTTATTTAAACGGAAAATAGAAAATTACGATCCGCGACCTGTAAATCTTCAAATTAAGAACTCTTACTTTGACGAGGTCCTTATTTTGGCATTCTCTGAAAGAATTTGCTGGCCATTTGAAGAAATAACAAAAGTCGACTTTTTTGAAACACCCTAATCCAGATGATGATGAGATGACTGACCTGGAATATGGAGGCACCATAAGGCGTACGCCACGCGTTCAGTAGATTGTCTTTGCCGGTGGAGACGAACCACTTGCCGCAGGAGGCAAATCTCAGCGACAGGACACAAGACTCGTGTAAGTGTAATTGGTACTTGTCGGGTTTGTTTGCGTGGAGGACCTCGACGTTTGAGTTTTCCATGCCGACGGCGAGCCACTCGCCGGTGGGACAGTAGCCCAGGGAGAATATCTGGGAGGTAAAGTCGTGCTGCTGGAGCTGCCTGCCCTCTCTGAGGTCCCAAGATCTTACGGTGTTGTCGAGACCACCGGTCCAGAGTTTGGACCCGTCTGCGGAGATGTCTATGCAGGAGGCACCGTCTGTGTGTCCTTGGAACTGTCTGACGAGAGACTGGTTATGCAGATCCCAGACGGCGATGTTGCCGTCGCTGCAGCAGCTGAAGCAGACTTTGGAGTCGGGGGATATTGCGAGAGCGTAGCAAGCAGGTGCTGCGGACGTCAACTCGGCCTTTATTCTAGGTGTCGGACTCGCCAAGTCCCAGATACTGAGGTTACTAGCTTCGCCACCGACGATGAGCGTTCGGCCGTCGGGCAGAAGTTTTACTGATCTGATGTAGTTGTCGCGTTGGAGACAGTCGAGTTGGGAAACAGGTTTAGCGCTACCGCTGCCACCCTGGCTAATGTCCCAGACTTTAACGCAACCCTTGCCTCCGGTGTAGACGTACTTGGTGGGGTTGGAGATTGTCACCGCGCACACAACCTCGCCGTGAGTGAGAGTGTTTATTTGCCGTGCGTGACGTGGAATCCCTGGTCCTATTAACGCATCGGGCGGAAAGGGCACCGGTTGCATTTGACCCTCACTCGAAACGTGGAAACTGTAAGCTCTGTAAAGGAAAAATTAAATAAATAAAATAATTGTAAATAAAATGACAAAATAACGCGAGGCCAAGTGACCTGGCCATTAGCAAATTAAATGAAACACTTACGGTTTGCCGCCAGGAACTCCAATTGGACCTAGTGGCGCTCTCATAGCACCATGGGGATCATAAAGCTGCTGAAGAGGAGGTCTCGTCGGGTATCCATTGAGTGCACCCGGTGGGTATCCGAGCATTTCAACGTGCGGTCCAGCTGGCGGATGGTGAGGCGGTGGGTAATGTGAAGGGTAAGGACCGACAGCTGATGCTGATACCAGAGGTTTGTTTGAACCACTGGGTTTGAGACCGCCCGAGCCCGAACTGCTGCCACCCGCTGAGGTCGGTGTCACAGGTTTCGATATCGGTGTAGTAGGTTTCTCGCGCTCCTCCATCTTTTTAGCCGAGGGAGTGCTCGCGTTGCTGCTAGTTCCGCTCTTTGGCGACTGCGGCGGTATTTCCTTCTTCATTTGACTGCTCATCAAACCCACCGAGGGTCCCATTTTGTCGATTCCGTTTTCTCGCGGTGACGAGGTTCCATTTGCCGGTGGACTCGCCGCTCCTTCACTCGCGTCGTCCACTACCAAGTCCTGGTCGCTTTTTTCACCGTCGCTTTGCTGAAAAAATTCAATTTTTTTATTTTATTGATCCCATCAATTCTCCAGAGTAATTTTTCACCAAAAACTTTTACTGTCTCTTAAAAAACTTACATGTCCAATATCTTTGTCTTGTTCTTTCTTCATTTTTTTAATGTGCATGTGATCATGATGGCCGGGATCTGGTGTACTCCTCGGTCTGCTGTATTTTTCACGTTCCGCTGGAGATATTGAATTTCTCTGAAAACAAAACCAGCAATTAACAACATTACCCTTTGCAGCCATCAGATAAATTTTTTATAAGGGCTAGAAATAAATAACAACAACAACAACAACAACGAGAACTATCCACTAATCCGATTTTCGTCCCGACATTTCCGTTTCATCGCTCTAGTTTGCTGGTATTCACCGAGGAATGTTAAATTTTGATAGAATGGTAAATCCAACAAAGGGAGACTAACTCATCTTTTTAAAAAGTTTGCCACTTTTAAAAGCCCTCAGTCAGCATAACGACTGTGGAACTTCTCGCGGGATTTAAAATTACTTATGCCTCTATTTCTCTCGTCCTGGTGGCTCTTATCCGACAAGATGCTGCGGAGTAACGGCTTAACAGATGGAAGTGTTTCCTTCGAATTTATCTCTCACTCAATCCCCAGGGAGCGGGATCGAAAAGACCCTTGACAACTGCCAACTACTACTACAACAGCTCTTACTACAGAATAACATTCTTTTCGTGTCAGCACTCTCTCGTTCTCTCTTTGCCTTCTACATACATACATATTTATTACATACATAAAATATAACTTTAACACTCTGCCAACAATCTTTTACCAAATCAACGTTATTCAGCCATTTCCGAGCTTTTTCCGGACATTCACTTCTATCAGTTTCCTCAACGTTTTTAAAAATCAATGCGCCAATTAATTCTACAACACACATACTACTGCAAGCAACTAAAGGTTTAATATAAATATATATATATTTGAGCTATTAAAAAGGAATATAAGTTGGTAGATGAAGAATAATCCCTCCGGTCCAGAACTTTGGCAAACACAAGCCCTCTATCTCTCAATCGTGTCGTTCACCCGAACATCCCCGAGGGGATGCTGCGAAATGAATTTTCTCTTCTCTATCCTGGGCTTCCTCTGAAACTCTCCTCCCCAGCAATCTATACCCACATTCACATATAGATATACAGTAAAATATTTATCGTTCGTGCATCGAGAACAATTTTCACGTCCAATCCCTCGTCTAAAACTTTTTATCTCCCAGAAGCAAAAATCTTGGACCCGTTCCACCGATAAAACTCATTCCCCGTTTTATTAAATGAAATAATTTTAACCTCCTTAAGCCCCGGTCTTCTTTTAAACCTAATCGCCCGATTCGCGGCATCCGAGAAGTCTGCCGAGTAAATCTCCTCTTCTCAATTACTGAGACCTCCATCCTCTATCCAGAGCGACTCGGCTGTGCCGGAGTTCGTAGCTTCGAGCTTCCGTTTCCTCGGTCTTGACTCGTACCCTAGACTCGGTACTCCCCTCGAACCTTTTAGAATCACCCGTACGGACCATTACCCTCGTCGACTCGTAGGAATCCCCAGTGATTTCCGGCACTGCTGCTGCCACTTCTTGTCGACTCAACGCTCTATCTTTATTTATTTTCCGAGGCCTACTCTTACTTTGCTCCCTCGCTTGTCGTCGTTAACTTCCGAGGGTGAAATAAAATTAAGAAGAACCAGAAGAAGAAGAAGAAGAAATAAGAAAGAAATCCTGGTGGTTTTCGAGTAGATCCTGTTAGGGAGATTACTCGGTTACCAACTTTACGGCTTAAGCCCTGAGTTACTGCACTTTTAGTGGATTAATATCGCTTTTTTAGGCCGTCCAATGGGTTAATTTTGTGTTGCTTTAAAATTAGTTTGCTAATTGACTATAATTTACTTTTTATTTTTTTTTTAGGATCTAAATTTAATTAAATAAAAACAAAATCCAATTTTAAATAACCCGAGTCGAAATTTAGAGCCTATATAGGTCCTTATAGCCCTAAATAGATCCGATTTAGAGCCCTGTAGTTCTGTAGCTCCGACTTTGAACCCGGAGGTCCTAACATTCACTGAGAGGTCCGATTTTGAACCTTCAAGTCCGACAATATTAGTCCCGTAATAAATTTGGATTCATTATAATTGAATAATTTATGATGATGATTATTACAATAAACCAGGGCTTACAGGCCCTAAATCGGACCTAATTTTAATTTTCATCAGGTCCTAGATTGAGCCCGCAAGTGCCGAAAACGGAAATTTGTAGCACCTCAGGGACCAAAATCGGACCTAATTTAACATAGAAACAGACTCTATTTAGAGCCTCCAAGTCCGAAATAGGTCCGACTTTAAAAGGCTCTAAATGGGCTCTAAATTTCGACTCGGGAACCTACAGAATATTTATCACTCAATCTAATTCCAAGGATTAACTCATAAAGTAATCTACCTGAAGATCGAAACGTTTTTCGCACAATGAAAATGAAAAAATTTACGAAATTTTACAGCTTGAGAGTGACTTGAGGGGTGATTGGGGGTGGCTACAATTTTCGACCAACATACTAGCGCCTATTCGAAACATTTCAGAAATTTCGATCAAGTGGATTTTTTATTTTTCATTTTAATTTTTTTTTTCGCTCTGCAAAAAACGTTCCGATCTTCAGGTACACATAAAATAAAGGAAAAAATAAAATAATAAATGTCTCAATTGTAAAACAAGTAAGTTGAGGTGGTAGCAATATAAGATAGGATTAATCAGAAAGGCAAAGAAAAAAGCTAAACAAAGTAAAAAAATGATAACTAAGACGTGGCAGCGTCTAGCTAGTGGGTAATAGCGTTTTTCCATTTATCTAGGGAATCTGCGACGCAGTAAACTCTCGGAATAAGAGCAGAAGAGCAGCTCAGTGCCGGTATGGAATAGAACATTTCCGTGAGTACGTGGTTTAACGAGAAAAGAAAGAGATGTGATGAGAAAAACCGGGCGATGAGGACAACCATATTTGGATTGTGCCCAACAGAGAAAAAGATGAGCGAGGAAGATAAAAAATAAAATAAAAACCCAGCAGCAGCAGCAGCATCTGAACCAGCATCAATACTACTACGAGTACGAGTGGCATTGCCAGTGTCAGTGTTACTTTATCCTCTTTAGTTTCCTTTTCCAGACTTTACCCTTCTGCTGTACACTTTCATTCTTTTTCTCAATCCGAGTCTCAAGGGAACGCCGTACACTCTTTCGTGGCAAACGAAATAAAAAGCTCAGCACACAGTACTCTCGTCTTTATATATATTCCCTGGTATATTCCACTATAAACGTATATTTTCCGGCTGAGAATACATCTGTTTCAGCGCGTCCAACAGATATACTACATCGGATTTATCTCCGGGGGGCCATCGTACACAAAAACGAGTTTTGAGATGTCTATCCACCGCCAATACTTGTTGTAATAATTCACCTATCTTTTTCAATAAATAATCCCAGAGAACCCGTATACTCTCTGTATATATTTTATTTCCAACCATCACGAAATTCCCTTCACGCAAATAATCATTTATTTATTTATTAATCCGTCCGTCCGTCCGTCCGTCGGTTGAGATCCACTGGATGCAATCTTGTAAAGCAGCTGGGGTTTTGCGGCATCTACGAACACACGGGCTCGTAACCTGTTATAAGGAAGAGACTGTAGGGTGAAACCTGGAGTGAGGAATAAGGAAACAACTGGGGTTGAGAAGTAGTCGAGAAGATAAGAGTCGCTAAGGTTTCGAGGGTGTCTATAGAGTGGAAGGAAGTAAGAGCTAAGAGCTAAGACCTGGGACCTAAGACGTAAGACGTAAGACGTAAGACGTAATACTTGTAAGCAGTTGTGTGGGTGAAATTGTCAGGGTGATTGTGAAGGAGCCAGCCATTGCTAGTCAGTGTTGGCTCACTTACCACACTCGTGGGTTCATAGCATGACTTAAACCGCTACCCCTTCCTTAGAAATCTAACCAATACTATCAAATTTATCCCTCGAAAAGCTTATTCCTCTTGCTCCTGCTCAAAACCCAATAGACTGGATGCCAACTTGCGGACCAAGTCATTCTCCAGCAGAGCTATATTCACATTCTCTACATCCTTGACTACATCTTGAATTTATTGATCGATCTTGATGGTTCTTTACTGTGCAAAGACCTGCTCTTTACTTTGGATCTACAGTCTAGTGTCTGCTCTATTATGTTTTATATCAGTCTACTACATAAAGTCTTTATGCCGCGGTTAGTAAGCACGATAATATTCCAGCCGAGTGGGGGAGCTCTGACACGGCAGTGGTTGATAAAACTTGTCTGATAAATGATTCGTCAGCTCAAGTCGAGTCGATGCTATGTATCTTTTATTGCTGGAATACGTAAATCCGCGAGTAATTTGATTGGAAATAAATAATTATAGCTTCCAATTTTATCAAGTGCCGGTAAATTCCGAAGGCGGTGATGATTTATATCTTAGGGTTCGTCTGATGCCCTAGATTATGTAAAAGGTCACGAGCTGATGAGTTTTATTCCGTCAGTTTAGTGATTCATTGCGCCGAGTAATTATTATTTTTATTTTATAAACATCAGACAAGAGGATTTTTAGTTTATTGTTTGGAATTTTATTTATTTGGGAATGGAATGTGAAATGGGTTGTAAAAAAATAAATAAATAGTGAGTTACTCTCTGATTTAAAACGTGTCGTTCGGCAGCAGCAGACAGAGAAAGAGAACCGGTGGAAAAAAAATTACGAGCCATGAAAAAGAAATGTTCTCGAGGGAGCTAAATGTTATGGTGCATGTGTGCATGTGTGTGTGTGTGTGTGTGTGTAAAAAGGCTCAATGCAGTGCAAGGCTCCGGGTCTATCAACTGCCACAACGGTGTACCCGTGGCAAAAGACAAAAAATATATATAAAAAATAAAATAAACATTTTTGACGGCGAAAATTTATTCAACTACTCATAAATACTGTCTCTTATTCAGGAATATTATATATATTTTTTTGAGTTAAATTTTTTTCAGAGCCGCAATCTCCCTTTAACCCTCGCTGTTCATCCCCGGGCAGCTTGAACGAGTTCTCTCTGCGGTGGAATTTGCATTTTTAAATTAACTCGGCTCTGTTTGCAGCTATCTCGGTTGCAAGAGTAGTAGCAGTAGCACTGCCAGGAGCAGTAGTAGCAGTAGTAGTAGTAGTAGTAGTAGTAGTAGTAGTAGTAGTAGTAGTCGTAGTAGTAGCGAAGGGGTTTTACAATTTTATGCAACAGCGCGCCCTGTACTGGGTAGAGAGCAAGCACCGACACTTTAACCCGGGTTATCGACATTGTTATTATTGTTATTATTATCGCGGTATAACCGCAAAACGAATGCAGCTGGGCGGAGGCCGAAAGAGTGGGCGCTCGCGGGTTTTAAAGGTTAGGGGTGAAAATGCTATTGGAAAGAGGCACTAGTTGCAGCACCCGACTGCTCTCCACCGGTATTACATTCCAGTCGATAATATTGTCAGCGTTTACTATTTCCACGGCTATTTTCCGATTACTTGTTGTATTGGAAAAAATAAAAAAAATTTTAAACCAATAGCATTATTGATGATGTAAATATTTTTTATTTTATTTTTTCAACTTTAAATATTTGCAGTTCGGGTAATTGATTATTTTTGGAAATTTGAAATAGGGGAAGGAGGGGAAAAAGAGGGTACTTAAGGAAATACCAAGTTTTCGAGGACTCAAATACGCTAAATATTTTTTTTTAATGATATTCGAAGTAAATTGAAGAAATTTTCAGTGATCGTTGAAAAAAAAAATTTTTCATTTCTGCGGGCAAAGTGGGGTACCCCCTAAAAAAGGTAAAAAAAAAAAATTCTGGATTTTAAACGAATTTGAAAAGTTGAATTTTTCTGTAAGTAATTTACATGAAGAAAAATTATATTTTACATGTTTATTGGATACAAAAGAAGAAAAAAAAATTTTTAATAGTTTTTATCATAAAACAAACGTCATTAATATTTTTCAACTGACAATTGATTTTTGAAAAAGTTTACCAAAAAAAATTCAAAGTAACGCTTAATTATATTTTCAGAAGTGATTTTGAAATGTTTAAAAACCATTTAAAATATCAAATTTTTTTTTATCAAACTTTGGGGGTACCCCCTTTTGCCCCGCCTTCCCCTATAATTGGATATTTAATTACGGGTTGGAAATATTGAGTTTAAATGAATAAATTTAGAAATAAATGAAATTTGAATAATGATAAAAATATAAAAATATTGGAAACGGTTTTATAAATGACTATCAATTAAATATCGTTTATAAGACGAACCGCAGAGGAGTGAGGTATAAAGCAATAAAACAATTGGAGAGAAAATGGAAGTTGATCGGAAATTTCTGGAAGCCTTTCATTCGAATGAGCAGCAAAGTATTGGCAAAGGCAGAAAGAGAGCACTGGAGCAGAGTAAAAGTCAGAGGGAAAGGAGCTGGGGCAGAAATAGATGCTGGCGGTAATTGAAAAGCTCGTGATCTGGATCCTTTGCACTGTATACTGCACTGGCTGCAAGAAGACTTAACTCAGTCTATTTCTCTCTTTGGTTTATTTGGACTCGCTGGCGTCTCTGGTGAATGGAGGCGAAAAAAGTCGGCAACAATGCCCCTGAGGTGGATTCTCGCGTGGCTGGTTCTCAAGAGAAACCGAAAAGAGTTGAGCTGGTGAGGAAAAAGGGCGATGAGAAA